>NW_028295757.1:1800000-2290173 GCF_964341445.2 Mesoplodon mirus | reverse complement strand
TGCATCATGCCCTAGTCATCACAATGCTCCAAGAACCCTGTAATCACAATGCTCCATGCCCCTTTTCATCAGAATGCTCCATGAGACTTCTCATCAGAAGTCTCCATGGTCTTCTCATCACAATGCTCCAGGACCGTGTCATCACCATGCTCCATTCCGTTGTCATCACAAAGCGCCATGACACATGTCATCACAATGCTCCATGCCTTTGTCAGCAAAATGCTACATGACCTTGTCATTACAATGCTCTATGTGCTTGTCATCACAATACTACATTTCCATTGTTATCACAATCCTCCATGAACCTTGGGATCACATTGCTTCATGCCCTTGTCATCACAATGCTCCATGCTCCTTGAAATCAAAATGATCCATGAGCTCTGTCATCACAATGCTCCAAACACATGGGATCACAGTGTTCCATAACACTTGTCATCACAGTGCTCCATGATGCCTGTCATCACAATACTCCATTCCCTTTTCATCATAATGCTCCATGTCGTTTGTCATCACAATTATCAATACACTTGTCATCACAATGCTCCCTGACACTTGTCGTCAGAATGCTCCTTGAACCCTGTCACGAAAATACTCCATGACATTTTCATCACAATGCCCCATGCCGTTTTCATCACAATGCTCCATGTAATTGTCATCAAAATACTCCACAAGCTTGTCATCAGAATGCTCCATGACCCTTGTCATCACAATTCTCCATGCACTTGTCAGCACAATGCTCCCTGACCCTTGACATCACAGTGCTCCAAGCCATTGTCATCACAATGCTCCATTACCTTTGTCATCAGAATCCTCCATGACACTTGGCATCAGATGCTCCATGCCATTGTCATCACAATGGGCCATTACATATGTCATCACAATGCTCCCTGACACCTGTCTTCACAATACTGCATGACCTGGTCATCACAATGCTCCATGCCCTTGTCATCACAATACGCCATTCCAACTGTCATCGCAATAATCCATGAAACATATTAGACCAATGATCCATGCCCTTGTCATCACAATGCTCCATGCCCTTGTTATCACAATGCTCCATGACCCCTGTCATCACAATGCTTCATGACTCCAGTCATCACAATGCTTCATGACTTTTGTCATCACAATTGTCCAAGCCCTCGTCATCAACAGTCTCTGTGACCTTTTTAACCACAATGCTCCATGAACTTTTCATCACAATGCTCTTTGACCCTTGTCATCACAATGCTACATGCGCTTGTCAGCACAATGCTCCATGACACATGTCATCACAATGCACCATACACTTGTCATCACAGTGCTCCACAATTTTGTCAACACATTGCTACTTAAAATTTGTCATCACAATTCTCCATGCACTTCTCATCAAAATGCTATCTCACCAATGATATCACAATGCTACATCACTATTTGTCACAATACTCCCTCACCCCTGTCATCACAATGTTCCATGACTCCTGTCATCACAATGCTACATGCACTTAGCATCACAATGTTCGATAACCCCTGACATCACAATGTTCCATAACACCTGTCATCAAAATGTTCCATGACACTTTTCATCAAATTGCTCCATGACCCTCTCATCAGAATGCTCCCTGCCCTTCTCATCACAATGCACAACGTCATTCATATCAAAATATTCCATGGCCTTTGTCATCACAAAGATCCATGACACTTGGCATCATAATGCTCCATGTCATTGTAATTACAATGCTCCATTAAGGCTCTCATCACATTGCTCCATGCCCTTGTCTTCACAAAACTCCATGACACATGGCATAAGAATGCTCCATGGCATTCTCATCACAATGATCCATGCCCTTGCCATCACAATGCTCCATTACCACAGTCATAACAATGCTCCATGACCACTGCCATCACGATATTCCATGGCCTTGTCATCACAAAGCTCCATGACCATTCTCATCACAAAGATCCAAGAACCCTGTAATCACAATGCTCTATGCCCCTTTTCATCTCAATGATCCATGAAACCTGTCATCAAAATGCACCATGCCCATCATCATAATGCTTCATGCTATTGTCATCACAATGAAATCAAAATGCTCCATGACCTCTGTCATAACAATCCTCCAAACCCTTGTGATCACAATATTCCATATCACTTGTCATCACAATGCCCCATGACACTGCTCATCACAATTATCAATGGTCTACTCATCAAAATGCTCCATGACCTTTGTCATCACAATGCTCAATACCCTTGTTATCAAAATGCTCCCTGACACTTGTTGTCTGTATGCTCCTTGAATCCTGTATTGACAAGGCTCCATGCCTTTTTCATCACAGTGACCCATGTCCTTCTCATCACAATGCTCCAAGACCCATGTAATCTCAATGCTCCATGCACTTGTCATCACAAAGCTCAATGATGCATGCCATCAGAATGCTCCTAAGTCTTCTCCTCACAATTCTTCATGCCCTTGTCATCACAATGATCCAAGACCCCTGTAATCACAATACTCCATGCCCTTGTCATCAAAAAACTCCATGACGCATGTCATCAGAATGCTCCATTGCCTTCTCATCATAATGCTCCATGCCCTTGTCATCAAAATGCTCCAAGACCCCTGTAATCACAATGTTCCATGCCCCTTTTCATCAGAATGCTTCATGAGACTTGTCATCACTTTTCTCCATGGTCTTCTCATCACAATGCTCCAGTACCTTGTCATCACCATGCTCCATTCCCTTTTTATCACAATGCTCCATAACCCCTCTCTTCACAATAATCCATGAATATTTTCAGCCCAAAGCTACACGACCTACTCATCACAATGCTCCTTGGCCAATATCATCACAATGCTACATGACCACTGTCATCACAACACTCCATGACACCTGTCAACACAATGATCCGGGACTCTTGTCATCACAATGTTCCATTCCCTAGTCATCACAATGCTCCATGACCCCTGTCATTACAACACTCCATGAACATTTTCAGCCCAGTGCTCCATGACCCTTGTCATCACAATGATCCATGCCCTTGTCATCCCAATGCTCCATGACCCCTTTATTCACAATGCTCCGTGATGCTTGTCATCACAGTACACCATAACACATGTCATCACAATGCTCCATGCCTTTGTCAGCAAAATGCTACATGACCTTGTCATTACAATTCTCTATGCGCTTGTCATCAAATTACACCATTTCCATTGTCATCACAGTCCTCCATGAATCTCGGGATCATATTGCTTCATGCCCTTGTCATCACAATGCTCCGTGCTTCTTGAAATCCAAATGATCCATGACCTCTGTCATCACAATGCTCCAAATCCTTGTGATCACAGTGTTCCATAACTCTTGTCATCACAGTGCTCCATGATGCCTGTCATCACAATACTCCATGCCCTTTTCATCACAATGCTCCATGATCTTTGTCATCACAATTCTCAATACACTTGTCATCACAATGCTCCCTGACACTTGTCATCAGAATGCTCTTTGAAACCTGTCACGAAAAGGCACCATGCATTTTTCTTCACAATGACCATGCCGTTTTCATCACAATGCTCCATGCCATTGTCATCAAAATACTCCACAAGCTTGTCATCAGAATGCTCCATGACCCTTGTCATCACAATTCTCCATGCACTTGTCAGCACAATGCTCCCTGACCCTTGTCATCACAATGCTCCAAGCCATTGTCATCACAATGCCCCATTACCTTTGTCATCAGAATACTCCATGACACTTGGCATCACAATGCTCTATGTCCTTGTCATCACAATGTGCCATTCCAACTGTCATTGCAATAATCCATGAAAATTATTAGATCAATGTTCCATGCTCTTGTCATCACAATGCTCCATGCCCTTGTTATAACAATGCTCCATGACCCCTGTGATCACAATGCTGCGTGACTCCAGTCATCACAATGCTTCATGACCTTTGTCATCACAGTGGACCATGCCCTCGTCATCACCAGTCTCTGTGACATTTTTAACCACAATGCTCCATGAACTTTTCATCACAATGCTCTTTGACCCTTGTCATCACAATGCTCTATGCCTTTCTCAGCACAGTGCTCCATGACACATGTCATCACAATGCACCATGTGCTTATCATCACAGTGCTCAAAAATCTTGTCATCACAGTGCTCCATAAAATTTGTCATCACAATGCTCCATGCACTTCTCATCAAAATGCTCTCTCACCACTGATATCACAATGCTAAATCACTATTTGTCACAAAACTCCCTCACCCTTGTCATCACAATGTTCCATGACTCCTGTCATCACAATGCTACATGCACTTATCATCACAATGTTCAATGACCCATGACATCACAACGTTCCATAACACCTGCCATCAAAATGTTCCATGATACTTTTCATCAAATTGCTCCATGACCCTGTCATCACACTGCTCCCTGCCCTTCTCAGCACAATAAACAACGCCCTTGCCATCAAAATGCTACATGACCTTTGTCATCACAAAGATCCATGACACTTGGCATCACAATGCTCCATGTCATTGTCATCACAATAATCCATGAACGCTCTCATCACATTGCTCCATGCCCTTGTCTTCACATAGCTCCATGAACTTCTCATCCCATGCTCCATGCACTTGCCATCACAATGCTCCATGAACCCTGTCATAAAAATGCTCCATGACCCCTGCCATCACGATGTTCCATGGCCTTGTCATCACAAGGCTCCATGACACTTCTCATCACAATGCTCCAAGAACACTGTAATCACAATGCTCTATGCCCCTTTTCATCTCAATGATCCATGAAACCTGTCATCACAATGCACCATGCCCATCATCATAATACTTCCTGCTATTGTCATAAAAAAGAAATCAAAATGCTCCATGACCTCTGTCATAACAATGCTCCAAACCCTTGTGATCACAATATTCCATAACACTTGTCATCACAATGCCCCATGACGCTCGTCATCACAATTATCCATGGACTTCTCATCACAATGCTCCATGACCTTCGTCATCACAATGCTCAATACAATTGTCATCAAAATGCTCCCTGACACTTGTTGTCTGTATGCTCCTTTTACCCTGTCATGACAAGGTTCTATGCCTTTTTCATCACAATGTTCCATGCCTTTTTCATCACAATGCTCCAAGACCTATGTAATCACGATGCTCCATGCCCTTGTCATCACAAAGCTCAATGACGCATGCCATCAGAATGCTCCTTGGTCTTCTCCTCACAATGCTCCATGCCCTTGTCATAACAAAGTTCCAAGGCCCCTGTAGTCACAATGCTCCATGCCCTTTTTCATCAGTATGCTCCTTGAGACTTGTCATCACATGGCTCCATGGTTTTGTCATCATAATGATCCAAGCCGTAGTCATCACAATGCTCCATTATATTTGTCATCACAATCCTCCATTACATTTGGCATCACAATGCTCCCTGCCATTGTCATCGCAATGGACCATGACATATGTCATCACAGTGCTCCCTGGTACCTGTCTTGAAAATACTCCATGACCTTCTCATCACAATGCCCCATAACCTTGTCATCACAATGCACCATGTCCAATGTCATCACAATAATCTCTGAAACTTGTCAGACCAATGCTCCATTCCCCTGTCATCACAATGCTCCTTGACTCCAGTCATCACAATGCTTCATAACGTTTGTCATCACAACCGTCCATGCCCGCGTCATCACAAGGCTCTATGTCCTTTGTAACCACAATGCTCCATGAACTTTTCATCACAATGCTTCGTGACCCTTGTCATCACAATGCTCCATGCCTTTGTCAGAACAATGCTCCATGACCCTTGTCATCACGATGTGCCACGCGCTTTTCATCACAATGTTCCACAACCTTGTCCTCGCTGTGCACCATAAATATTGTAATCACAATGCTCCATGCACCTCTCATCCAAATGCTCTCTCACCTGAGATATCACAATGTTCCATCACTAGTTATCACAATCCTCCCTCACCCCTGTAATCACAGTGTTCCATGACCCCTGTCATCACAATGCTACATCCCCTTATCAACACAATGTTCCATGACCCGTGACATCACAATGTTCCATAAGCCCTGTCATCAAAATGCTCCATGACCTTTTTCATCAGAATGCTCCATGAGACTTATCATCACAAGTCTCCATGGTCTTCTCATCACAGTGCTCCAGGACCTTGTCATCACCATGCTCCTTTCCCTTGTCATCAGAATGCTCCATGACCCCTGTCATCACAATTATCCATGTACATTTTCAGCCCAAGGCTCCACGACCTACTCATCACAATGCTCCATGGCCAATATCATCACAATGCTCCATGACCACTGTCATCACCACACTCCATGACACCTGAAAACACAATGATCTGGGACTTTTGTCATCACAGTGCTCCATTCCCTAGTCATCACAATGCTCCATGACCCCTGTCATCACAACACTCCATGAACATTTTCAGCCCAGTGCTCCATGACCCTTGTCATCACAATGATCCATGCCCTTGTCATCCCAATGCTCCATGACCCCTGTATTCACAATGCTCCGTGACGCTTGTCATCACAGTGCTCCATGACACTTGTCATCACAATGCTCCATGCCTTTGTCAGCAAAATGCTACATGTCCTTGTCTTTACAATGCTCTATGCTCTTGTCATCACAATACTCCATTTCCATTGTCATAAAAATCCTCCATGAACCTTGGGATCACATTGCTTCATGCCCTTGTCATCACAATGCTCCATGCTCCTTGAAATCAAAATGATCCATGAGCTCTGTCATCACAATGCTCCAAACACATGGGATCACAGTGTTCCATAACACTTATCATCACAATGCTCCATGATGCCTGTCATCACAATACTCCATGCCCTTTTCATCACAATGCTCCATGACCTTTGTCATCACAATTCTTAATACACTTGTCATCACAATGCTCACTGACACTTGTCATCAGAATGCTCCTTGAACCCTGTCACGAAAAGGTTCCTTGCCTTTTGCATCACAATGCCCCATGCCGTTTTCATCACAATGCTCCATGCCATTGTCATCAAAATAATCCACAAGCTTGTCATCAGAATGCTCCATGACCCTTGTCATCAGATTTCTCCATGCACTTGTCAGCACAATGCTCCCTGACCCTTGTCATCACAATGCTCCAAGCCATTGTCATCTCAATGCTCCATTACATTTGTCATCAGAATCCTCCATGACACTTGGCATCACAATGCTCCATGCCATTGTCATCACAATGGACCATTACATATGTCATCAAAATGCTCCCTGACACGTGTCTTCACAATAATGCATGACCTGGTCATCACAATGCTCCATGCCTTTGTCATCACAATGTGCCATTCCAACCGTCATCACAATAATCCATGAAACTTATTAGACCAATGTTCCATACACTTGTCATCACAATGCTCCATGCCCTTGTTATCACAAAGCTCCATGACCCCTGTCATCACAATGCTCCGTTACTCCAGTCATGACAATGCTTCATGACTTTTGTCATCACAATGGTCCATGCCCTCGTCATCAACAGTCTCTGTGACCTTTTTAACCACAATGCTCCATGAACTTTTCATCAAAATGTTCTTTGACCCATGTCATCAAAATGCTCCATGCGCTTGTCAGCACAATGCTCCATGACACATGTCATCACAATGCACCATGCGCTTGTCACCACAGTGCTCCACATTCTTGTCATCACAGTGGTCCTTAAAATTTGTCATCAGAATGCTCCATGCACTTCTCATCAAAATGCTCTCTCACCACTGATATCACAATGCTACATCACTATTTATCACAATACTCCCTCACCCCTGTCATCACAATGTTCCAATACTCCTGTCATCACAATGCTACATGCACTTCTCATCACAATATTCGATGACCCCTGACATCACAGTGTTCCATAACACCTGTCATCAAAATGTTCCATGACACTTTTCATCAAATTGCTCCATGACCCTGTCATCAGAATGTTCCCTGCCCTTCTCATCACAATGCACAATGCACTTGCCATCAAAATGCTCCATGTCCTTTGTCATCACAAAGATCCATGACCCTTGGCATCACAATGCTCCAAGAACCCTGTCATCACAATACTCCATGAACATTTTCAGCCCAATGCTCCATGATATTCTCATCACAATGTTCCATGACAAATATCATGAAAATGCTCCATGACCACTGTCATCACAACACTCCATGACACCTGACAACACAATGATCCGGGACTCTTGTCATCACAATGCTATATTCCCTACTCATCACAATGCTCCATGACCCCTGTCAACACAAAACTCCATGAACATTTTCAGCCCAATGCTCCATGACCCTTGTCATCACAATCATCCATGCCCTTGTCAGCCCAATGCTCCATGACCCCTGTATTCACAAAGCTCCGTGACGCTTGTCATCACAGTGCTCCATGACACATGTCATCACAATGCTCCATGACTTCGTCAGCAAAATGCTACATGACCTTGTCATTACAATGTTCTATGCGCTTGTCATCAAAATACTCCATTACCATTGTCATCACAATCCTCAATGAACCTTGGGATCACATTGCTTCATGCCCTTGTCATCACAATGCTCCATGCTCCTTGAAATCAAAATGATCCATGACCTCTGTCATCACAATGCCCCAAACCCTTGTGATCACAATGTTCCATAACACTTGTCATCACAACGCTCCATGATGCCTGTCATCACAATACTCCATGCCCTTTTCATCACAATGCTCCATGACCTTTGTCATCACAATTCTCAATACACTTGTCATCACAATGCTCCCTGACACTTGTCATTAGAATGCTCCTTGAACCCTGTCACGAAAAGGCTCCATGCCTTTTTCATCACAAATCCCTATGCCATTTTCATCACAATGCTCCATGCCATTGTCATCAAAATACTCCACAAGCTTGTCATCAGAATGCTCCATGGCCCTTGTCATCACAATTCTCCATGCACTTGTTAGCACAATGCTCCCTGACCCTTGTCATCACAATGCTCCAAGCCATTGTCATCACATTGCTCAATTACCTTTGTCAACAGAATCCTCCATGACACTTGGCATCACAATGCTCCATGCCATTGTCATCACAATGGGCCATTAAATATGTCATCACAGTGCTCCCTGACACCTCTCTTCACAATACTGCAAGACCTAGTCATCACAATGCTCCATGCCCTTGTCATCACAATGTGCCATTCCAACTGTCATCGCAATACTCCATGAAAATTATTAGACCAATGTCCCATGCCCTTGTCATCACAATGCTCCATGCCCTAGTTATCACAATGTTCCATGACCTCTGTCATCACAATGCTCCGTGACTCCAGTCATCACAATGCTCCATGACCTTTGTCATCACAATGGTCCATGCCCTCATTATCAACAGTCTCTGTGACCTTTTTAAGCACAAAGCTCCATGAACATTTCATCACAAGGCTCTTTGACCCTTGTCATCACAATGCTCTATGCCTTTCTCAGCACAATGCTCCATGCACTTCTCATCACATTGCTCCATGACCCCTGTCATCACAATGCTCCGTGACTCCTGTCATCACAATTCTTCATAATATTTGTCATCACAAGTGTCGATGCCCGCGTCATCAAAAGGCCCTATTACCTTTGTAACCACAGTGCTCCATGAACTTTTCATCACAATGCTCCGTGACACTTGTCATCACAATGCTCCATGCCTTTGTCAGAAATATGCTCCATGACCCTTGTCATCACAATGTGCCACTCGCTTTTCATCCCAACGGTCCACAAATTTGTCTTTGCAATGCTCCATAAACCTTGTAATCACAATGTTCCATGCCTTTCTCATCACAATGCTCCATTACCCCTGTCGTAAAAATGCTCCATGACACCTGCCATCACAATGTTCCACGGCCTTGTCATCACATGGCTCCATGACCCTTGTCATCACAATGCTCCACGACTCCTGTAATCACAATGCTCCATGCCCTTGTCATCACAAAGCTCCATGACACATGTCATCAGAATGTTCCATGGCCTTCTCATCAAAATGCTCCAGGCCCTTCTCATCACAATACACCATGTCCAATGTCATCACTATAATCTATGAAACTTGTCAGACCAATGCTCCATGCCCCTGTCATCACAATGCTCCATGCACTTGTCATCACAATGTTCCGTGACTCCAGTCATCACAATGCTTCATAACGTTTGTCATCACAACGGTCCATGCCTGCGTCATCACAAGGCTCTGTGACCATTGTAACCCCAATGCTCCATGAACTTTTCATCACAATTCTCTGTGACCCTTGTCATCACAATGCTCCATGTCTTTGTCAGAACAATGCTCCATGACCATTGTCTTCACAATGTGCCACGCACATTTCATCACAACGGTCCACAAACTTGTCATTGCAATGCTCCATAAACATTGTAATCACAATGCTCCATGCACTTCTCATCCAAATGCTCTCTCACCAGAGATATCACAATGTTAGATCACTAGTCATCACAATACTCCCTCACCCCTGTAATCACAATGTTCCATGACCCCTGTCATCACAGTGCTACATACCCTTATCATCACAATGTTCCATGACCCCTGACATCACAATGTCCATATCCCCTGTCATCAAAATGCTCCATGACCCTTTTCATCCCAAAGCTCCATGACCCCTGGCATCACAATGTTCTACAACCCCTGTCATCAAAATGTTCCTTTACACTTTTCATCAACTTGCTGCATGACCCTTTCACTAAATGCTCCCTGCCTTTCTCATCACAATGCACCACACCCTTGTCATCAAAATGCTCCATGACATTTGAAATCAAAAAGCTCCATGACCCTTGGCATCACAGTGCTCCATGTCATTGTCATCACAATGCTCCATGAACACTCTCATCAAATTGCTCCATGCCCTTGTCATCACAAAGCTCCATGATACTTGTCATCACAATGATTGATGCACTTCTCATCACAATGCTCCATGCCCTTATCATTACAATCCTCCATGACCCATGTATCACAGTGTTCCGTGCCCTTGTCATCAGAATGCTCCATGCCCACTCTCATCACAATAATCCATGAAACATTTCAGACCAATGCTCAATGCCCTTCTCATCACAATGCTCCATTACCTCTGTCATAACAATGCTCCATGACCTCTGCCATCCCAAAGTTCCACGGGTTGTCATCACAAGGCTCCATGACCCTTGTCATCACAATGCTCCAAGACCCATGTAATCACATTGCTCCATGCCCTTGTCATCACAAAGTTCCATGACGCATGTCATCAGAATGTTCCATGGCCTTCTCCTCACAATGCTCCATGCCCTTGTCATCACAATGATCGAAGAACCCGTAATCACAATGGTCCATGCCCCTTTTCATCAGAATGCTCCATTAGACTTGTCATCACAAGTCTCCATGGTCATCTCATCACAATGCTCCAAAACCTTGTCATCACCATGCTCTATTCCCTTGTCATCACAATGAACCAGGTCCTTGTCATCCTAATGCTCCATGACCCCTGTATTCACAATGCTCCGTGACGCTTGTCATCACAGTGCTCCATGACACCTGTCATCACAATGCTCCATGCCTTTATCAGCAAAATGCTACATGACCTTGTCATTACAATGCTCTATGCGCTTGTCATCACAATACTCCATTTCCATTGTCATCACAATCCTCCATGAACCTTGGGATCACATTGCTTCATGCCCTTGTCATCACAATGCTCCATGCTCCTTGAAATCAAAATGATCCATGACCTCTGTCATCACAATGCTCCAAACCCTTGTGATCACAATGTTCCATAACACTTGTCATCACAACGCTCCATGATGCCTGTCATCACAATACTCCATGCCCTTTTCATCACAATGCTCCATGACATTTGTCATCAAAATTCCCAATACAATTGTCATCACAATGCTCCCTGACACTTGTCATCACAATGCTCCAAGCCATTGCCATCACAATGCTCCATTACCTTTGTCATCAGAATCCTCGATGACACTTGGTATCACAATGCTCCATGACCCCTGTCATCACAATGCTCCGTGACTCCACTCATCACAATGCTTCATAACGTTTGTCATCACAACGGTCCATGCTCGCATCATCACATGGCTCTGTGAGCTTTTTAACCACAATGCTCCATGAACTTTTGATCACAATGCTCCGTGACGCTTGTCATCAATTGCTCCATGCCTTTGTCCGAACAATGCTCCATGACCCTTGTCATCACAATGTGTCATGCGCTTTCCATCACAATGATCCACAACCTTGTCATCGCTATACTCCATAAACCTTGTAAGCACAATGCTCCATGCACTTCTCATCCAAATGCTCTCTCACATGAGATATCACAATGTTCCATCACTAGTCATCACTATCCTCCCTCACCCCTGATATCACAATGTTCCATGACCCCTGTCAACACAATGCTACATCCCCTTATCAGCAGAATGTTCCATGACCCCTGACATCACAATGTTCCATAACCACTGTCATCAAAATGCTCCATGACCCTTTTCATCCCAAAGCTCCATGACCCCTGGCATCACAATGTTCTATAACCCCTGTCATCAAAATGTTCCATTACACGTTTCATCAAATTGCTGCATGACCCTGTCATCAAAATGCTCCCTGCCTTTCTCATCACATTGCACCAGACCCTTGTCATCAAAATGCTCCATGACCTTTGTCATCACAAAGCTCCATGACACTTGGCATCGCAATGCTCCATGTCATTGTCATCACAATGCTCCATGAACACTCTCATCACATTTCTCATGCCCTTGTCATCACAAATCTCCGTGACACTTGTCATCACAATGCTCCTTGCCCTTCTCATCACAATGCTCCATGCCCTTGTCATTACAATCCTCCATGACCCATGTATCACAGTGTTCCGTGCCCTTGTCATCAGAATGCTCCATGCCCACTCTCATCACAATAATCCATGAAACATTTCAGAACAATGCTCAATGCCCTTCTCATCACAATGCTCCATTACCACTGTCATAACAATGCTCCATGACCCCTGCCATCACAATGTTCCACGGCCTTATCATCACAAGGCTCCATGACCCTTTTCATCACAATGCTCCAAGACCCCTGTAATCATAATGTTCCATGCACTTGTCATCACAAAGCTCCATGACGCATGCCATCAGATTGTTCCATGGCCTTCTCATCACAATGCTCCATGCCCTTGTCATGACAATGCTCCAAGACCCCTGTAATCACAATGCTCCATGCTCCTTTTCATTTCAATGCTCCATGAAGCCTGTCATCAATATGCAACATGCCCATCATCATAATGCTTTAAGCTATTGTCATCACAATGAAATCAAAATTATCCATGACCACTGTCATCATAATGCTCCAAACCCTTGTGATCACAATGTTCCATAACACTTATCATCACAACACCCTATGACGCACATCATCACAATTATCCATGTTCTTCTCATCACAACGCTCCATAACTTTGTCATCACAATTCTCAATACACTTGTCATCAAAATGCTCCGTGACACTTGTCGTCAGTATGCTCCTTGAACCCTGTCATGACAAGGCTCCATGCCGTTTGATCACAATGATCCATGCCCTTTTCATCACAATGCTCCAAGACCCCTGTAATCACAGTGCTCCATGCCCTTGTCATCACAAGCTCCATGACACATGTCATCAGAATGCTCCATGGCCTTCTCCTCACAATGCTCCCTGCCCTTGTCATCACAATGCTCCAAGACCCATGTAATCACAATGCTCCATGCCCCTTTTCATCAGCATGCTCCATGAGACTTGTCATCACAAGTCTCCATGGTCTTATCATCACAATGCTCCAGGACCTTGTCATCACCATGCTCCATTCCCTTGTCATCACAATGCTCCATGACCCCTGTCATCACAATAATCCATGAATATTTTCAGCCCAATGCTCCATGAAATTCTCATCACAATGCTCCATGACAAATATCATCAAAATGCTCCATGACCACTGTCATCACAACACTCCATGACACCTGACAACACAATGATCTGGGACTCTTGTCATCACAATGCTACATTCCCTACTCATCACAATGCTCCATGACCCCTGTCATCACAATACTCCATGAATATTTTCAGCCCAATGTTCCATGACCCTTGTCATCACAATCATCCATGACATTGTCATCCCAATGCTCCATGACCCCTGTATTCACAATGCTCCGTGACGCTTGTAATCACAGTGCTCCATGACACCAGTCATCACAATGCTCCATGACCTTTGTCATCACAATGGTCTATGCCCTCATCATCAACAGTCTCTGTGACCTTTTTAAGCACAATGCTCCATGAACATTTCATCACAAGGCTCTTTGACACTTGTCATCCCAATGGTCTATGCCTTTCTCAGCACAATGCTCCATGCCCTTGTCATCACACTGCTCCATGACCCCTGTCATCACAATGCTCCGTGACTCCAATCATCACAATTCTTCATAACATTTGTCATCACAATGGTCAATGCTCACGTCATCAAAAGGCTCTGTTACCTTTGTAACCACAATGTTCCATGAACTTTTCATCACAATTCTCCGAGACACTTGTCATCACAAAGCTCCATGCCTTTGTCAGAAAAATGCTCCATGACACTTGTCATCACAATGTGCCCACGCTTTTCATCCAAACGGTCCACAAATTTGTCAGCGCAATGCTCCAAAAAACTTCTAATCACAATGCTCCATGCCCTTCTCATCACAATGCTCCATTACACCAGTCATAAAAATGCTCCATGACCCTTGTCATCACAATGCTCCAAAACCCCTGTAATCACAATGCTCCATGCCCTTGTCATCACAAATCTCCATGACACATGTCATCAGAAAGTTCCATGGTCTTCTCCTCAAAATGTTCCATGCCCTTGTCATCACAATGCTCCCAAAACCCTGTAATCACAATGCTCCATGCCCCTTTTCAACTCAATGGTCCATGAACCCTGTCATCACAATGCATCATGCCCATCATCATAATGCTTCCAGCTATTGTCAGCACAATGAAATCAAAATTCTCCATGACCTCTGTCATCATAATGCTCCATGACCCCTGTCATCATAATACTCCATGAACATTTTCAGCCCAATGCTCCATGACCCTTGTCATCCCAATGATCCATGACACCTGTATTCACAGTGCTCAGTGATGCTTGTCATCACAGTGCTCCATGACGCCAGGCATCACATTGCTTCATGCCCTTGTCATCAGAGTGCTCCATGCTCCTTGAAATCAAAATGATGCATGAGCTTTGTCATCACAATGCTCCAAAACCTTGTGATCACAATGTTCCATAACACTTGTAATCACAACGCTCCATGATGACTGTCATCACAATACTCCATGCCCTTTTCATCACAATGTTCCATGACCTTTGTCATCACAATTCTCAATACACTTGTCATCACAATGCTCCCTGACACTTGTCGTTAGAATTCACCTTGAACCCTGTCACGAAATGGCTCCATGCCTTTTTCATCACAAAGCCCCATGCCATTTTCATCACAATGCTCCATGCCATTGTCATCAAAATACTCCACAAGCTCGTCATCAGAATGCTCCATGACCCTTGTCATCACAATTCTCCATGCACTTGTTAGCACAATGCTCCCTGACCCTTGTCATCACAATGCTCCATTAACTTTGTCATCAGATTCCTCCATGAAACTTGGCATCACAATGCTCCAGGCCGTTGTTATCACAATGGGCCATTACATATGTCATCACAGTTCTCCATGACACCTCTCTTCAAAATACTGCATGACCTCGTCATCACAATGCTCCATGCCCTTGTCATCACAATGTGTCATTCCAACTGTCATCGCAATACTCCATGAAAATTTTTAGACCAATGTTCCATGCCCTTGTCATCACAATGCTCCATGCCCTTTTTATCACAATGTTCCATGACCCCTGTCATCACAATGCTCCGTGACTCCAATCATCACAGTTCTCCATGACCTTTGTCATCACAATGGTCTATGCCATCATCATCAACAGTCTCTGTGACCTTTTTAAGCACAATGCTCCATGAACATTTCATCACAATGCTCTTTGACACTTGTCATCACAATGCTCTATGCCTTTCTCAGCACAATGCTCCATGCCCTTGTCATCACAATGCTCCGTGACTCCAGTCATCACAATTCTTCATAACATTTGTCATCACAATGGTCAATGCTCGCATCATCAAAAGGCTCTGTTACCTTTGTAACCACAATGTTCCATGAACTTTTCATCACAATGCTCCATGCGTTTGTCAGAAAAATGCTCCATGACACTTGTCATCACAATGTGCCACACGCTTTTCATCCCAACGTTCCACAAATATGTCAGCACAAGGCTCCATAAACCTTCTAATCACAATGCTCCATGCCCTTCTCATCACAATGCTCCATTACACCAGTCATAACAATGCTCCATGACCCTTGTCATCACAATGCTCCAAAACCCCTGTAATCACAATGCTCCATGCCCTTGTCATCACAAATCTCCATGACACATGTCATCAGAATGTTCCATGGTCTTCTCCTCAAAATGCTCCATGCCCTTGTCATCACAATGCTCCCAAAACCCTGTAATCACAATGCTCCATGCCCCTTTTCATCTCAATGGTCCATGAAACCTGTCATCACAATGCATCATGCCCATCATCATAATGCTTCCAGCTATTGTCAGCACAATGAAATCAAAATTCTCCATGACCTCTGTCATCATAATGCTCCATGACCCCTGTCATCACAATACTCCATGAACATTTTCAGACCACTGCTCCATAACACTTGTCATCAAATTGATCCATGCCCTTGTCATCCCAATGCTCCATGACCCCTGTATTCACAATGCTCCATGACGCTTGTCATCACAGTGCTCCATGACACCAGTCATCACAATGCTCCAAGCCTTTGTCAGCAAAATGCTACATGACATTGTCATTACAATGCTCTATGGGTTTGTCATCACAATACTCCTTTACCATTGTCATCACAATCCTCCATGAACCTTGGGATCCCATTGCTTCATGCCCTTGTCATCAGAGTGCTCCATGCTCCTTGAAATCAAAATGATGCATGAGCTTTTTCATCACAATGCTCCAAACCCTTGTGATCACAATGTTCCATAACACTTTTAATCACAACGCTCCATGATGACTGTCATCACAATACTCCAGGCCATTTTCATCACAATGCTCCATGACCTTTGTCATCACAATTCTCAATACACTTGTCATCACAATGCTCCCTGACACTTGTCGTCAGAATGTTCCTTGAACCCTGTCACGAAAAGGCTCCATGCGTTTTTCATCACAAAGCCCCTTGCCGTTTTCATCACAATGCTCCATGCCATTGTCATCAAAATACTCTACAAGCTTGTCATCAGAATGCTCCATGACGGTTGTCATCACAATTCTCCATGCACTTGTCAGCACAATGCTCCCTGACCCTTGTCATCACAATGCTCCAAGCCATTGTCATCACAATGCTCCATTTCATTTGTCATCAAAATCCTCCATGACACTTGGCATCACAATGCTCCATGTCATTGTCATCACATTGGGCCATTACATATGTCATCACGATGCTCCCTGACACCTGTCTTCACAATACTGCAAGACCTGTTCATCACAATGCTCCATGCCCTTGTCATCACAATATGCCATTCCAACTGTCGTCGCAATAATCCATGAAACTTATTAGACCAATGCTCCATGCCCTTGTCATCACAATGCTCCATGCCCTTGTTATCACAGTGCTCCATGACCCCTGTCATCACAATGCTCCGTGAATCCTGTCATCACAATGCTCCATGACCTTTGTTATCACAATGGTCCATGCCCTCATCATCAACAGTTTCTGTGACCTTTTTAACCACAATGCTAAATGAATATTTCATCACAATGCTCTTTGACCCTTGTCATCACAATGCTCTATGCCTTTCTCAGCACAATGCTCCATGCCCTTGTCATCACAATGCTCTATGACCCCTGTCATCACAATGCTCTTTGACTCCAGTCATCACAATTCTTCATAACATTTGTCATCACAGTGGTCGAAGCCCGCATCATCACAGGGCTCTGTTACATTGGTAACCACAATGCTCAATGAAATTTTCATCACAATGCTCCGTGACCCTTGTCATCACAATGCTCCATTCATTTGTCAGAAAAATGCTCCATGTCCCTTATCATCACAACGTGGCACGCGCTTTTCACCCCAACGGTCCAGAAATTTGTCATGGCAATGCTCCATAAACCTTGTAATCACAATGTTCCATGCCCTTCTCATCACAATGCTCCATTACACCTGTCATAACAATGCTCCATGATCCCTGCCATCACAATGTTCCACGGCCTTGCCATCACAAGGCACCATGGCCCTTGTCATCACAATGTTCCAAAACACCTGTAATCACAATGCTCCATGCCCTTGTCATCACAAAGCTCCATGACACATGTCATCAGAATGTTCCATGGCCTTCTCATCAAACTGCTCCATGCCCTTATCATCACAATGCTCCCAGACCCCTGTAATCACAATGCTCCATGCCCCTTTTCTTCTCAATGCTCCATGAAACCTGTCATCACAATGCACCATGCCCATCATGATAATGCTTCCGGCTATTGTCAGCACAATGAAATAAAAATTCTCCATGACCTCTGTCATCACAATGCTCCATGACCCCTGTCATCAAAATGATCCATGCTCTTGTCATCCCAATGCTCCATGACCCCTGTATTCACAATGCTCCGTGACGCTTTTCATCACAGTGCTCCATGACACCTGTCATTACAATGATCCATGCCTTTGTCAGCAAAATGCTACATGACCTTGTCATTACAATGCTCTATGCGCTTGTCAACACAATACTCCATTACCATTGTCATTACAATCCTCCATGAACCTTGGGATTACATTGCTTCATGACCTTGTCATCACAAAGCTCCATGCTCCTTGAAATCAAAATGATCCATGACCTCTGTCATCGCAATGATCCAAACCCTTGTGATCACAATGTTCCATAACACTTGTCATCACAACACTCCATGATGCCTGTCATCACAATACTGCATGCCCTTTTCATCACAATGCTCCATGACCTTTGTCATCACAATTCTCAATACACTTGTCATCACAATGCTCCCTGACACTTGTCGTCAGAATGCTTTTTGAACCCTGTCACAAAAGGCTCTATGACTTTTTCATCAAAATGACCCATGCCGTTTTCATCACAATGCTCCATGTCACTGTCATCAAAATACTCCACAAGCTTTTCATCAGAATGCTCCATGACACTTGTCATCATAATTCTCCATGCAGTTATCAGCACAAAGCTACCTGACCCTTGTCATCACAATGCTCAATGCCATTGTCATCACAATGCTCCATTACCTTTGTCATCAGAATCCTCCATGACACTTGGCATCACAATGCTTCATGCCATTGTCATCACAATGGGCCATTATATATGTCATCACAATGCTCCCTCACACCTCTCTTCACAATACTGCATGACCTGGTGATCACAATGCTCCATGCCCTTGTCATCACAATGCACCATTCCAACTCTCATTGCAATAATCCATGAAACTTATTAGACCAATGCTCCATGTCCTTGTCATCACAATGCTCCATTCCCTTGTTATTACAATGCTCCATGACCCCTGTCATCACAATGCTCCGTGATTCCAGTCATCACAATGCATCTTGACCTTTGTCATCACAATGGTCCATGCCCACATCATCAACAGTCTCTGTGACGTTTTTAACCACAATGCTCCATGAACTTTTCATCACAATGCTCTTTGACCCTTGTCATCACCATGCTCTCTGCCTTTCTCAGCACAATGCTCCATGACATTTCTCATGACAATGCTCCATGCGCTTGTCAGCACAATGCTCCACGACGCATGTCATCACAATGCACCATGCGCTTGTCATAACAGTGCTCCACAATCTTGTCATCAGAATGCTCCATAAACCTTGTCATCACAATGCTCCATGCACTTCTCATCGAAATGCTCTCTCACCACTGATATCACAATGTTACATCACTATTCGTCACAATACTCCCTCACCCCTGTCATCACAATCTTCCATGACTCCTCTGATCACAGTGCTACATGCATTATCATCACTATGTTCGATGACCCCTGACATCACAATGTTACATAACCGTTGTCATCAAAATGCTCCATGACCGTTTTCATCAAAATGCTCCATGACCCCTGACATCACAGTGTTCCATAACGCCTGTCATCAAAATGTTCCATGACACTTTTCATCAAATTGCTCCATGACCATGTCATCACAATGCTCCCTGCCCTTCTCATCACAATGCACAATGCCCTTGTCATCAAAATGCTCCATGACATTTGTCATCACATAGATCCATGACCCTTGGCATCACAATGCTCCATGTCATTGTCATCATGATGCTCCATGAACGCTCTCATCACATTGCTCCAAACCCGTGTCATCACAAAGCTCCATGACACATGTCATCAGAATGCTCCATGGACTTCTCATCACAATGCTCCATGCCCTTGTCATTACAATCCTGCATGACCCATGTATCATAGTGTTCCGTACCCTTGTCATCACAATGCTCCATGCCCACTCTCATCACAATAATCCATGAAATATTTCAGACCAAAGTTCCATGCCCTCCTCATTAAAATGATCCATTGCCTCTGTCATAACAATGCACCAAGACCCCTGCCATCACAATGTTCCACGGCCTAGTCATCACAAGGTTCCATGACACTTGTCATCACAATGCTCCAAGACCCCTGTAACCAGAATGCTCCATGAAATTTCATCACCATTCTCTGTGACCCTTTTCATCACAATGTTCCATGCCTTTGTCAGAAAAATGCTCCATGACCCTGGTCATCACAATGTGCCATGCAATTTTCATCAAAACGGTCCACAAATTTGTCATAGCAATGTTCCATAAACCTTGTAATCACAATGCTCCATGCCCTTCTAATCAAAATGCTCCATTACCCGTGTCATAACAATGCTCCATGACCTCTGTCATCAAAATGATCCACGGCCTTGTCATCACAAGGCTCCATGACACTTGTCATCACAATGCTCCAAGACCCCTGTAATCACAATGCTCCATGCCCTTGTCATCACAAAGCTCCATGACACATGTCATCAGAATGTTCGATGGCCTTCTCATCAAAATGCTCCATGCTCTTGTCATTACAGTGCTCCAAGACCCCTGTAATCACAATGCTCCATGCCCCTTTTCATCTCAATGCTCCATGAAACCTGTCATCACAATGTGTCATACCCTTCATCATAAAGCTTCCGGCTATTGTCAGCACAATGAAATAAAAATTCTCCATGACCTCTGTCATCACAATGCTCCATGACCCCTGTATTCACAATGCTCCGTGATGCTTGTCATCACAGTGCTCCATGACACCTGTCATCAAAATTTTAGATGCCTTTGTCAGCAAAATGCTACATGACCTTGTCATTACCATGCTCTATGTGCTTGTCATCACAATACTCCATTACCATTGTCATCACAATCCTCCATGAAACTTGGAATCACATTGCTTCATGCCCTTGTCATCACAATGCTCCATGCTCCTTGAAATCAAAATGATCCATGACCTCTGTCATCACAATGCTCCAAACCCTTGTGATCGCAATGTTCCATAACACTTGTCATCACAACGCTCCATGGTGCCTGTCATCACAATAATCCATGCCCTTTTCATCACAATGCTCCATGACCTTTGTCATCACAATTCTCAATACACTTGTCATCACAATGCTCCCTGACACTTGTCGTCAGAATGCTCCTTGAACCCTGTCACGAAAAGGCTCCATGCCTTTTTCAACACAATGCCCCATGCCATTTTCATCACAATGCTCCACGCCACTGTCATCAAAATACTCCACAAGCTTGTCATGAGAATGTTCCATGACACTTGTCATCACAATTCTCCATGCACTTGTCAGCACAATGCTCCCTGACCCTTGTCATCTCAATGCTCCAAGCCACTGTCATCTCAATGCACCATTACCTTTGTCATCAGAATCCTCCATGACACCTGGCATCACAATGCTCCATGCCATTGTAATCACAATGGGCCATTACATATGTCATCACAATGCTCCCTGACACCTGTCTTCACAATACTGCATGACCTGGTCATCACAATGCTCCATGCCATTGTCACCACAATGCACCATTCCAACAGTCATCACAATAATCCCTGAAACTTATTAGACCAATGCTCCATGCCCTTGTCATCACAATGCACCATGAACTTTTCATCACAATGATCTTTGATCCTTGTCATCACAATGCTCTATGCCTTTCTCAGCACAATGCTCCATGACCCTTGTCATCACAATGCTCCATGCGCATGTCAGCATGATGCTCCATGACACATGTCATCACAATGCACCATGCACTTGTCATCACAGTGCTCCACAATCTTGTCATCACAATGCTCCATAAAACTTGTCATCACAATGCTCCATGCACTTCTCATCAAAATGCTCTCTCACCACAGATATCACAATGTTACATCACTATTCGTCACAATACGCCTTCACCCCTGTTATCACAATGTTCCATGACTCCTGTCATCACAATGCTACATGCACTTATCATCACAATGTTCGATGACCCCTGACATTACAATGCTCCATAACCCTTGTCATCAAAATTCTCCATGACCCGTTTCATCATAATGCTCCATGAACCCTGACATCACAATGTTCCATAACCACTGTCATCAAAATGTTCCATGACCCTTTTCAACAAATTGCTCCATGACCCTGTCAGCACAATGCTCCCTGCCCTCCTCATCACAATGCACAACGCGCTTGTCATCAAAATGCTCCATGACATTTGTCATCACAAAGATCCATGACCCTTGGCATCACAATGCTCCAGGTCATTGTCATCACAATGCTCCATGATCATTCTCATCACATTGCTCCATGCCCTTGTCATCACAAAGCTCCATGACACATGTCCTCAGAATGCTCCATGGCCTTCTCATCACAATGCTCTATGCCCTTGCAGTCACAATGCTCCATTACCCCAGTCATAAAAATTCTCCCTGACACCTGCCATCACGATGTTCCGTGGCCTTGTCATCACAAGGCTCCATGACCCTTCTCATTACAATGCTCCAAGACCCCTGTAATCACAATGCTCCATGCCCATCATCATAATGCTTCATGCTGTTCTCATCACAATGAAATCAAAATGCTCCATGACCTCTGTCATAACAATGCTCCAAACCCTTTTGATCACAATTTTCCATAACACTTGTCATCACAGTGCCCCATGACGCTCGTCATCACAATTATCCATGGTCTTCTCATCACAATGCTCCATGACCTTTGTCATCACAATGCTCAATACACTTGTCATCAAAATGCTCCCTGACACTTGTTGTCTGTATGCTCCTTGAACCCTGTCATGACAAGGCTCCATGCCTTTTTCATCACAATGATGAATGCCCTTTTCATCACAATGCTCCAAGACCCATTTAAACACAATGCTCCATGCCCTTGTCATCACAAAGCTCAATGAAACCTGTCTTCAGAATGCTCCTTGGCCTTCTCCTCACAATGCTCCATGCCCATGTGATCACAAAGTTACAAGACCCCTGTAATCACAATGGCCCATAAACTTTTTCATCAGTATGCTCCATGAGATTTGTTATCAGAAGTCTCTATAGATTTATCATCACAATGCTTCAGGAGCCTGTCATCACAATGCTTCACGACCTTGTTCTGAAAATTCTCAATGGCCCTTGTTCTCATAATGCTCCAAGCCCTATTCATCACAATGCTCCATTATATTTGTCATCACAATCCTCCATTACATTTGGCATCACAATGCTCCCTGCCATTTTCATTGCAATGGACCATGACATATGTCATCACAAAGCTCCCTGACACCAGTCTTCACAATACTCCATGACCTTCTCATCACAATGATCCATGCCCTTGTCATCACAATGCACCATGTCCACTGTCATCACAATAATCTATGAAACTTGTCAGACCAATGCTCCATGCCCCTGTCACCACAATGCTCCATGCCCTTGTCATCACAATGCTCCATGACCCCAGTCATCACAGTGCTCCGTGACTCCAGTCATCACAATGCTTCATAACATTTGTCATCACAATGGTCCATGCCCGCGTCATCACAAGGCTCTGTAACCTTTATAACCACAATGCTCCATGAACTTTTCATCACAATGCTCTGTGACACTTGTCATCAAAATGCTCCATGCCTTTGTCAGAAAAATGCTCCATGACCCTTGTCATCACAATGTTCTACGCACTTTTCATCACAACGGTCCACAAATTAGTCATGGTATTGCTCCATAAAATTTGTAATTACAATGTTGCATGCCCTTCTCATCACAATGCTCCATTCCCCTGTCATAACAATGGTACATGACCCCTGCCATCACAATATTCCACGGCCTTGTCAGCACAAGGCTCCATGACACTTGTCATCACAATGCTCCAGGACCACTGTAATCACAATGCTCCATGCCCTTGTCATCACAAAGCTCCATGACACATGCCATCAGAAAGTTCCATGGCCTTCTCATCAAAATGTTCCATGCCCTTGTCATCACAATGCTCCAAGACCTCTGTAATCACAATGCTCCATGCCCCTTTTCATCTCAATGCTCCATGAACCCTGTCAGCACAATGCATCATGCCCATCATCATAATGCTTCCGGCTATTGTCAGCACAATGAAATCAGAATTCTCCTTGACCTGTGTCATCACAATGCTCCATGGCCCCTGTCATCACAATACTACATGAACATTTTCAGCCCAATGCTCCATGACATTTGTCATCACAATGATCCATGCCCTTGTCATCCCAATGCTCCATGACCACTTTATTCACAATGCTCCATGACTCTTGTCGTCACAGTGCTCCATGACACCTGTCATCACAATGCTCCCTGCCTTTGTCAGCAAAATGCTACATTACCTTGTCATTACAATGCTCTATGCGCTTGTCATCACAATACTCCATTATCATTGTCATCACAATCCTCCATGATCCTTGGGATCACATTGCTACATGCTCTTGTCATCACAATGCTCCATGTTCCTTGAAATCAAAATGATCCATGACTTCTGTCATCACAATGATCCAAACCCTTGTGATCACAGTGTCCCATAACACTTGTCATCACAATGCTCCATGATGCCTGTCATCACAATACTACATGCCCTATTCATCACAATGCTCCATGACCACTGTCATCAGAATGCTCCTTGAAACCTGTCACGAAAAGGCTCCATGCCTTTTTCATCACAATGCCCCATGCCATTTTAATCACAATGCTCTGTGACCATTGTCATCAAAATGCTCCATTCCTTTGTCTGAAAAATGTTCCATGACCCTTGTCATTACAATGTGCCATTCGCTTTTCATCACAACGGTCCAGAAACTTGTCATTGCAATGCTCCATAAACCTTGTAATCACAATGCTCCATACACTTATCAAAATGCTGTCTCACCAGAGATATCACAGTGTTCCATAACTAGTCGTCACAATACTCCCTCACCCCTGTAATCACAATATCCCATGACCCCTGTCATCACAATGCTACATCCCTTTATCATCACAATGTTCCATGACCTCTGACATCACAATATTCTATAACCCCTGTCATCAAAATGTTCCAATACACTTTTCATCATATTGCTGCATGACACTGTCATCAAAATACTCCCTGCCCTTCTCATCACAATGCACCATGCACTTGTCAACAAAATGCTCCAATACCTTTGTCATCACAAAGCGCCATGACTCTTGGCATCACATTGCTCCATGCCCTTGTCATCACAAAGCTCCATGACACTTGTCATCACAATGCTCGATGCCCTTCTCATCACAATGCCCCATGCCCTTGTCATTACAATCCTCCATGACCCATGTATCACAGTGTTCCATGCCCTTATCATCACAATGCTCTATGCCCACTCTCATCACAATAATCCATGAAACATTTCAGACCAATGCTCCATGCCCTTCTCATCACAATGCTCCTTTACCTCTGTCATAACAATGCTCCATGACACCTGCCATCACAATGTTCCATGGCCTTGTTATCAGAAGGCTCGAAGACACTTGTCATCACAATGCTCCACGACCTCTCTAATCACAATGCTCCATGCCCTTGTCATCAAAAAGCTCCATGACGCATGTCATCAGAATGTTCCATGGCCCTTTCATCACTATGCTCCATGTCCTTGTATTCACAATGCTCCAAGACCCTTGTAATCAAAATGCTCCATGCGTGTTTTCATCTCAAAGCTCCATGAACCCTGCCATCACAGTGGACCATGCCCATCATCATAATGCTTCAGGCTATTGTAATCACAATGAAATCAATATTCTCCATGACCTCTGTCCTCATAATGCTCCAATCCCTTGTGATCACAATGTTCCATAACACTTATCATAACAACACCCCATGACGCTCATCATCACAATTATCCATGGTGTTCTCATCACAATGCTCCATGACCTTTGTCATCACAATGCTCAATACACTTGTCATCACAATGCTCCCTGACACTTGTCATCAGTATGCTCCATTAACCCTGCCATGACACGTCTCCATGCCTTTTTCATCACAATGATAAATGCCCTTTTAATCATAATGCTCCAAGACCCCTGAAATCACAATGCTCCATGCCCTTGTAATCACAAAGCTCAATGACGCATGTCATCAGAATTCTCCATGGCCTTCTCCTCACAATGCTCCATGCCCTTGTCATCACAATGCTCCTAGACACCTGTAATCACAATGCTCCATGTCCCTTTTCATCAGAATGCTCCATGAGACTTGTCATCACAAGTCTCCATTGTCTTCTCATCAAAGTGCTCCAGGAAATTGTCATCAAAATGCTCCATGATCCCTGTCATCACAATACTCTATGAATATTTTCAGCACAATGCCCTATGACCTTCTCATCAAAATGCTCCATGACCCCTGTCATCACAATACTCCATGAACATTTTCAGCCCAATGCTCCATGACATTTGTCATCACAATGATCCATGCCCTTTTCATCACAATGCTCCATGACACCTGTATTCACAATGCTCCGTTACGCTTGTCATCACAGTGCTCCATGACACCTGTCATAACAATGCTCCATGCCTTTTTCAGCAAAATGCTACCTGACCTTGTCATTGCAATGCTCTATTCGCTTGTCATCACAATACTCCATTACCATTGTCATCACAGTCCTCCATGAACATTGGGATCACATTGCTTCATGCCCTTGTCATCACAATGCTCCATGCTCCTTGAAATCAAAATGATCCATGACCTCTCTCATCACAATGCTCCAAACCCTTGTGATCACAATGTTCCATAACACTTGTCATCACAACACTCCATGATGCCTGTCATCACAATACTCCATGCCCTTTTCATCACAATGCTCCATGACCTTTGTCATCACAATTCTCAATACACTTGTCATCACAATGCCTCATGCCTTTTTCATCACAATGCTCCATGCCATTGTCATCAAAATACTCCACAAGCTTTTCATCAGAATACTCCATGACCTTTTTCATCACAATTCTCCATGCACCTGTCAGCACAATGCTCCCTGACCCTTGTCATCACATTGCTCCAAGCCATTGTCATCAAAATGCTCCATTACCTTTCTCATCAGAATCCTCCATGACCATTGTCATCACAATGCTCCAAGCCATTGTCATCACAATGCTCCATTAGCTTTCTCATCAGAATCCTCCATGACCCCTGTCATCACAATGCTACATCCCCTTATCATCATAATATTCCATAAGCCCTGTCATCAAAATGCTCCATGACCCTTTTCATCCCAATGCTCTATGACCCCTGGCATCACAATGTTCTATATCCCCTGTCATCAAAATGTTCCATTACAATTTTCATCAAATTTCTGCATGACCCTGTCATCAAAATGCTCCCTGCCCTTCTCATCACAATGCACCACACACTTGTCATCCAAATGCTCCATGACCTTTGTCATCACAAAGCTCCATGACCCTTGGCATCACAATGCTCCATGTCATTGTCACCACAATTCTACATGAACACTCTCATCACATTGCTCCAAGCCCTTGTCATCACAAAGCTCCATGACACTTGTCATCACAATGCTCGATGCCCTTCTCATTACAATGCTTCATGCCCTTGTCATTACTATCCTCCATGAACCATATATCACAGTGTTCCATGCCCTTGTCATCACAATGCTCCATGCCCACTCTAATCACAATAATCCATGAAATATTTCACACCAATGCTCAATGCCCTTCTCATCACAATGCTCCATTACCTCTGTCATAACAATGCTCCATGACCCGTGCCATCACAATGTTCCACGGCCTTGTCATCACAAGGCTCCATGACCCTTGTCATCACAATGCACCAAGACCCATGTAATCACAAGGCTCCATGCCCTTGTCATCACAAAGCTCCGTGACGCATGTCATCAGAATGTTCCATGGCCTTCTCCTCACAATGCTCCATGCACTTGTCATCACAATGCTCTAAGACCCCTGTAATCACAGTGTTCCATGAGCCTTTTCATCTCAATGCTCCATGAACCCTGTCATCACAATGAACCATGCCCATCATCATGATGCTTCAGGCTATTGTCATCACAATGAAATCAAAATTCTCCATGACCTCTGTCATCATAATGCTCCAAACCCTTGTGATCACATTGTTCCTTAACACTTATCATCACAGCACACCATGACGCTCATCATCACAATTATCCATGGACTTCTCATCACAATGCACCATTACCACTGTCATCAGAATCCTCTATGACACTTGGCATCACAATGCTCCTTGCCATTGTCATCACAATGGGCCATTACATATGTCATCACAATGCTCCCTGACACCTCTCTTCACAATACTGTATGTCCTGGTCATCACAATGTTCCATGCCCTTGTCATCACAATGCTCCAAGACACCTGTAATCACAATGCTCCATGCACTTGTCATCACAGTGCTCCATGACGCATTCATCAGAATGCTCCATGGCCTTCTCTTCACAATGCTCCATGTCCTTGTCATCACAATGCTCCAAGACCCCTGTAATCACAATGCTCCATGCCGCTTGTCATTATAGCGCTCCATGATGCTCGTCATCACAATTATCAATGGTCTTCCCATCACAGTGCTCCACGGTCTTGCCATCACAATTCTCTATGCCCTGGTCATCACAATGCTCTATGTTCCCTATCATCACAATTCTCCACGTTCTGGGCATCACTATGTTCCATGACACTTCCCATCACAGTGTTAAATGCTTTGTCATCACAATACTCCACAAGCTTGTCATCAGAATACTCCATGACCCTTGACATCACAATGATCCATGACCCCTGTCATCACAATGCTCCATGAGACGTATCATCACAATGCTCCATGCCCCTTGTCATTACAGTGCTCCATGTTGCTCGTCACCAGAATTATCCATGGACTTCTCATCACAGTGCTCCACGGTCTTGCCATAACAATGCTCCATGCCCTGGTCATCACAACGCTCCATGTCCCTTGTCATCACAATTCTCCACGTCCTTGTCATCACAGTGCTCCATGACAGTTCTCATCACAATGTTACATGCTCTTGTCATCACAATTCTCCATGCACTTGTCATCGCAATGCCCCATGAGCCCTGTCATAGCAAGCTCCATTCATTTGTCATCACAATGCTTCACGACCTTTTCATCAAAATTCTCAATGACCGTTGTCATCACAATGCTCCATGCACTTGTCATCACAAAGCTCCATGACACATGTCATCAGAATGTTCCATGGCCTTCTCATCAAAATGCTCCATGCCCTTTTCATTACAGTGCTCCAAGACCCCTGTAATCACAATGCTCCATGCCCCTTTTCATCTCAATGCTCCATGAACCCTGTCATCACAATGAATCATAACCTTCATCATAATGCTTCTGGCTATTGTCAGCACAATGAAATCAAAATTCTCCATGACCTCTGTCATCACAATGCTCCATGACCCCTGTCATCACAATACTCCATGAACATTTTCAGCCCAATGCTCCATGACACGTGTCATCAAAATGATCCATGACCTTGTCATCCCAATGCTCCATGACCCCTGTATTCACAATGCTCCGTGACGCTTGTCATCACAGTGCTCCATGACACCAGTCATCACAATGCTCCAAGGCTTTGTCAGCAAAATGCTACATGACCTTGTCATTACAATGCGCTTGTCTTCACAATACTCCATTACCATTGTCATCACAATCCTCCATGAACCTTGAGATCACATTGTTTCATGCCTTTGTCATCACAATGATCCATGCTCCTAGAAATCAAAATGATCCATGACCTCTGTCATCACAATGCTCCAAACCCTTGTGATCACAATGTTCCATAACACTTGTAATCACAACGGTCCATGATGCCTGTCATCACAATACTCCATGCCCTTTTCATCACAATGCTCCATGTCCTTTGTCATCACAATTCTCAATACACTTGTCATCACAATGATCCCTGACACTTGTCGTCAGAATGCTCCTTGAACCCTGTCACGAAAAGGCTCCATGCATTGTTCATCACAATGCCCCATGCCGTTTTCATCACAATGCCCCATGCCATTGTGATCAAAATACTCCACAAGCTTGTCATCAGAATGCTCCATGACCCTTGTTATCACAATTATCCATGCACTTGTCAGCACAATGCTCCCTGACCCTTGTCATCACAATGCTCCAAGCCATTGCCATCACAATGCTCCATTACCTTTGTCATCAGAATCCTCCATGACACTTGGCATCACAATGCTCAATGCCATTGTCATCACAATGGGCCATTACATATGTAATCACAATGCTCCCTGACACCTGGCTTTACAATACTGCATGACCTGGTCATCACAATGCTCCATGCCCTTGTCATCACAATGCGCCATTCCAACTGTCATCGCAATAATCCATGAAATTTATTAGACCAATGCTTCATGCCCTTGTCATCACAATGCTCTATGCCCTTTTTATCACAATGCTCCATGACCCCTGTCATCACAATGCTCCGTGACTCCAGTCATCACAGTGCTTCATGACATTTGTCATCACAGTGGTCCATGCCCTCGTCATCAACAGTCTCTGTGACCTTTTTAACCACAATGCTCCATGAACTTTTCATCACAATGCTCTTTGACCCTTGTTATCACAATGCTCTATGCCTTTCTCAGCACAATGCTCCATGACCCTTGTCATCACAATGCTCCATGCGCTTGTCAGCACGATGCTCCATGACACATGTCATCACAATGCACCATGCGCTTGTCATCACAGTGCTCCACAATCTTGTCATCAAAATGCTCCATAAAACTTGTCATCACAATGCTCCATGCACTTCTCATCAAAATGCTCTCTCACCACTGATATCACAATGTTACATCACTATTCGTCACAATACTCCCTCACCCCTGTCATCACAATATTCCATGACTCCTCTCATCACAATGCTACATTTATTTATCATCACAATGTACGATGATCCCTGACATCAAAATGTTCCATAACCCTGTCATCAAATTGCTCCGTGACCCTTTTCATCCAAATGTTCCATGACCCCTGACATCACAATGTTCCATAACCCCTGTCATCAAAATGTTCCATGACCTTTTTCATCAAATTGCTCCATGACCCTGTCATCGCTATGCTCCCTGCCCTTCTCATCACAATGCACAACGCCCTTGTCATCAAAATGCTCCATGACCTTTGTCATCACAAAGATCCATGACCCTTGGCATCACAATGTTCCATGTCATTCTCATCACAATGCTCCATGAACGCTCTCATCACATTGCTCCATGCACTTTTCATCACAAAGATCCATGAAACATGTCATCAGAATGCTCCATGGCCTTCTCTTCACAATGCTCCATGCCCTTGCCATCACAATGCACCATGTCCAGTGTCATCACAATAATCTATGAAAATTGTCAGACCAATGCTCCATGACCCTGTCATCACAATACTCCATGCCCTTGTCATCACAATGCTCCATGACCCATGTCATCACAATGCTCCGTGACTCCAGTCATCACAATGCTTCATAATGTTTGTCATCACAATGGTCCATGCCCGCGTCATCACAAGGCTCTGTGACCATTGTAACCACAATGATCCATGAACATTTCATGACAATGCTCCGTGACCCTTGTCATCACAATGCTCCATGCCTTTGTCAGAACAATACTTAATGACCCTTGTCATCGCACTGTGCCACATGCTTTTCATCACAACGGTCCACAACTTTTTCATTGCTATGCTCCATAAAACTTGAAATCACAATGCTCCATGCACTTTTCATCCAAATGCTCTCTCACCAGAGATATCACAATGTTCCATCCCTAGTCATCACAATACTCCCTCACCCCGTTAATCACAATGTTCCATGACCCCTGTCATCACAATGCTACATCCCCTTATCATCACAATTTTCCATAACCCCTGTCATCAAAATGCTCCACGACCCTTTTCATCACAAAGCTCCATGATCCCTGGCATCACAATGTTCTATAACCCCTGTCATCATAATGTTCCATTACACTTTTCATCAAATTGCTGCATGACCCTCTCATCAAAATTATCCCTGCCCTTCTCATCACAATGCACCACGCCCTTGTCATCAAAATGCTCCGTGACTTTTTTCATCACAAAGCTCCATGACCCTTGACATCACAATGCTCCATGTCATTGTCATCACAATGCTCCATGAACACTCTCATCATATTGCTCTTGCCCTTGTCATCACAAAGCTCCATGACACTTGTCTTCACAATGCTCGATGCCCTTCTCATCACAATGCTCCATGCCCTTGTCATTAAAATCCTCTATGATCATTTTATCACAGTGTTCCGTGCTCTTGTCATCACAATGCTCCATGCCCACTCTCATCACAATAATCCATGAAACATTTCACACCAATGTTTCCTGTCCTTCTCATCACAATGCTCCATTACACCTTTCATAACAATGTTCCATGACCCCTGCCATCACAATGTTCCACGGATTGTCATTCACAAGGCTTCATGACACTTTTCATTACAATGTTACAAGACCCCTGTAATCACAATGCTCCATGGCCTTTTCATCACAAAGCTCCATGACGCATGTCATTAGAATGTTCCATGGACTTCTCATCACAGTGCTCCATGCCCTTGTCATCACAATGCTCCAAGACACATTTTATCACAATGCTCCATGCCCCTTTTCATCTCAAAGCTCCATGAATCCTATCATCACAATGCACCATGCCCATTAACATAATGCTTCTGGGTATTTTCATCACAGTGAAATCAAAATGCTCCATGATCTCTGTAATCACAATGCTCCAAACCGTTGGGATCACAATGTTCCATAACACTTCTCATCACAACACCCCATGATGCTCATAATCACAATTATCCATGGTCTTCTCATCACTATGCTCCATAACCTTTGTCATCACAATGCTCAATACACTTGTCATCACAATGCTCCCTGACACTTGTCGTCAGTATGCTCCTTGAACACTGTCATGACAAGGCTCCATGCCTTTTTCATCACAATGATCCATGCCCTTTTCATCACAATGCTCCAAGACACCTGTAATCACAATGCTCCATGCACTTGTCATCACAGTGCTCCATGACGCATTCATCAGAATGCTTCATGGCCTTCTCTTCACAATGCTCCATGCCCTTGTCATCACAATGCTCCAAGACCCCTGTAATCACAATGCTCCATGCCGCTTGTCATTATAGCGCTCCATGACGCTCGTCATCAAAATTATCCATGGTCTTCTCATCACAGTGCTCCACGGTCTTGCCATCACAGTGCTCCATGCCCTGGTCATCACAATGCTCTATGTTCCCTGTCATCACAATTCTCCACGTTCTTGGCATCACTATGTTCCATGACACTTCCCATCACAGTGTTAAATGCTTTGTCATCACAATACTCCACAAGCTCGTCATCAGAATACTCCATGACCCTTGTCATCACAATGATCCATGACCCCTGTCATCACAATGCTCCATGAGATGTATCATCACAATGCTCCATGCCCTTTCTCATTACAGTGCTCCATGATGCTCGTCACCAGAATTATCCATGGTCTTCTCATCACAGTGCTCCACGTTCTTGCCACAATAATGCTCCATGCCCTGGTCATCACAATGCTCCATGTCCCTTGTCATCACAATTCTCCACGTCCTTGTCATCACAGTGCTCCATGACAGTTCTCATCACAATGTTACATGCTCTTGTCATCACAATTCTCCATGCACTTGTCATTGCAATGCCCCATGACCCCTGTCATAACAAGCTCCATTCCTTTGTCATCACAGTGCTTCACAACGTTTTCATCAAAATTCTCAAAGGCCGTTGTCATCAAAATGCTCCATGCCCTTGTCATCACAATGCTCCATGACCCTTGTCATCTCAATGCTCCAAGCCGTTGTCATCACAGTGCTCCATTTCCTTTGTCATCACAATCCTCCATAACACTTGGCATCACAATGCTCCATGTCATTGTCATCACAATGGAACATGAAATATGCCATCACAATGCTCCCTGACATCTGTCTTCGCAATACTCCATGACCTTGTCATCACAATGCTCCATTCCCTTGTCATCACAATGTGCCATGCCCACTGTCAACAGAATTATCCATGAAACTTGTCAGACCAATGCTTCATGCTCCTGTCATCACAATGCTACATGACCCCAGTCATCACAATGCTCCATGTTTCCCGTCATCCCAAGGCTCCATGACCTGAGTCACCACAAATGTCAATGTCCTCATCATCACAAGGCTCTGTGAAATGTGTCACCACAATGCTCCATGAACTTTTCATCACAATGCTCAATGTCATTGTCATCACAATGCTCCATGAACGCTCTCATCACATTGCTCCATGACCTTGTCATCACAAAGCTCCATGACGCATGTCATCAGAATCCTCCATGGCCTTCTCATCACAATGTTCCATGCCCTTGCCATCACAATTCAAAATAACCCCTGTCATAACAATGCTCCATGACCCCTGCCATCACGATGTTCCATGGCCTTGTCATCACAAGGCTCCATGCCCTTGTCATCACAATGCTCCAAGACCCCTGTAATCAAAATGCTCCGTGCCCCTTTTCATCTCAATGCTCCATGAACCCTGTCATCACAATACACCATGCCCATCATCAAAATGCTTCATGCTATTGTCATTACAATGAAATCAAAATGCTCCATGACCTCTGTCATCACAATGATCCAAATCCTTGTGATCAAAATGTTCCATAACACTTATCATCACAACGCCCCATGACGCTCGTCATCACAGTTATCCATGGTCTTCTCATCACAGTGCTCCATGACCTTTGTCATCACAATGCTCAATACACTTGTCATCACAATGCTCCCTGACACTTGTCGTCAGTATGCTCAATTAACCCTGTCATGACAAGGCTACATGCCTTTTTCATCACAATGTTCCATGCCCTTGTCTTCAAAATCTCCAACATGCATGTCATCCAAACGCTCCATGGCCATCTCATCCCAATGCCCCATGCCGTTGTCATCACTATGCCCCAAGACCCCTGTAATCACAATGCTCCATGCCCATTTTCATCAGAATATTCCATGAGACATGTCATCACATGTCTCCATGGTCTTCTCATCACAATGCTCCAGTACCTTGTCATCACAAGCCTCCATGGCCCCTGTCATCACAATACTCCATGAACGTTTTCAGCCCAATGCTCCTTGACCTTCTCATCACAATGCTCCCTGACCCCTGTCATCACAATTCTCCATGACTCCTGTCATCACAACGATCCATGAACCCTGACAACACAATGATCTGGGACTCTTGTCATCAAAATGCTCCATGCCCTTGTCATCCCAATGCTCCATGACCCCTGTAATCACAATGCTCCGTGACACTTGTCATCACAGTGCTCCATGAAACTTGTCATCACAATGCTCCATGCCTTTGTCAGCAATATGCTACATAATCTTGTCATCACAATGCTCCATGCGCTTGTCATCATAATCCTTCATGACACTTTGGATCATATTTCTTCATGCCCTTGTCATCTCCCTCTTGCCTTTCTGGTTTTTACAGATTTTCAAATGTCCCTTTTGACTCGTGGGAAGTGACAATTCTTTGTACTGTGGATTTGCATTGTGCGCTTGCTTGATTGTCCAAAAAGGTCATATGCGTTTTCTCCTGAATATATTCAGGAGAAAACGCATATGCCCTTTTTGGCCAAGTGCATCATTGTCGAAGTTGTGATGCCTTTCCTGTGCTTTAAAGGCGATTCCAATTTACCTCTTGAAATATGTTTTGTGCAATTCTGCCTCATTTTCAAGTCAGCTTCGATGCCTTCCCTCAACTGATTTTTGGAAGGCAGTAGTCCTTTATAACTGTAGGTTTGTGAATTGCTCTGCCCGTGAGCTCCAATTTTCAAATCCCATTTTTGGGAGCTGACCGCAAATCCACAATTTTGCTTCTGGACCTATACTTGTTCCAGGGGTGGCTATACTGTTCCCTGCAGGTGGCTGAGGCTTTGGTTAATTCTTCTTCCTGACGGGAATTTAGAGTGACATGTGCCCGTCCAAATACCTACATCTACTCTCTGATTGGTTCTCCCTCTTCCCTTTCATCCTCTGCACAATTAGCAAACTGTGCGAACCAGGAGGTTATAGGGGCTGGCTCTCCTAAATTGGGAGATTGATAGTAAAGCAGTTGGAATGCCAAACTGGAGCACAAGGAGAGGAAAAATTAGGAGACTTTTAGAAATCTTTCACCATCACAGGGTGTCCATTCTCTAGGTTTCCCATACATGTTATAACTGTAGTGATATTCCCTACTACCTGGAGATTTGGGATCCATGGAATCGTGGCATGCATTACTACTTTAAAGGGTCTGCATTTTCTCTCCCAATCTCACCAGTCCTCTCAGTCCCAAGTGTCCAGCCTTATGTCTCATCCAGCTGTGTTTGCAGATATGGTCATTCCCGGTTTCATCAGAACCCCTGAAGGAATTGTGTAAGAATTTCGCTGTTTTTTTGTTTGTTTTTGAAATTCATTTTTATAGTGCGGTTGAGCTGATTTTCACTGACGTGTTTATGCCAGTCTAGACACACTTGATTCCCTTATGGAGACAAATCAATACATAGGTTTTAAGATTCTCACTAGTCAGATATATTCCTCTGCGTGGAATAGGGGGTTTGAGTCCCGTTCACTGAGTAAGGGGTAGGTCTCGTCTATTCTCTATTTGGTTTATGGAATGGTACCTGTGCTAATATCAAACTCTGATTTTATGCATCACCCCACCTCTCCTATCCCATTAAACAGGTATAAGAGTGTTTTCTAAATGTGAGACTCTGTTCTCTTTCTTAATTCAGTTCATGTGTTGTGATGTTGACATTCCCTCTGTAAGTGATATCTTATGAATAGATTCATTTTCTGTGTGAATAATTTCACTTAGAATCATCATACCTAAATCCACTCTTTATGCTGCTACTGGCCTTATGACATTGATTCCACGTCTGAGTGATATTCCGTTGTACAAAATTACCACAAGTTATTTATGCATTTCTCTTTTTCCTGGGATATTTTAGGTGTACCGAAGTTGAGGTTCTTGTATGCAGAGCAGCCCTAAACTTTGGGGTGCCTGTGTCTTGTCGATATTTAGTCTTCCCAAGTTATATGTCCATGAGTTGAAGTCCTCTTTGCTCGGGGGCTTTGTATTTAAATGTTTTAGGAAACAACATACACTTCTTCAGAGTGGCTCTTGGATATTTATACCCCACCCATCAGCGTGACTAGGCTCCCTGTTCTCCATGGCCTCTCCAGCATTTCTGGTTTGTACACATTTTTTGGATGGCCTTTCTGAGCAGTGGAAATTGAGACTTCTTTGTTGTGCGGATTTGCATTTCCCGCTTGGTTGGTTGGCCAAAAACTCTGTATGTGTTTTTTTCCTGAAGATATTCACGAAAAAAAGGCATACACCCTTTTGCCCAACTATATCATTTTAGAAATTCTGCTGCTTTTCATATGCTTTAAATGTGAGTACAATCTACCTTTTGAAATCTGTTTCCTGCAATTCTGCCTCTCATTCAGATCCTCTTCGTTGCCTTACCTGAATATATTTTTGGACGTTGGTTATCATTTATATCTTTGCAGGTCTTTGAATTGTCTGCTCCTGAGCTCCATTTTGCAACTCGCTTTTTTTGTGAGCTGGCCGCCAAACCTTTGGATTGCTTCTGGCCCTATTCTGGTTCTGAGGAGGCAGGTTGAGCCTTTGGTTAATTCTTCTTCTAATGGGAAATTAGAGTGACATGTGCCTGTCAAAAATCCTACAGCTAATCTCTCATTGGTTCCCCCCTTCCCATTTATCCTCTGCACAAATTGCAAACTGTGTGAAACAGGAGGTTAAAGGTGCTGATTCTCAAAGTGGGGAGATTTTTAGTAATGTGGCTGGAATGGCGAACCCCAGCACCAGGAGATCAAAAGTGAGGTGCATTTTAGACACCTTTCCTGAGCACACGGTGTACATTCATCTCGGTTTCGCAGGCATGTTTTCGCTGTCAGAAGATTCCCTTGAACCTGCTGATTTGGGACCCATGGAATGGGTACCAGGCAGTATTACTTTAAAAGGTCTGCATTTCCTCACCCAGCCTCTCTAATATCTCTTAGCCTGCGTAGCTTCCAGCCTTATATATCATCCTGCTGTGGGTCTACATGTGTTCAATCCATGTTACATCGTAGCCCTTCAACAAAAGTTGTAAGAATTTTTGTCTGTCTCACCGTTTTTATAAATATTTTTAAATTTATTTTTATATTGGTTACAGCTGATTTTCAAAGCTCTGTTTTTTGCTGCTGTACATCCACTTGATTCATGTACTGTGAGACAACAAGAAATTATTTTTCAGATGCTTACGAGTCATATGTATTATTGTCCAGTGACTTGAGTGGGGTGAGTGCAGTTCTTTGAGGTACCGTGTAGGCCTTGTCAGTTATTCAATTCGGTACTTGGAATGGTATATTTGCTAATTTCAACCTCCTGGATAATACCTCACCATTCCCCACCTTTCCCATTTAGCAGCCTTATGTCTATTTTCTACATATTTGACTATGTTTCTCTTTTGTAGTTTATTTCATGTGTAGCCATTTTTGATTCCACCTTTAAGTGACATCTTATGATATGTGTCTTTTTCTTTCTGACATGTGTCACTTAGAATGATCGTATGTAACTCCTCCAGAGTTGTTCCAACTGGCCTTATTTCATTGATTTCTGGATGAGTAATATTCCACTCTACATAAGTACCCCATCTCTTTTATCCATTTTATCCTTCCAGGGACATTTAGGTTATATCCAAGTGGAGGCCCTTTTAAACAGAGAGTTGGTAAACGTTGTGGTGCCTGTTTACTGTCCATTTTTGTTTTTCCCAAGGTATACGCCCATGAGTGCAAGTGCCCTATGCTCTGTAGCTCATCTTTTAGATGTTTTAGCAAACACAATACACTTCTCCAGAGTGGCCATTGGCAGATTACATTTCCACTATCAGCCTCACAGGGCTCCCTTTTCTCCTCGCCCTGTCCTGCATTTCTGGTGTTTACACTTTATGTGGATGGCCCTTCTGACTGATGTGAACTGATACATTTTGTAGTATTGATTTCCAGTGCCCACCTGTTTGGTTGGATAAAAAGTGTGTATGGCCTTTACTTGAATATATTCAGAAAAAATGCATACGCCCTTTTGTACCAACTGCATCATTGGCGATGTTCAGCCCCTTTTCTTGTGCTTTAATGGGGAGTCCTTTCTACCTCTTCAAATCTGTTTCCTGCCACTCTCCCTTGCTTACAAGTCCTTTTCTGTGACATACCTTAAGACATTTTTCGACGATAGATAATTTCAACTCTGCAGTTTCATGAATTTTAGTGCCCCTGAGTTCCATTTTTCAACTTGTGTTTTTGGAAACTGGACACAAAACAGCGGGATTTCCTCTAGACCTATTCTGTTTCCGTGGGCAATTCTAGCCTTTGATTAATTTGCCTTCCAGATTGGAAATTAGAGTGGCATGTGCCTGTCCGAACACCTAAGACTTGTCTCTAAATTTTTCTCATCCTCCCGCTTCATCCTCTGGACAAATTCCAAACTGTGTGCAACAGGATGTAGACAGTGCTGATATCCCCAAGTGAGGAGATTGTTAGGAAAGATGCTGGAGGGGTGAACCCGAGCACCAGGCGATGAGGAGAAGAGGTGCCTTTTCCAAACTCTTTCCAATCAAATGGTGTACCATCCTCTAGGTGTGACAGGCATGTTTTAGCTGTAGGAAGGGTCCCGTGCATGGAAGGAGAACACCAGGGATTTTTCCAAATCAGTGCATCCCCGTACCCCAAATTGGGGAATTTTTAAGCTACAGCTACACATATGTCCATTAAGGGCCTTGGGAAATAGGCAGAGCCCAAACTTTAGATGATTGAAATCTTCAGGGTCAGATGCGTTCACCATCGGCCTTGCTTAGGTTACATTTCATCTGTCATTGATAGATGATGTCAATAAAAATATCTATTCTTTTTTCAGATTATTTCCCCTTATAGGTTATTGCAAAATATTCAGTGTAGTTCCCTGTGCTATACAGTTGTTCCTTGTTGATGATCTATTTTATACATAGCAGTGTGTATGTGTTAATACCAAACTGTTAATTTATCCCTTGTCCTAACTTTCCCCTTTGGTAATAATAAATTATAAGATTTTATACTTCTCAGAAATGGCGGAGCTGAAAGAGGGGTATCCTTTTCAATGGAAAAGCATTCAAAACAAGATTGAAGCTTCAGCCAAGAGTATTTGATGTACATCCATGGAAATAAATCACTTCATTTCTCTAATGTGGACCTGACAAATAAGACAGACGTCTTCACTGAACTTGCTTATAGTAAAGTGATGGAAATATCAAAGGTAAGTCTTAGAAACACCTTATTTTACCCGAGCATTATACACTGCTCTATGTTAACTACAGTTTGGCTCACACATCTGTTCATTGAAGTTACAATGTTCTCAATTTCTGTTACTGATCCTCCAGAGTGGACCCCAACAGGATTCCCCATGCCCAGTGTCATTGGAGCCAACAGATCAAGACTGAGTTTGGTTCAGAAGCAAAGGAAACATTATTTTGAAAACAGAATGCAGAGGTGAGAGCGTGCAGTCCCCCACGGGCTGTGGGCTGGGCTGCTGTGTAGGGATCCCGGCAGCGTCAGTGGGAGGGAGGGGATGGAGCTCTCGAGGGCTGGGTTGGCTGCAGCTCAGGATCTATGCCGTGGAGTCTGCATGGGACCCCGCTAGCTGAGGTGTCGACCCAGCCATTCTGCACTAGGAAATCGGGTCTGAAGTGCCGGGTGTGGGACCTCTGCATGTGGAACCCTAGGAGCACGTGAAATTAGACAAAGCACAAAGGAAAAACAGGTTAGACTTTATTTTATTGCCCAGGTTCTCTTTTTATATCACAGGAATTTTTAATGAACATTGCCGGAGACGAACCCCTCCTCTGCTTTTTGTTCCGTTCCTCATTCTTGGGGTGTTGAGGGTGCAGACCCCTCTTTTGTAACTGCTTCATGCTGTGGTGGGAGCCCTGATACCTGGGGGGAGGGGCAAAACGTCTCCCCACCAGCCTCCAGGTGAGGTTGATTGTCCCAAGGCCTCCTGCCTCACTTCCCGTACGCCTGAGCACCAGCATTGGATGTGTTATAGATTCTAATGACCTTTAAGTGTCCAGGAAAGAGATGCGCAGAGATGCTGAGGTGGCAGGTTTCACCCCACCCCACATTTGTTCGGCGACCTTAGGCTGACGGTTTTTGCCAGCCTAGATGCTCTGACCAGTAGTCTGTGCTTTCTTTAATTAGGTCCCTGAATTAATGTACAAACAGCACCATGTGTCAGAACCCTGCCCGCGCAACTCCCAGACAGTCCAGGGTCAGTGGTGATCCAGGACCATGACGTCCACTGAGTCAACGGCATTTAGAAGTAGCCAGCAGTCCAGCCGGTCATATTGGCCACCATCACTGCGGTGTCTGTAGGGTTTTCTCTGGTGAAAGCGTGATATACGTTTCCCCCGCCAAGCTTATTAGCTCCCCTCTGGATGAAGTAAGTCCTGCAAGCAGTAGTCTGCTCTTTCGGGGCACAGTCTTGTTGTTTTCTGAGAGAAACTCCAGGTCAAGTGATGGTCACACGAGTCATCTTGGGGCCTCGTTGCCCCAGTTTGTCTCTCTGGAGGTGTAGTTGGAGGGCCTCCTCACTCGATGTCAGTGTGTCCACAGAGCGACCCCTGCAACTTCAGGGCATGATGGGTGGTTAGGATCACCACGTGGGGTCCTTTTCCCTTAGGAGGGAGCTGGCCTTGTGGGCTGCTGATTTCTAGCTTTTAAGATACCCCAGTATCCTGGCCTGATGAGTTGGTGGACAAAGCCCTTGGTGACCATAGTTTATCATACCTGAAGTGCATTCTTCTGTTGCTCCATTTCAAGTGGTCCCAGTATTTGCACTAAGTCTCCAAGGGCAATTAACCTTTGACCGGGTAGGTAAAGGTCAAAGGGTTTAGCTATATTAGGGAGTTCCTGGGCAAGGGTCTAAATTGACTGCTCTTTCCATTCTTGAAAGGCTGCTTCTGGATTCTATTCAAAAGGATCATCATCTTTTCATGTCAGTGTTTCATGTAGAGGCCCAGCTATTAGACTGTAGTTAGGGATCCAGATGCAGAAAACCTTGGCCTCCCCAGGAACCCCTAAGCTGTCTTCTAGTTTTAGAAGAGGTAAGGCTGCAAATGGCTTCTTCCCTATCCTGGGATGCGTTTCTCTGAATATCTGTGAGAATGAAGCCCAGACATGTCACCTGAGCCTGGGATATTTGAGCCTTTTTCTTGGACACCTTCTATCCTTTCTTGGCTAGGTAGTTCAGAGGCGTCTTTAGTAGGCCTCGTGATCAGAATGTCATCTGCACATTGAAGGAGGGTTCCCTTTTACAGAGGTAGAACGTTTAGGTCTTTAGAGGACATTTCCCCAATGATGGTGTGGGGATTTTTGAACCATTGGGGCAGGACGGCCCAGCATTATTGCTTTTGTTGCATGTTGTGTCCTGCCACTCACAAGCCAAAAATTCTTGTGACTCTGAGATGAATGGAATACAGAAGAAGGCATCATTGAAGTGTAATACAGAATGCCATGGCCTGGTGGATGGTAGAATGAGCAGCAGTGTGTAGGAAATAGGAGCTCCTGGATGTAGATCCTCGGTGGCTTCACTGACTGTCCTGATATCCTTTACCAGGTCTCCAGCAGCCCATGGGGCTCTCGTGGTCAGGCCAATCCCAGGATATGGAGCTCACCTGGGCTGCATCACCCACCCCACAGCCCACGGGGCTCTCGTGGTCAAGTCCCTCCCAGGGTATGGAGCTCACCTGTGCAGCTACCCAGCAGCCCATGGGGCTCTCCTAGTCAGGCCCTTCCCAGGATACAAAACTCCCCTGGGCAGGTACCACAGCAGGGCTGGACACACAGGAACTGTGCACATAGCCCACCTTGCAGAGAACCCCCAGCTCACCTGTCGCTCACAGCTGACACAGAACACCTCAGAGCAGGACTTGAACTAACAAACAGCAGCTCTGACAGGTCTGTGACCCTGGCTATCACTCTGTGCAGCCTCTCTCTGCCTGGTCTTCCAGACACTTCCACTGCAGCCAGGGCACCAGGCCTCTGTCTCCACCCACCATCACTCCTCTCCCTGACTCCTGGGTTCCTCTCATTAGGATAGGGTCTTCTTGAAGTTGTTTTCCACTCATGGACCAGATAAAATGATAAGAAAACAAGCCGCAGCTGCAGCCCCTTGTCTAGCCTGACTCTCTAGGGCCCACACCTGTTCCTTGGGCCTGGCCCGTTTAGCAAGGTTCATTTTCTGCTACTGTGAGCCCCTGAGGGGTGAGGATTGGCTGATTTGTGCAGCCTGACACTGCCTGCCAACCCTCCCCAGGTGTGCCTGGGTTGAGGTCAATATAAACACCTCTCCAGTCAGCAAGAGCCCCTGTAGCTGTGCCTGACGCCATATTCTCTGCCCCATCAGCAGTGTCGGGGCTGGGGTGGTGGTAGGGAGTGAGGGGCCGTGGCATTATGGGTGGCCCAGTGTGAGTGGGCTCTGCTGGACTTTTCGCAGGAGTTGCTAGGCTGCAACCTGCTAAAGAAGAGGATGTGTCATCCATACCTGCCGCTGGATTTTCTCCCCAGGCAGAGATGAGGAAGTAAAAAAGCAGTGTGGGCCGTGGCAGGAGGGGTATCTCAGGCAGGGAAATGGAAAGCTTCCAGAAGGGCATCTGGGGCTAGGACCATCCTGGCTGGCCTGCAGGCACCAAGTCGGCCTGCGTGCTGTCGCTGGTGTGGCTCCACAGCCCTTCCTCTAGGCTTGCAAGTACTTGTACGTATCCAGGTGTTTTACCTGGAAAGGGTGGGAAGAGTTCAGCTGCAGCAGGACTGGGGCTCAGCTCACATTTACTCACAGACGCCTCGACACAGTCCCCCAGCTTTGCATTGAGGATGCTCCTTGTGGGGGGAGCACTGCTGACTGCATGGGAGACGATTTCCCACCTCTGACCAACTTAAGAATTTTTTACCACTGGAGCAAGTGCCCTGATACGATTTTCCTCTGTATAACTGGTGGGTTCTGTTTTTTTTTTTTTTTTTTTTTTTTTTTGTTTTGTTTTTTTTTCTTTTTTTCTTTTTGGTTCAAGGTAGATTTTATTTATTCCTCTTTTTTTTAATTTTGGAGATATAAACATGGAAATAATTCATTAATATAAAGACGTCTATGTGAAGGGAAAAACTATTTTTCTGTTATATTTTATTAAATGTTATTTATTTATTTTTATTTTTTTAAAATTTATTTATTTCTTTTATACAGCAGGTTCTTATTGGATATCTATTATATACATATAAGTGTGCACATGTGAATCCTAGTCTCCCAATTCATCCCACCACAACCCTCACATGGTGTTCCCCCCTTGGTGTCCATATGTTTGTTCTCTACATCTGTGTCTCAATCTCTGCCCTGCAAACCGGTTCATCTGTACCATTTTTCTAGGTTCCACATATATGCATTAATATACAATATTTGTTTTTCTCTTTCTGACTTACTTCAGTCCGTATGACAGTCTCTAGATCCATCAAGGTCTCTACAAATGACCCAATTTCATTCCTATGTATGGCTGAGTAACATTCCTTTGTATATATGTACCACGTCTTTATCCATTCGTCTGTCTGTGGTCACTTAGGTTGCTTTCATTACCTGGCTATTGTAAATAGTGCTGCAATGAACATTGTGGTGAATGTATCTTTTTGATTTATGGTTTTCTCTGGGTATATGCCCAGTAGTGGGATTGCTGGATTATATGGTAATTCTATTTTTAGTTTTTTAAGGAACCTCCATACTGTTCTCCATAGAGACTGTATCGATTTACATTCCCAACAGTAGTGGAAGAAGGTTCCTTTTCTCCACACACTCTCCAGCATTTGTTGTTTGTAGATTTTCTGATGATGTGATGTGATACCTCATTGTAGTTTCAATTTCCATTTCTCTAATAATTAGTGATGTTGAGCAGATTTTCATGTGCGTACTGGCCATCTCTATGTCTTCTTGGAAGAAATATCTATTTAGATCTTCTTCCATTTTTGTATTGGGTTGTTTGTTTTATTAATATTGAGCTGCATGAGCTGTTTATATATATTGGAGATTAATCATTTGTCCATTGATTCGTTTGCAATTATTCTCTGCCATTCTGAGGGTTGTCTTTTCATCTTGTTTGTAGTTTCCTTTGCTTTGCAAAAGCTTTTAAGTTTCATTACGTCCCATCTGTATAGATTTCTTTTTTACTTCATTACTATAGGAGGTGGATCAAAAAAGATCTTGCTGTAATTTACGTCAGAGTATCCTTCGTAAGTTTTCCTCTCAGAGTTTTATACTGTCTGGTCTTACATTAAGGGCTCTAATCCATTTTGAATATATTTTTATGTATGGTGTTGGGGAGTGTTCTAATTTCATTCTTTTACATGTAGCTGTCCATATTTCCCAGCACCAATGATTGAAGAGACTGTCTTATCTCCATTGTATAGTCTTGCTTCCTTTGTCATAGATTAGTTGATCATAGGTGTGTAGGTTTATCCCTGGGCCTTCTTTCTTTTTATTTTTTTCCTTTTACACGTTTATTGGAGTATAATTGATTTACAATGGAGTGTTCGTTTCTGCTGTATAACAAAGTGAATCAGCTATACATATACAAATATCACCAGATCCCCTCCCTCTTGCATCTCCCTCCCACACTCCTTATCCCACCCCTTTATGTGCTCACAAAGCACCGAGCTGATCTCCCTGTTCTATGTGGCTGCTTCCCAGTAGCTATCGGTGTTACATTTGGTAATGTATTTATGTCCATGCAACTTTCTCACTTCGTCCCAGCTAACCCATCCCCATTCCGGTGTCCTCAAGTCCTTTCTCTATGTCTGTGTCCTTAATCCTGTCCTGCCACTAGGTTCTTCAAAATCTTATTTTTTCTTCATTAGATTCTGTATATCTCTGTTAACATACAGTATTTGTTCTTCCCTTTCTGACTTACTTCACTGTGTAGGACAGATTCTAAGTCCATCCACCTCAGTACAAATAACTCAGTTTTGTTTCTTTTTATGGCTAAGTAATATTCCATTGTATATATGTGCCAGATCTTCTTTATCCATTCATCTGTCGATGGACACTTAGGTTGCTTCCATGTCCTGGCTATTGCAAATAGAGCTGCAATGAACATTTTTCTACATAACTCTTTTTGAATTATGGTTTTCACAAGGCAAATGCCCAGTAGTTGGATTGTTGTGTCGTATGGTACTTCTATTGTTAGTTATTTAAAGGACCCTCCGTACTGTTCTCCCTAGTGCCCATATCAATTTACATTCCCACCCACAGTGCAAGTGTGTTCCTTTTTCTCCAATAAAGGCCTCTCCATCGTTTATTGTTTTGTAGATTTTTTTGATGATTGCCACTCTGACTGCTGTGAGGTGATACCTCAGGGTAGTTTTGATTTGCATTTCTCTAATGATTAGTGATGTTCAGCATCCTTTCATGTGTTTCTTGGTAATCTGTATATCTTCTTTGGAGAAATCTATATTTAGGTCTTCTGCCCGTTTTTGGATTGGGTTGTTTGTTTTTGTGATATTGAGCTACTTGCGGTGCTTGTAAAGTTAGGAGATTAATCCTTTGTCAATTGCTTCATTTGAAAATATTTTCTCCCATTCTAAGGGTTATTTTTGCATCTTGTTTAAGTTTTCCTGTACTGTGTAAAAGCTTTTAAGTTTCATTAGGTCCCATTTGTTGATTTCTGTTTTTATTTCCATTTCTCTAAGTGGTGGGTCAAAAAGGATCTTGCTGTGATTTATGTCATAGAGTGTTCTGCCTATGGTTTCCTCTAAGTGTTTTATAGTGTCTGGTCTTATATTTAGATCTCTAATCAATTTAGAGTTTATTTTTGAGTATGGTGTTATGGAGTGTTCTAATTTCATTCTTTTATGTGGAGGGGTCCAGTTTTCCCAGCACCAATTACTGAAGAGACTGTCTTTTCTCCATTGTATATCCTTAGCTCCTTTGTCATAGATGAGATAGCCATAGGTATGTAGGTTTATCTCTGGGCTTTCTGTCCTGTTCCATTGATCGGTGTTTATGCCAATCTACATACACTTGATTCCATTATGGAGACATATAAATACATAGGTTTCAAGGTTATTACCAGTCAGATATATTCCTCTTCAGTGAATAGGGTGTTTTGTGTCCAGTTCATTGAGAAAGGAGTAGGTCTTGTCTATTACATATTTGGTATATGGAATGGGATCTGTGCTAATTTCAAACTCTGCTTTTACACCTCACCCCACGTCACCTTTCCCCTTAAGGAGGCATAAGTGTGTTTTCTAAATGTGTAACTCTGTTCTCTTTTGAAATTCAGTTCATGTGTGGCCCTGTTTACATTTCCTCTATAAGTGATATATTACAATAAGTTTCTTTTCCTTTGTGGCTCATTTCACTTAGCATCATCGTACCTAAAGCCACTCATTATGCTGCTATTGGCCTTATGACATTGATTTTATGTCTGAGTGACATTCCATTGTATATAAGTACCACAATATCTATATCCATTTTTTTTTTCTTTTACTGGGATATTTAAAGTGTACCGAAGTCGAGGTTCTTGTAAACAGAGCAGCCCTAAAGATTGGGCTGTCTGTGTGTCGTGGAATTTTAGTTTTCCCAAAATACACGCCCATGAGTGGAAGTGTGCTATGCTCTGTAGCTCTGTTTTAGAAAACAACATACAGTTCTCCAGAGAGGCTGTTGGCAATTTACATCCTGTCCATCGGCATAACCAGGCTCCCTTTTCTCCATGGCCTGTCCTGCATTTGTGGTTTTTACACTATTTGTGGATGGCCCTTTTGACTGGAGGTAAGGGACACTTCTCTGTAGTGTGGATTTGCAATGCTTGATGGCTTGCTTGGCCAAAAAGGGCATATGCATTTTTTCCCGAATATATTCAAGAAAATACACATAGTCCCTTTTCAGCCAAGGGCAACATTGTCGAAATTCTGTCGCTTTTCATGTGCTTTAAAGACGACTCCAATCTACCTCTTGAAATCTGTTTCCTTCAATTCTGCCTTGCATTCAAATCCTCTTCACTGCCTTTCCTCAATATATTTCTGGATGATAGTTGTCCTTTATAACTCTGCAAGTTTGTGAATTGCTGTGCCCCTGATTTCCATTTTTCAACTCGCCTCTTAGTGAGGTGGCTGCAATACCGCAGGATGGCTTTAGGCCCTAGTCTGGTTCCGGGGCTTCAGGCTGAGCCTTTGGTTAATTATTCTTCCTGATGTGAAACTAGAGTGACATGTGCCCATCCAAACACCTACAGCTAATCTCTCATTTATTTCCCCTCTTCCTGTTCATCCTCTGCACAATTTGCAAACTGTGCATAACAGGAAGGTAAAGACGCTGACACTCAAAGTGGGGAGATTTTGGGTAATGCAGATGGAATGGCGAAGCCGAGCACGACAAAAGGAAAAATGAGGTACCTTTTAGAAAACTTTCCCAATTACACAGTGTACCATCCACTGGGTTTCCCATGCATGATTTAACTGTAGGAGGATTCCCTTACACCTGGAGAGTTGGGACCACTAGAATGGGTAGCACACAGTATTGCTCTAAGTGGTGTTCTTTTGTTCACACAACCTCAGCAATCTTTTCAGCCCCAAGTGTCCAGTCTTATGTCTCATCCAGCTGTGGGTGTAAAGGTGGTCAATCTAACTTGCATCACAGGCTCTGAACGTAATTTTTAAGACTTTCTCTCTGTTTTTGCATTTTGCTTTTGAAATTTATTTTTATAAGTGGGTTTAACTGAATTTCAGTGCTGTGTTCATGCCGTTATACACACACATGATTCCTTTATGGAGACATGAGAATACATATGTTTTAAAATCCTTAATGTCATATATATTCCTCAAAAATGAATAAGGGCTGTTGAGTCCAGTTCATTATGCCGGGAGTAGGTGCGGTCTATTAAATACTTGGTTTATGTAACGGTATGTGTGCTAATTTAAAACTGTGGTTTTATGCATCACCTCACCTCGCCTTTCCCATTAAGCAGGAAGAAGATTCTTTTCTAAATGTGTGACTCTGTTGTGTTTCTAATTCAGTTCATGTGTAGTCATGTGTACACTCCCACTATGAGTGATATCTTATGATAAGACTCGTTACTCTGTTCTATTTCCTAAATCAGTTCATGTGTAGCCATGTTTTCAGGACCTTCATAAGTGATATCTTATGATAAGTTTCTTTTTCTGTGTGACTTATTTCACTTAGAATCATCGTACCTGAGACCACTCATTTTGCTGCTACTGGCCTTATGACATTAATGTCATGGCTGAGGGATATTCCATCGTACGTAAGTACCACAATTTCTTGAAACATTTTTGTCTTTCCTGGGATATTTAAGGTGTACCCAAGTTGAGGTTCTTGTAAGCAGTGCAGCCCTAAATTTGGGCATGGATGTGTCTTATCGATTTTCAGTTTTCCAAAGGTATATTCCCTAGACGGGAACTGCCCTTGGATTTTTAGCTCTGTTGTTTATTTGATATAGGGAACACAATGCACTCCTCCAGAGAGGTAGTTGGCAATTTATATCCTGCCCTTTAGACTAACAAGGTTCACGTATCTCCAGGGCCTATCTTGACTTTCTGGTTTCTACACATTTTTCTGATATCCCTTTTGACATGTGGGAAGTGATCGTTCTTTTAGTGAAGATTTGCATTGCCTGCTTGCTTGCTTGGCCAAAAAGGGCATATGCTTTCTTTCCTGAATATATTCAGGATAAAACACATACGCCCTTTTTGGCCAAGTGCATCACTGTCGAAATTGTGCCCCTCTTCCTGTGCTTCAAAGGTGATTCCAATGTACTTCATGAAATCTGTTTCCTGTTATTCTGCCTCATTTTCAAATCCGCCTCATTGCCTTCCCTCAATAGATTTTTGGACGATAGTTGTCCTTTATTACTCTGCCAATTTGTGAATCGCTGTGCCCCTGAGCTCCATTTTACAGCTCGCTTTTTTGTGATCTGACCGCAAATCCACAATTTCGGTTGAGGACTTATACTCGTTCCTACAGGCAGGCTGAGACATTGGTAAATTCTTCTTCCTGATGGGAAATTAGAGTGACATGTGCCTGTCCAAATGCCTAACAACTACTCTCTAATTGGTTCTCCCTCTTCCCTTTCATCCTCTGCCAAATTGGTAACCTGTGCGAACCAGGAAGTTAAAGGGGATGTCTCTCCAAGTAGGGATATTGATAGTAAAGCAGTTAAAAGGTCAAACCGGAGCACCAGGAGAGGGACTATTCGTTGAGTTTTAGATACCATTCGTATCCACATTGTGTCCATTCTCTAGGATTCTCGTACATGTTATAGCTCTAGTAATAATCCCTTCAACCAGGAGAGTTGGGACCAATGCAATATGTGCAACGCATTATTGCTTTAAAGGGTCTTCATTTGCTCACCCAATCTCACCAATCCTCTCAATCACAAGTATCCAGCCATAAGACACATCCAGCTGTCATTGTAGATATGGTCATTTCAGGTTTCATCAGAGCCCCTGAAGGAATTGTAAAGAATTTCCCTGTATTTGTTTTGTTTTTGAAATTCCTTTTTATAGTGGGTTGAGCTGATTCTCACGGCCATGTTTATGTCAGTCGAGACACACTTGAATCCCTTAAGGACACATTTCAAAACATAGGTTTTAAGATTTTACTAATCAGATATATTCCTCTGCGGGGAATATGGGGTGTTGAGTCCCTTTCACTGAGGAAGGTGTAGGTCTTGTCTATTACCTATTAGGGTTTTGGATTGGTACCTGTGCTTCTATCAAACTCTGGTTTTATGCATCACCCCAACTCTCCTACCCCCTTAAGCAGGCATAAGTGTTTTCTAAATGTGAGACTCTTCTCTTTCCTAACTCAGTTCATGTGTAGCCATGTTTACAGGTTCTTCATAAGTGATATCTTATGATAAGTTTCTTTTTTTGTGTGACTTATTTCACTTAGAATCATCGTACCTGAATCCACTCATTTTGCTCCTACTGGTCTTAAGACATTGATTTCATGGCTGAGGGATATTCCATCATACGTAAGTACCACAATTTTTTGAACCATTTTTATATTTCATGGGATATTTAAGGTGTATCCAAGTTGAGCTTCTTGTAAGCAGTGCAGCCCTAAATATTGGGGTGTCTCTGTCTTATTGATTTTCAATTTTCCCAAGGTATATTCCCTAGACTGGAAGTGCCCTTGGCTCTGTAGCTCTGTTGTTTACTTGTTTTAGGGAACACAATGCACTCCTCCAGAGAGGCAGTTGGCAATTTACATCCCGCCCATCAGCATAACAAGGCTCCCTGTTCTCCAGAACCTGTCTTGCCTTTCTGATTTTTAAATATTTTGCGGATGTCCCTTTTCACACGTGGGAAGTGATACTTCTTTGTAGTGCAGATTTGCATTGACTGCTTGCTTGCTTGGCCAAAAAGGGCGTATGCGTTTTCTCCTGAATATATTCAGGAGAAAACTCATACGCCCTTTTTGGCCAAGTGCATTATTGTAGAAGTTGTGCCCCTCTTCCTGTGTTTAAAGATGATTCCAATGCACCTCTTGAAATCTGTTTCTTGCTATTCGGCCTCGCATTGATGGCCGCCTCATTGTGTTCTCTCACCAGATTTCTGGATGCTAGTTGTCCTTTATTACTCTGCCAGTTTGTGAATTGCTGTGCCCCTGAGGTCCATTTTTCAACTCGATTTTTGTGAGCTGAATGCAAGTCCAAAATTTTGGTTCAGGAACTATACTGGTTCCTGGTCGGTGGCTGAGACTTTGGTTAATTCTTCTTCCTGCCAGGAAATCAGAGTGACATATGCCCCTCCAAATGACTAACAACTACTCTCTCATTGGTTCTCCCTCTTCCCTTTCATCCTCTGCCAAATTGGCAACCTGTGTGAAACAGGAGGTTAAAGGGGCTGTCTCTCAATTTGGGAGATGGATAGTAAAGCAGTTGGAAACTAAAACCGGAGCACCAGGAGAGGGACTATTAGTTGAAGTTTAAAAACCTTTCGTATTCACAGTGTGTCCATTCTCTAGGTTTCCCGTACATGTTATAGCTGTAGTAATAGTCCCTTCAACCTGGAGAGTTGGGACCCATGGAATGGGTGCCACACATTGTTGCTTTAAAGGGTCTGCATTTCCTTACACAATCTCACCTATCGTCTCACACACAAGTGTCCAGCCTTATGCCACATCCAGCTCTCGTTGTAGATAGGGTCATTCCAGATTTCATCAGAGACCCTGAAGGAATTGTAAAGAATTTCCCTGTTTTGTTGTTTTGTTTTTGAAATTCCTTTTTATAGTGGGTTTGAGCTGATTCTCACTGCCATGTTTATGCCAGTCTAGACACACTTGTTTCCCTTATGGAGACATATCAATACATAGGTTTTAATATTCTTACTAGTAAGATATATTCCTCTGCGGGGAATATGGGGTGTTGAGTCCCTTTCACTGAGGAAGGTGTAGGTCTTGTCTATTCCGTATTAGGTTTTTGGAACGGTACCTGTGCTTATATCAAACTGTGGTTTTATGCATCACCCCACCTCTCCATCACCCTGAAGCAGGCATAAGATTGTTTTCTAAATGTGAGACTCTGTTCTCTTTCCTAACTCAGTTCATGTGTAGCCATGTTTACAGGATCTTCATAAGTGATATCTTATGATAAGTTTCTTTTTCTGTGTGACTTATTTCACTTAGAATCATCGTACCTGAATCCACGCATTTTGCAGCTACTGGTCTTATGACATTGATTTCATGGCTGAGGGATATTCCATCGTACGTATATACCACAATTTTTTGAACCATTTTTATCTTTCCTGGGATATTTAAGGTGTACCCAAGTTGAGGTTCTTGTAAGCAGTGCAGCCCTAAATTTGTGGGTGGCTCTGTCTTACTTATTTTCAGCTTTCCCAAGGTATATTCCCTAGACTGGAAGTGCCCTTGTCTGTAGCTCTCTTGTTTACTTGTTTTAGAGAACACAATGCACTCATCCAGATAGGCAGTTGGCAATTTACTTCCCGCCCATCAGCATTACAAGGCTCCATGTTCTCCAGGAAATGTCTTGTCTTTCTGGTTTTTACACATTTTGTTGATGTCCATTTTGACCGGTGGGAAGTGATACATCTTTGTAGTTCAGATTTGCATTGCCCGGTTACTTGCTTGGCAAATAATGGCGTATGTGTTTTTCCTGAATATATTAAAGAGAAAACGCATATGCACTTTTTGACCAAGTGCATCATTGTCGAAGTTTTGCCCCTCTTCCTTTGCTTTACAGGTGATTCCAACATACCACATGAAATCTGTTTCATGCTATTGTGCCTCACACTCAAGTCCGCCTCGTTCCCTTCCCTCAACAGATTTTTTGATGATAGTTGTCCTTTATTACTCTGCCAGTTTGTGAATTGCTCTGCCCCATAGCTCCATTTTTTAACTCGTTTTTTGTGAGCTGAACGCAAGTCCAATATTTTGGTTCAAGACATATACTGGTTCCCAGTGGGTGGCTGAGACTTTGGTTAATTCTTCTTCCTCCCAGGAAATAAGAGTGACAGTTGCCCTTCCAAATGGCTAACAGCTACTCTCTCATTGGTTCTCCCTATTCCCTTTCATCCTATGCCAAATTGGCAACCTGAGCGCACCAGGAGGTTAGAGGTGCTTTCTCTCCAAGTTGGGAAATTGATAGTAAAGCAGTTGGAAGGTCAAACTGGAGCACCAGCAGAGTCACTATTCGTTGAGTTTTAGAAACCTTTCGTATTCACAGTGTGTCCATTCTCTAGGTTTCTGATACATATTATAGCTGTAGTAATATTCCCTTCAACCTGGAGAGTTGCGATCCGTGGAATTAGTGCCATGCATTATTGCGTTAAAGGGTCTGCATTTGCTCACCCAATCTCACCAATCCTCTCAGTCCCATGTGTCTAGCCTTATGCCAACTCCAGCTGTCGTTGTAGATAGGGTCATTCCAAGTTTCAACAGAGACCCTGAAGGAATTGTAAAGAATTTTCCTGGTTTTTTTGTTTTGTTTTGTTTTTGAAATTCCGTTTTATAGTGGGTTTGAGCTGATTCTCGCTGCCATGATTATGCCAGTCTAGACACACTTTATTGCATTAAGGAGACATATCTGTACATAGGTTTTAAATTTCTTACTAGTCAGATACATTCCTCTGCGGGAAATATGGGATTTTGAGTCCCTTTCACTGAGGATGTTGTAGGTCTTGTCTATTCCATAGTTGGTTTTTGGAACAGTACCTGTGCTTATATCAAACTCTGGTTTTATGCATCAACCCACCTCTCCTTCCCCCTTAAGCAGGCATAAGAGTGTTTTCTAAATGTGAGACTCTGTTCTCTTTCCTAACTCAGTTCATGTGTAGCCATGTTTACAGGATCTTCATAAGTGATATCTTATGATACGTATCTTTTTCTGTGTGACTTATTTCACTTAGAATCATCGTACCTGAATCCACTCATTTTGCTGCTACTGGTCTTATGACTTTGATTTCATGGCTGAGGGATATTCCATCGTACGTAAGTACCACAATTTTTTGGACCATTTTTATATTTCCTGGGATATTTAAGTTGTACCCAAGTTGAGGTTCTCGTAAGCAATACAGCCCTAAATTTGAGGGTGGCTCTGTCTTATTGATTTTCAGTTTTCCCAAGGTATATTCCCTAGACTGGAAGTGCCCTTGTGTCTGTAGCTCTCTTGTTTATGTGTTTTGGGAACACAATGCACTCCTCCAGAGAGGCAGTTGGCAATTTACCTCCCACCCATCAGCATAACAAGGCTCCCTGTTCTCCAGGGCCTCTCTTGCCTTTCTGAATTTTACGCATATGGTGGATGTCCCTTTTGACCAGTGGGAATTGATACTTCTTTGTAGTGCAGACTTGCTTTGCACACTTGCTTGCTTGGCGAAAAAGGGCGTATGAGTTTTCTCCTGAATATACTCTTGAGAAAACGCATACGCCATTTTTGGCCAATTGCATCATTGTCGAAGTTGTGCCCCTCTTCCTGTGCTTTAAAGGTGATTCCAACGTACCTCTTGAAATCTGTCTCCTGCTATTCTGCCTCACTTTCAAGTCCGCCTCGTTGCCTTCCCTCAACAGATTTTTGGATGATAGTTGGCCTTTATTACTCTGCCAGTTTGTGAATTGCTCTGCCCCATAGCTCCATTTTTTAACTCGTTTTTTGTGAGCTGAATGCAAGTCCAATATTTTGGTTCAGGAACTATACTGGTTCCCGGTGGGTGGCTGAGATTTTGGTTAATTCTTCTTCCTCCCAGGAAATAAGAGTGACAGGTGCTCGTCCAAATGCCTAACAGCTACTCTCTCATTAGTTCTCCCTCTTCCCTTTCATTCTTTGCCAAATTGTCAACCTGAGCGCACCAAGAGGTTAAAGGTGCTGTCTCTCCAAGTTGGGAGATTGAATGTAAAGCAGTTGGAAAGTCAAACTGGAGCACCAGGAGAGGCACAATTCTTTGAGTTTTAGAGACTTTTCGTATTCACAGTGTGTCCATTCTCTAGGTTTCCCGTACATGTAATAGCTGTAGTAATATCCCCTTCAACCTGGAGACATGGGACCCATTGAATGCGTGCCATGCATTATTGTTTTAAAGGGTCTGCATTTGCTCACCCAATCTCACCAATCCTCTCAGTCCCATGTGTCCATCCTAATGCCACATCCAGCTGTCGTTGAAGATAGGGTCATTCCAGGTTTCAACAGAGACCCTGAAGGAATTGTAAAGAATTTTCCAGTTTTCTTTTGTTTTGTTTTTGAAATTCCGTTTTATAGTGGGTTTGATCTGATTCTCGCTGCCATGATTATGCCAGTCTAGACACACTTGATTGCCTTAGGGAGACATATCTGTACATAGGTTATAAATTTCTTACTAGTCAGATACATTCCTCTGCGGGAAATATGGGGTTTTAAGTCCCTTTCACTGAGGAAGGTGTAGGTCTTGTCTATTCCATAGTTGGTTTTTGGAACGGTACATGGGCTTATATCAAACTCTGGTTTTATGCATCACCCCACCTCTCCTTCCCTCTTAAGCAGGCATAAGAGTGTTTTCTAAATGTGAGACTCTCTTCTCTTTCCTAACTCCGTTCATGTGTAGCCATGTTTAAAGGATTATCATAAGTGATATCTTATGATACGTTTCTTTTTCTGTGTGACTTATTTCACTTAGAATCATGGTACCTGAATCCACTCATTTTGCTGCTACTGGTCCTATGACATTGATTTCATGGCTGAGGGATATTCCATCGTACGTAAGTACCACAATTTTTTGAAACACTTTTATCCTTCCTGGGATATTTAAGGTGTACCCAAGTTGAGTTTCTTGTAAGCAGTGCAGCCTTAAATGTTGGGGTGGCTCTGTCTTATTGATTATCAGTTTTCCCAAGGTATATTCCCTAGACTGGTAGTGCCCTTGGCTCTGTAGCTCTGTTGTTTACTTGTTTTATGGAAAACAATGCACTGCTCCATAGAGGTAGTTGGCAATTTACATCCCGCCCATCAGCATAACAAGGCTCCCTGTTATCCAGGGCCTGTCTTGCCTTTCTGATATTTACACATTTTGTGGATGTCCCTTTTGACCGGTGGGAAGGGATACCTCTTTGTAGTGCAGATTTGCATTGCCCGCTTGCTTTCTTGGCCAAAAAGGGCGTATGCGTTTTCTCCTGCATATATTCAGGAGAAAATGCATACGCCCTTTGTGGCCAAGTGCATCATTTTCGAAGTTGTGCCCCTCTTCCTTGCTTTACAGGTGATTCCAACGTACCTCTTGAAATCTGTTTCCTGCTTTTCTGCCTCGCTTTCAAGTCCGCCTCGTTGCCTTCCCTCAACAGATTTTTGGATGATAGTTGTCCTTTATTACTCTGCCAGTTTGTGAATTGCTGTGCCCTTGAGCTCCATTTTTCAACTCGTTTGTTGTGAGCTGAACGCATGGCCAATATTTTGGTTCAGGACCTATACTGGTTCCCGGTGGGTGGTTCCAACTTTGATTAATTCTTCTTCCTGCCCGGGAAATTAGAGTGACATATGCCCGTCCAAATGCCTAACAGCTACTCTCTCATTGGTTCTCCCTCTTCCCTTATATCCTCTGCCAAATTGGCAACCTGTGAGAACCAGGAGGTTAAAGGGGCTGTCTCTCCAAGTTGGGAGATTGATAGTAAATCAGGTGGAAAGTCAAACTGGAGCGCCAGGAGAGGGACTATTCGTTGAGTTTTAGAAACCTTTCATATTCACAGTGTCTCCATTCTCTAGGTTTCCCGTACATGTTATATCTGTAGTAATATTCCCTTTAAACTGGAGAGTTGTGACCCATGGATGGGTGCCATGCATTATTGATTTAAAGTGTCTGCATTTGCTCACTGAATCTCACCAATCCTCTCAGTCCCAAGTGTCCAGCCTTATGCCACATCCAGCTGTCATTGTAGACAGGGTCATTCCAGGTTTCATCAGAGACCCTGAAAGAATTGTAAAGAATTTCCCTGTTTTTTTGTTTTGTTTTTGAAATTCCTTTTTATAGTGGGTTTGAGCTGATTCTCGCTGCCATGTTTATGCCAGTCTAGACACACTTGATTCCCTTACGGAGACATATCAATACATAGGTTTTAAGATTCCTACTAGTCAGATATATTCCTCTGTGGGAAATATGGGGTTTTGAGTCCCTTTCACTGAGGAAGGTATAGTTAGGTCTTGTCAATTTCATAGTTGGTTTTTGGAACGGTACCTGTGCTTATATCAAACTCTGGTTTCATGCATCACCCCACATCTCCTTCCCCCTTAAGCAGGCATAAGAGTGTCTTCTAAATGTGAGACTCTGTTCGCTTTCCTAACTCAGTTCATGTGTAGCCATGTTTACAGGATCTTCATAAGTGATATCTTATGATAAGCTTCATTTTCTGTGTGACTTATTTCACTTAGAATCATCGTACCTGAATCCACTCATTTTGCTACTACTGGTCTTATGACATTGATTTTATGGCTGAGGGATATTCCATTGTACGTAAATACCACAATATTTTCAACCATTTTTATATTTCCTGGGATATTTCAGGTGTACCCAAGTTGAGGTTCTTGTAAGCAGTACAGCCCTAAATTGGAGGGTGGCTCTGTCTTATTGATTTTCAATTTTCCCAAGGTATATTCCCTAGACTGGAAGTGCCCTTGGCTCTGTAGCTCTGTTTTTTACCTATTTTAGGGAACACAATGCACTCCTCCAGAGAGAAAGTTGGCAATTTACATCCCGGCCAACAGCATAACAAGGCTCCCTGTTCTCCAGGGCCTGTCTTGCCTTTCTGGTATTTACACATTTTGTGGAGGTCCCTTTTGACCTGTGGGAAGTGATACTTCTTTGTAGTGCAGATTTGCATTGCCTGCTTGCTTGCTTGGCCAAAAAGGGCGTATGTGTTTTCTCCTGCATATGTTCACGAGAAAATGCATATGCCATTTTTGGCCAAGTGCATCATTGTCGAAGTTGTGCCCTTCTTCCTGTGCTTTACAGGTGATTCCAACGTACCTCTTGAAATCTGTTTCATGCTATCCTGCCTCGCTTTCATGTCCACCTCGTTGCCTTCCCTCAACAGATTTTGGGATGATAGTTGTCCTTTATTTCTTTGCCAGTTTGTGAATTGCTGTGCCCCTGAGCTCCATTTTTCAACTCGTTTTTTGTGAGCTGAACGCATGTCCAATATTTTGGTTCAGGACCTATACTGGTTCCCGATGGGTGGTTGCAACTTTGGTTAATTCTTCTTCCTGCCCGGGAAATTAGAGTGACTTATGCCTGTCCAAATGCCTTACAGCTACTCTCTCATTGGTTCTCCCTCTTCCCTTTCATCCTCTGCCAAATTGGCAACCTGTGAGAACCAGGAGGTTAAAGGGGCTGTCCCTCCAAGTTGGAAGATTGATAGTAAAGCAGGTGGAAAGTCAAACTGGAGCACCAGGAGAGGGACTATTCGTTGAGTTTTAGAAACCATTCATATTCAAAGTGTCTCCATTCTCTAGGTTTCCCGTACATGTTATATCTGTAGTAATATTCCCTTTAACCTGGAGAGTTGGGACCCATGGATTGGGTGCCATGCATTATTGCTTTAAAGTGTCTGTATTTGCTCACTGAATCTCACCAATCCTCTCAGTCCCAAGTGTCCAGCCTTATGCCACATCCAGCTGTCATTGTAGACAGGGTCATTCCAGGTTTAATCAGAGAACCTGAAGGAATTGTAAAGAATTTCCCTGTTTTTTTTGTTTTGTTTTTGAAATTCCTTTTTATAGTGGGTTTGAGCTGATTCTCGCTGCCATGTTTATGCCAGTCTAGACACACTTGATTCCCTAACGGAGACATATCAATACATAGGTTTTAAGATTCTTACTTGTCAGATATATTCCTCTGCGGGAAATATGGGGTTTTGAGTCCCTTTCACTGAGGAAGGTGTAGGTCCTGTCTATTCCATAGTTGGTTTTTGGAACGGTACCTGTGCTTATATCAAACTCTGGTTTTATGCATCACCCCACCTCTCCTTCCCCCTTATGCAGGCATAAGAGTGTTTTCTAAATGTGAGACTCTGTTCTCTATCCTAACTCAGTTCATGTGTCGCCATGTTTACAGGATCTTCATAAGTGATATCTTATGATAACCTTCTTTTTCTGTGTGACTTATTTCACTTAGAATCATCGTACATGAATCCACTCATTTGGCTGCTACTGGTCTTATGACATTGATTTCATGTCTGAGGGATATTCCATCGTATGTAAGTATGACAATTTTTTGAACCATTTTTATATTTCCTGGGATATTTAAGGTGTACCCAAGTTGAGGTTCTTGTAAGCAGTGCAGCCCTAAATTTCAGGCTGGCTCTGTCTTATTGATTTTCAGTTTTCCCAAGGTATATTCCCTAGACTGGAACTGCCCTTGGCTCTCTAGCTCTGTTATTTACTTGTTTTAGGGAACACAATGCACTCGTCCAGTGAGGCAGTTGGCAGTTTACATCCCGCCCATCAGCATAACAAGGCTCCCTGTTCTCCAGGGCCTGTCTTGCCTTTCTGGTATTTACACATTTTGTGGATGTCCCTTTTGACTTGTGGGAAGTGATACTTCTTTGTAGTGCAGATTTGCATTGCCTGCTTGCTTGCTTGGCCAAAAAGGTTGTATGCGTTTTCTCCTGCATATATTCAGGAGAAAATTTGTACGCCCTTTGTGGCCAAGTGCATCATTGTCGAAGTTGTGCCCCTCTTCCTGTGCTTTACAGGTGATTCCAACGTACCTCTTGAAATCTGTTTCCTGCTATTCTGCCTCGCTTTCAAGTCCGCCTCGTTGCCTTCCCTCAACAGATTTTGGGATGATAGTTTTCCTTTATTACTCTGCCAGTTTGTGAATAGCTGTGCTCTTGAGCTCCATTTTTCAACTCATTTATTGTGAGCTGAACGCATGTCCAAAATTCTGGTTCAGGACCTATACGGGTTCCCGGTGGGTGGTTGCAACTTTGGTTAATTCTTCTTCCTGCACGGGAAATTAGAGTGACATATGCCCGTCCATATGCCTAACAGCTACTCTCTCATTGGTTCTCCCTCTTCCCTTTCATCCTCTGCCAAATTGGCAACCAGTGAGAACCAGGAGGTTAAAGGGGCTGTCTCTCAAAGTTGGGAGATTGATAGTAAAGTAGGTGGAAAGTCAAACTGGAGCACCAGGAGAGGGACTATTCGTTGAGTTTTAGAAACCTTTCATATTCACAGTGTCTCCATTCTCTAGGTTTCCCGGACATGTTATATCTGTAGTAATATTCCCTTTAACCTGGAGAGTTGGGACCCATGGAATGGGTGCCATGCATTATTGCTTTAAAGGGTCTGCATTTGTTCACCCAATCGCACCGTTCACCTCAGTCTCAAGTGTCAAGCCTTATGCAACATCCAGCTGTCATTGTAGACAGAGTCATTCCAGGTTTCATCAGAGACCCGGAAGGAATTGTAAAGAATTTCCCTGTTTTTTAGTTTTGTTTTTAAAATTCCTTTTTATAGTGGGTTTGAGCTGATTCTCGCTGCCCTGTTTATGCCAGGCTAGAAACACCTGATTCCCTTACGGAGACATATCAATACATAGGTTTTAAGAATGTTAGTAGTCAGATAGATTCCTCTGCAGGAAATATGGGGTTTTGAGTCCCTTTCACTGAGGAAGGTATAGGTAGGTCTTGTCTATTTCATAGTTCGTTTTTGGAACAGTACCTGTGCTTATATCAAACTCTGGTTTTATGCCTCACCCCACCTCTCCTTCCCCCTTAAGCAGGCATAAGAGTGTTTTCTAAATGTGAGACTCTGTTCTCTTTCCTAACTCAGTTCATGTGTAGCCATGTTTACAGGACCTTCATAAGTGATATCTTATGATAAGCTTCTTTTTCTCTGTGAGTTATTTCTCTTAGAATCACTGTACCTGAATCCACTCATTTTGCTGCTACTGGTCTTATGACATTGATTTCATGGCTGAGGGATATTCCATCGTACGTAAGTACCACAATTTTTTGAACCATTTTTATATTTCCTGGGATATTTAAGGTGTACCCAAGTTGAGGTTCTTGTAAGCAGTACAGCCCTAAATTTGGGGGTGGCCCTGTCTTATTGATTTTCAGTTTTCCCAAGGTATATTCCCTAGACTGGAAGTGCCCTTGGCTCTGTAGCTCTGTTGTTTACTTGTTTCAGGGAACACAATGCACTCCTCCAGTGATGCAGTTGGCAATTTACATTCCGCCCAACAGCATAACAAGGCTCCCTGTTCTCCAGGGCCTGTCTTGCCTTTCTGGTTTTTACATATTTTGTGTATATCCCTTTTGACTGGTGGGAAGTGATACTTCTTTTTAGTTCAGATTTGCATTGCCTGCTTTCTTGTTGGCCAAAAAGGGTGTATGCGTTTTCTCCTGCATATATTCAGGAGAAAATGCATACGCCCTTTTTGGCCAATTGCATCATTGTCGAAGTTGTGCCCATCTTCCTGTGCTTTACAGGTGATTCCAATGTACCTGTTGAAATCTTATTCCTACTATTCTGCCTCGCTTTCAAGTCCACCTCGTTGCCTTCCTTCAACAGATTTTTGGATGATAGTTGTCCTTTATTACTTTGCCAGTTTGTGAATTTCTGAGCCCTTTAGCTCCGTTTTTCAACTCGTTATTTTGAGCTGAACGCATGTCTAAAATTTTGGTTCAGGAACTATACTGCTTCCTGTTGGGTGGTTTCAACTTTGGTTAATTCATCTTCCTGCCGGGAAATTAGAGTGGCATATGCCCGTCCAAATGCCTAACAGCTACTCTCTCATTGGTTCTCCCTCTTCCCTTTCATCCTCTGCCAAATTGGCAACCTCTGCGAAACAGGAGGTTAAAGGGGCTGTCTCTCCAAGTTGGGAGATTGATAGTAAAGCAGTGGGAAAGTCAATCTGGAGCAGCAGGAGAGGGACTATTCGTTGAGTTTTACAAACCTTTCGTATTCACAGTGTTTCCATTCTCTAGGTTTCCCGTACATGTTATGGCTGTAGTAATATTCCCTTCAACCTGGAGAGTTGGGACCCATGGAATGGGTGCCATTCATTATTGCTTTAAAGGGTCTGCATTTGCTGAACCAATCACACCAATACTCTCAGTCCCAAGTGTTCAGCCTTATGCCACATCCAGCTGTCATTGTAGACAGGGTCATGCCAGGTTTCATCAGAGACCCTGAAGGAATTTTCAAGAATGTCCCTGTTTTTTTGTTTTGTTTTTGAAATTCATTTTTATAGTGGGTTTGAGCTGATTCTCGCTGCCATGTTTATGCCAGTCTAGACACATTGATTCCCTTACTGAGACATATCAATACATAGGTTTTAAGAATCTTACTAGTCAGATATATTCCTCTGAGGGGAATATGGGGTTTTGAGTCCCTTTCACTGAGGAAGGTGTAGGTCTTGTCTATTCCATAGTTGGTTTTTGAAACGGTACCTGTGCTTATATCAAACTCTGGTTTTATGCATCACCCCACCTCTCCTTCCCCCTTAAGCAGGCATACGAGTGTTTACCAAATGTGAGACTCTGTTCTCTTTCCTAACTCAGTTCATGTGTCGCCATGTTTACAGGATCTTCATAAGTGATATCTTATGATAAGCTTCTTTTTCTGTGTGACTTATTTCACTTAGAATCATCGTACCTGAATCCACTCATTTTGCTGCTACTGGTCTTATGACATTGATTTGATGGCTGAGGGATATTCCATCGTATGTAAGTACCACAGTTTTTTGAACCATTTTTATCTTTCCTGGGATATTTCCGTTGTACCCAAGTTGAGGTTCTTGTAAGCAGTGGAGCCCTAAATTTGAGGGTGGCTCTGTCTTATTGATTTTCAGTTTTCCCAAGGTATATTCCCTAGACTGGAAGTGCCCTTGGCTCTGTAGCTCTGTTGTTTACTTGTTTTAGGGAACACAATGCACTCCTCCAGTGAGGCAGTTGGCAATTTACATCCCGCCCAACAGCATAACAAGGCTCCCTGTTCTCCAGGGCCTGTCTTGCCTTTCTGGTTTTTACATATTTTGTGGATATCCCTTTTGACTGGTGGGAAGTGATACTTCTTTGTACTTCAGATTTGCATTGCCTGCTTGCTTGCTTGGCCAAGAAGGGTGTATGCATTTTCTCCTGAATATATTCAGGAGAAGATGCATACACCCTTTTTGGAAAAGTGCATCATTGTCGAAGTTGTGCCCATCTTCCTGTGCTTTACAGGTGATTCCAATGTACCTGTTGAAATCCGATTCCTACTATTCTGCCTCGCTTTCAAGTCCACCTCGTTGCCTTCCTTCAACAGATTTTTGGATGATAGTTGTCCTTTATTACTTTGCCAGTTTGTGAATTTCTGAGCCCTTTAGCTCCGTTTTTCAACTCGTTATTTTGAGCTGGACGCATGTCTAATATTTTGGTTCAGGAACTATACTGCTTCCTGTTGGGTGGTTTCAACTTTGGTTAATTCTTCTTAATGCCGGGAAATTAGAGTGGCATATGCCCGTCCAAATGCCTAACAGCTACTCTCTCATTGGTTCTCCCTCTTCCCTTTCATCCTCTGCCAAATTGGCAACCTCTGCGAAACAGGAGGTTAAAGGTGCTGTCTCTTCAGATTGAGGGATTGATAGTAAAGAAGTTCGAAAGTCAAACTGGAACGCCAGGAGAGGGACTATTCGTTGAGTTTTAGAGACCTTTCGTATTCACAGTGTGTCCATTCTCTAGGTTTCCCGTACATGTTATAGCTGTAGTAATATTCCCTTCAACCTGGAGATTTGCGACCCATGGAATCGGTGCCATGAATTATTGCTTTAAACGGTCTGAATTTGCTCACCCAATCTCACCAATCTTCTCAGTCCCATGTGTCCAGCCTTATGCCACATCCAGCTGTCGTTGTCGATAGGGTCATTACAGGTTTCATCAGAGGCCCTGAAGGAATTGTAAAGAATTTCCCTGTTTCTTTGTTTTGTTTTTGAAATTCTTTTTTATAGTGGGTTTGAGCTGATTCTGGCTGCCATATTTACGCCAGTCTAGACAAACTTGATACCCTCATGGAGACATATCAATACATAAGTTTTAAGATTCTTACTAGTCAGATATATTCCTCTGTGGGAAATATGGGGTGTTGAGTCCCTTTCACTGAGGAAGGTGTAAGTCTTTTCTATTCCATAGTTGGTTTTTGAACGGTACCTGTGCTTATATCAAACTCTGGTTTTATGCATCACCCCACTTCTCCTTCCCCCTTAAGCAGGCATAAGAGTGTTTTCTAAATGTGAAACTCTGTTCTCTTTCCTAACTCTGTTCATGTGTAGCCATGTTTACAGCATCTTCATAAGTGATATCTTATGATAAGTTTCTTTTTCTGTGTGACTTATTTCACTTAGAATCATCGTACCTGAATCCACTCATTTTGCTGCTACTGGTCTTATGACATTGATTTCATGTCTGAGGGATATTCCATCATACGTAAGTACCACACTTTTGTGAACCATTTTTATCTTTCCTGGGATATTTAAGGTGTACCCAAGATGATGTTCATGTAAGAAGTGCAGCCCTAAATTTTGGGGTAGTTTTGTCTTATTGATTTTCAGTTTTCCCAAGGTATATTCCCTAGACTGGAAGTGCCCTTGGCTCTGTATCTCTGTTGTTTACTTGTTTCAGGGAACACAATGCACTCCTCCAGATAGGCAGCTGGCAATTTACATGCCACCCATCAGCATAAGAAGCCTCTCTGTTCTCCAGGGCCAGTCTTGCAATTCTGGTTTTTACCCATTTTGTGGATGTCCCTTTTGACCGGTGGGAAGTGATACTTCTTTGTAGTGCAGATTTTCATTGCCCGCTTGCTTGCTTGGCCAAAAACGGCGTATGCGTTTTCTCCTGAATATACTCAGGAGAAAATGCATAAGCCCATTTTGGCCAAGTGCATCATTGTCGAAATTGTGCCCCTCACTGTGCTTTAAAGGTGATTCCAACGTACCGCTTGAAATCTGTTTCCTGCTATTCTGCCTCACTTTCAAGACCACCTCGTTGCCTTCCCTCAACAGATTTTTGGATGATAGTTGTCCTTTATTACTCTGCCAGTTTGTGAATTGCTCTGCCCTATAGCTCCATTTTTTAACTCGTTTTTTGTGAGCTGAACTCAAGTCCCATATTTTGGTTTAGGACCTATACTGGTTCCCGGTGGGTGGCAGAGACTTTGTTTAATTCTTCTTCCTCCCAGGAAATAAGAGTGACATGTGCCCGTCCAAATGCCTAACAGCTACTCTCTCTTTGGTTCTCCCTCTTCCCTTTCATCCTTTGCCAAATTGGCAACCTGTGCGAACCAGGAGGTTAAAGGTGCTGTCTCTCCAAGTTTGGAGGTTGATGGTAAAGCAGATAGAAAGTGAAACTGGAGCACCAGGAAAGGGTCTATTTTTTGAGATTTAGAAACCTTTCGTATTCAGAGTGTGTCCATTCTCTAGGTTTCCCATACATGTTATAGCTGTAGTAATATTCCCTTCAACCTGGAGAGTTGGGACCCATGGAATGGGTGCCATGCATTATTGCTTTAAAGGATCTGCATTTGCTCACGAATCTCACCAATCCTCTCAGTCCCATGTGTCCAGCCTTATGCCACCTCCAGCTGTCGTTCTAGATAGGGTCATTCCAAGTTTCATCAGAGACACTGAAGGAATTGTAAAGAATTTCGCTGTTTTTTCGTTTTGTTTTTGAAATTCCTTTTTATAGTGGGTTTGAGCGGATTCTCGCTGCCATCTTTATGCCAGTCTACACACACTTGATTCCATTATGGAGACATATCAATACATAGGTTTTAAGATTCTAACTAGTCAGATATATTCCTCTGCGGGAAATATGGTGTTTTGAGTCCCTTTCACTGAGGAAGGTGTTGGTATTGTCTATTCCATACTTGGTTTTTGGAACGGTACCTGTGCTTATATCAAACTCTGGTTTTATGCATCACCCCACCTCTCCTTCCCCCTTAAGCAGGCATAAGAGTGTTTTCTAAATGTGAGACTCTGTTCTCTTTCCTAATTCAGTTCATGTGTAGCCATGTTTACAGGATCTTCATAAGTGATATCTTATGATACTTTTCTTTTTCTGTTTGACTTATTTCACTTAGAATCATCGTATCTGAATCCACTCATTTTGCTGCTACTGGTCTTATGACATTGATTTCATGGCTGATGGATATTCCATCGTACGTAAGTACCACGATTTTTTGAACCATTTTTATATTTCCTGGAATATTTAAGGTGTACCCAAGTTGAGGTTCTTGTAAGCAGTGCAGCCCTCAATTTTGGGGTGGCTCTGCATTATTGATTTTCAGTTTTCCAAAGGTATATTACCTAGACTGGAAGTGTCCGTGGCTCTGTAGCTCTGTTGTTTACTTCTTTTAGGGAACACCATGCAAACCTCCAGATAGGCAGTTGGTAATTTACATTCCGGCCATCAGCATAACAAGGCTCACTGTTCTCCAGGACCTGTCTTGCCTTTCTGGTTTTTACCCATTTTGTGCATGTCCCTTTTGACCGATGGGAAATGATACATCTTTGTAGTGCAGATTTTCATTGCTCGCTTGCTTGCTTGGCAAAAAATGCCGTATGCGTTTTCTCCTGAATATATTCAGGACAAAACACATATGCCTTTTTTGGCCAAGTTCATCATTGTCGAAGTTGTGCCCCTCTTCCTGTGCTTTAAAGGCTATTCCACGTACCTCTTGAAATCTGTTTCCTGCTATTCTGCCTCGCTTTCAAGTCCGCCTCGTTGGCTTCCCTCAACAGATTTTTGGACGATAGTTGTCCTTTATTACTCTGCCAGTTTGTGAATTGCTGTGCCCCTGAGCTCCATTTATTAACTCGTTTTTTGTGAGCTGAACGCAAGTCCTATATTTTTGTTCCGGACCTATACTGGTTTTCGGTGGGTGGCTGAACTTTGGTTAATTCTTCTTCGTCCCGGGAAATAACAGTGACATGTGCCCGTCCAAATGCCTGCTACTCTCTCATTGTTTATCCCTCTTCCCTTGCATCCTTTGCCAAATTGGCAACCTGTGCGAACCAGGAGGTTAAACGAGCTGTCTCTCCAAGTTGGGAGATTGATAGTAATGCAGTTGAAAAGTCAAACTGGAGCACAAGGAGAGGGACTATTCGATGAGATTTAGAAACGTTTCGTATTCACAGTGTGTCCATTCTCTAGGTTTCCCGTACATGTTATAGCTATAGTAATATTCCCTACAACCTGGAGAGTTGGGATCCATGGAATGGATGCCATGCATTATTGCTTTAAAGGGTCTGCGTTTGCTCACCCAATCTCACCAATCCTCTCAGTCCCATGTGTCCTGCCTTATGCCACATACAGCTGTCGTTGTAGATAGGGTCATTCCAGGTTTCATCAGAGACCCTGAAGGAATTGTACAGAATTTCCCTGTTTTTTTTTTTTTGAAATTCCTTTTTATAGTTGGTTTGAGCTGATTCTCAGTGACATGTTTATGCCAGTCTAGACACACTTGATTCCCTTACGGAAACATATCAATGCATAGGTTTTACGATTCTTACTAGTCAGATATATTCCTCTGCGGGAAATATGGTGTTTTGAGTCCCTTTCACTGAGGAAGGTGTAGGTCTTGTCTATTCCATAGTTGGTTTTTGGAACAGTACCTGTGCTTATATCAAACTCTGGTTTTATGCATTACCCCACCTCTCCTTCCCCCTTAAGCAGGCATAAGAGTGTTTTCTAAATGTGAGACTCTGTTCTCTTTCCTGACTCAGTTCATTTGTAGCCATGTTTACAGGATCTTCATAAGTGATATCTTATGATAAGTTTAATTTTCTGTGTGACTAATTTCAGTTAGAATCATCGAACATGAATCCACTCATTTTGCTGCTACTGGTCTTATGACATTGATTTCATGGCTGAGGGATATTCCATCGTACGTAAGTACCACAATTTTTTGAACCATTTTTATATTTCCTGGGATATTTAAGGTGTACCTAAGTTGAGGTTCTTGTAAGCAGTGCAGCCCTAAATTTTGGGATGGCTCTGTCTTATTGATTTTCAGTTTTCCCAAGGTATATTCCCTAGACTGGAAGTGTCCTTGGCTCTGTAGCTCTGTTGTTTACTTCTTTTATGGAACTCAATGCACTCCTCCACAGAGGCAGTTGGCAATTTACATCCCACCCATCAGCATAACAAGGCACTCTTTTCTCCAGGGCCTGTCTTGAATTTCTGGTTTTTACCCTTTTTGTGGATGTTCCTGTGGACCGGTGGGAAGTGATACTTCTTTGTAGTGCAGACTTGCATGCCCGCTTGCTTGCTTGGCAAAAAAAGGCATATGCGTTTTCTCCGGAATATACTCAGGAGAAAATGCATAAGCCCTTTTTGGCCAAGTGCATCATTGTCGAAGTTGTGCCCCCCTTCCTGTGCTTTAAAAGTGATTCCAACGTACCACTTGAAATCTGTTTCTGGCTATTCTGCCTCGATGTCAAGTCCGCGTCGTTGACTTCCCTCAACAGATTTTTGGACGATAGTTGCCCTTTATTACTCTGCCACTTTGTGAATTGCTGTGCCCCTGAGCTCCGTTTTTTAACTGGTTTTTTCTGAGCTGTACGCAATCCAATAATTTGGTTCAGGACCTATACTGGTTCCCGGTGGGTGGCTGAGACTTTGGTCAATTCTTCTTCCTCCAGGGAAATAAGAGTGACATATGCCCATCCAAATGCCTTACAGCTACTCTCTCATTGGTTGTCCCTCTTCCCATTCATCCTCTGATAAATTGGCAACCTGTGCGAAACAGGAGGTTAAAGGTGCTGTCTGTCCAGGTTGGGAGATTGATAGTAAAGCAGTTGGAAAGTCATACCGGAGCACCAGGAGAGGGAGTATTTGTTGAGTTTTAGAGACCTTTTGTATTCACAGTGTGTCCATTTTCTTGGTTTCCCGTACATGTTATAGCTGTAGTAATATTCCCTTCAACCTGCAGAGTTTGGACCCATGGAATGTGTGCCATGCATTATTGCTTTAAAGGGTCTGCATTTGCTCACCCAATCTCACCAATCCTCTCAGTCCTATGTGTCCAGCCTTATGCCACATCCAGCTGTCGTTGTAGATAGGGTCATTCCAGGTTTCATCAGAGACCCTGAAGGAATTGTAAAGAATTTCCCTGTGTTTTTGTTTTGTTTTTGAAATTCCTTTATATAGTTGGTGTGTGCTGATTCTCACTGCAAGGTTTATGCCAGTCTAGACACAATTGATTCCCTTACGGAGACATATCAATACATAGATTTTAAGATTCTTACTAGTTAGATATATTCCTCTGTGGGAAATATGGGGTTGTGAGTCCCTTTCACTGAGGAAGGTGTAGGTCTTGTCTATTCCATAGTTGGTTTTTGGAACAGTACCTGTGCTTATATCAAACTCTGGTTTTATGCATCACCCCACCTCTCCTTCCCCCTTAAGCAAGCATAAGAGTGTTTTGTAAAGGTGAGACTCTCTTCTCTTTCCTAACTCACTTCATGTGTAGCCATATTTACAGGATCTTCATTAGTGATAACTTATGATAAGTTTCTTTTTCTGTGTGACTAATTTCAGTTAGAATCATCGTACCTGAATCCACTCATTTTGCTGCTACTGGTCTTATGACATTAATTTCATGACTGAGGATTATTCCGTCATACTTAAGTACCACAATTTTTTGAACCATTTTTATCTTTCCTGGGATACTTAAGGTGTACCCAAGTTGAGGTTGTTGTAAGCAGTGCAGCCCTAAATTTTGGGGTGGCTCTGTCTTATTGATTTTCAGCTTTCCCAAGGTATATTCCCTAGACTGGAAGTGTCCTTGGCTCTGTAGCTCTGTTCTGTACTTGTTTTAGGGAACACAATGCACTCCTCCAGAGAGGCAGTTGGCAATATACATCCCGCCCATCAGCATAACAAGGCTCCCTGTTCTTCAGGGCCTGTCTTGAATTTCTGGTTTTTACCCTTTTTGTGGATGTTCCTGAGGACTGGTGGGAAATGATACTTCTTTGTAGTGCAGACTTGCATGCCCGCTTGCTTGCTTGGCCAAAAAGGGTGTATGCATTTTCTCCTGAATATACTCAGGAGAAAATGCATAAGCCCATTTTGGCCAAGTGCATCATTGTCGAAGTTGTGTCCCTCTTCCTGTGCTTTAAAGGCGATTCCAACGTACCTCTTGAAATCTGTTTCCTGCTATTCTGCCTCGCTTTCAAGTCCCCCACGTTGGCTTTCCTCAACAGATTTTTGGACGATAGTTGTCCTTTATTACTCTGCCAGTTTGTGAATTGCTGTGCCCCTGAGCTCCATTTTTTAACTCGTTTTTTGTGAGCTGAACGCAAGTCCAATATTTTTGTTCAGGACCTATACTGGTTTTCGGTGGGTGGCTGAACTTTGGTTAATTCTTCTTCGTCCCGCGAAATAACAGTGACATGTGCCCGTCCAAATGCCTAACAGCTACTCTCTCATTGTTTCTCCCTCTTCCCTTGCATCCTTTGCCAAATTGGCAACCTGTGTGAACCAGGAGGTTGAACGTGCTGTCTCTCCAAGTTGGGAGATTGATAGTAAAGCAGTTGGAAAGTCAAACTGGAGCACAAGGAGAGGGACTATTCGTTGAGATTTAGAAACCTTTCGTATTCACAGTGTGTCCATTCTCTAGGTTTCCCGTACATATTATAGCTATAGTAATATTCCCTTCAACCTGGAGAGTTGGGATCCATGGAATGGGTGCCATGCATTATTGCTTTAAAGGGTCTGCGTTTGCTCACCCAATCTCACCAATCCTCTCAGTCCCATGTGTCCTGCCTTATGCCACATCCAGCTGTCGTTGTAGATAGGGTCATTCCAGGTTTCATCAGAGACCCTGAAGGAATTGTAAAGAATTTCCTGTTTTTTTGTTTTGTTTTTGAAATTCCTTTTTATATTTGGTTTGAGCTGATTCTCACTGCCATGTTTATGCCAGTCTAGACACACTTGATTCCCTTACGGAAACATATCAATACATAGGTTTTAATATTCTTACTAGTGAGATATATTCCTCTGCGGGAAATATGGGGTTTTGAGTCCCTTTCACTGAGGAAGGTGTAGGTCTTGTCTATTCCATAGTTGGTTTTTGGAACAGTACGTGTGCTTATATCAAACTCTGGTTTTATGCATTATCCCACCTCTCCTTCCCCCTTAAGCAGGCATAAGAGTGTTTTCTAAATGTGAGACTCTGTTCTCTTTCCTGACTCTGTTCATTTGTAGCCAAGTTTACAGGAACTTCATAAGTGATATTTTATGATAAGTTTCTTTTTCTGTGTGACTAATTTCAGTTAGAATCATCGAACCTGAATCCACTCATTTTGCTGCAACTGGTCTTATGACATTGATTTCATGGCTGAGGGATATTCCATCGTACGTAAGTACCACAATTTTTTGAACCATTTTTATATTTCCTGGGATATTTAAGGTGTACCCAAGTTGAGGTTCTTGTAAGCAGTGCAGCCCTAAATTTGAGGGTGGCTCTGTCTTATTGATTTTCAGTTTTCCCAAGGTATATTCCCTAGACTGGAAGTGCCCTTGGCTCTGTAGCTCTGTTGTTTACTTCTTTTATGGAACACAATGCAGTCCTCCACAGAGGCAGTTGGCAATTTATATCCCGCCCATCAGCATAACAAGGCATCATTTTCTCCAGGGCCTGTCTTGAATTTCTGGTTGTTACCCTTTTTCTGGATGTTCCTGTGGACTGGTGAGAAGTGATCCTTCTTTGTAGTGCAGACTTGCATGCCCGCTTGCTTGCTTGGCCTAAAAAGGCGTATGCATTTTCTCCTGAATATACTCAGGAGAAAATGCATAAGCCCTTTTTGGCCAAGTGCATCATTGTCGAAGTTGTGCCCCCCTTCCTGTGCTTTAAATGTGATTCCTATGTACCTCTTGAAATCTGTTTCCAGCTATTCTGCCTCGATGTCAAGTCCGCCTCGTTGACTTCCCTCAACAGATTTTTGTCGATAGTTGCCCTTTATTACTCTGCCACTTTGTGAATTGCTGTGCCCCTGAGCTCCGTTTTTTAACTGTTTTTTTCTGAGCTGTACGCAATCCAATAATTTGGTTCAGGACCTATACTGGTTCCCAGTGGGTGGCTGAGACTTTGGTCAATTCTTCTTCCTCCAGGGAAATAAGAGTGACATATGCCCATCCAAATGCCTTACAGCTACTCTCTCATTGGTTGTCCCTCTTCCCATTCATCCTCTGATAAATTGGCAACCTGTGCGAAACAGGAGGTTAAAGGTGCTGTCTGTCCAGGTTGGGAGATTGATAGTAAAGCAGTTGGAAAGTCATACCGGAGCACCAGGAGAGGGAGTATTTGTTCAGTTTTAGAGACCTTTTGTATTCACAGTGTGTCCATTTTCTTGGTTTCCCGTACATGTTATAGCTGTAGTAATATTCCCTTCAACCTGCAGAGTTTGGATCCATGGAATGTGTGCCATGCATTATTGCTTTAAAGGGTATGCATTTGCTCACCCAATCTCACCAATCCTCTCAGTCCCATGTGTCCAGCCTTATGCCACATCCAGCTGTCGTTGTAGATAGGGTCATTCCAGGTTTCATCAGAGATCCTGAAGGAATTGTAAAGAATTTCCCTTTTTTCATTTTTGACATTCCTTTTTATAGTTGGTTTGAGCTGATTCTCGCTGCCATGTTTATGCCAGTCTAGACACACTTGATTCCTTAAAGAGACATATCAATACATAGGTTTTAAGATTCTTACTACTCAGATATATTCCTCTGTGGGGAATATGGGGTTTTGAGTCCCTTTCACTGAGGAAGGTGTAGGTCTTGTCTATTCCATAGTTGGTTCTTGGAACGGTACATGTGCTTATATCAAATCTGGTTTTATGCATCACCCCACCTCTCCTTCCCCCTTAAGCAGGCATAAGAGTGTTTTCTAAATATGAGACTCTCTTCTCTTTCCTAACTCAGTTCATGTGTAGCCATGTTTACAGGATCTTCGTAAGTGATATCTTATGATAAGTTTCTTTTTCTGTGTGACTTATTTCACATAGAATCATCGTACCTGAATCCACTCATTTTGCTGCTACTGGTCTTATGACATTGATTTCATGGCTGAGGGATATTCCATCGTACGTAAGTTCCACAATTTCTTAAACCCTTTTTGTCTTTCCTGGGATATTTAAGGTGGACACAATTTGAGGCTCTTTTAAGCAGTGCAAACCTAAATTTTTGGGTGGCTCTGGCTTATTGATTTTCAATTTTCCCAAGGTATATTCCTTAGCCTGGAAGTGCCTTTGGCTCTGTAGCACTGTTGTTTATTTTTTTGGGAACACAATGCACTCCTCCAGAGAGGCAGTTGGCAACTTAATCCCGCCAATCAGCATAACAAGGCTCCCAGTTCTCCAGGGGCTGTCTTGCCTTTCTGCTTTTTACACATTTTGCGGATATCCCTTTTGACTGGTTTGAGGTGATAATTCTTTGTAGTGCAGATTTGCATTGCCTGCTTGCTGGATGGCCAAAAAGGGCGTATTTGTTTTCTCCTGAATATATTCAGGAGAAAAGGCATACGCCCTTTTTGGCCAAGTGCATCATTGTCGAAGTTGTGCCCCTCTTCCTGTGCTTTAAAGGCGATTCCAACATACCTCTCGAAATCTGTTTCCTGCTCTTCTGCCTCGCTTTCAAGTCAGCCTCGTTGCCTTCCATTAAACAAATATTTGGACGATAGTTGTCCTGTATTTCTCTGCCAGTTTATGAATTGCTGTGCCCATGAGCTCCATTTTTCAACTAGTTTTTTGTGAGCTGAATGCAAGTCCAAACTTTGGTTCAGGACTTATACTTGTGTGTGGTGGGTGGCTGAGACTTTGGTAAATTCTTCTTCCTGCCAGGCAATTAGAGTGACATGTGTCCGTCCAAATACCTAACAACTACTCTCTAATTGGTTCTCCCTCTTCCCTTTCATCCTCTGCCAAATTGGTAACCTGTGCGAACCAGGAAGTTAAAGGGGATGTCTCTCCAAGTAGGGATATTGATAGTAAAACAGTTAAAAGGTCAAACCGGAGCACCAGGAGAGGGACTATTCGTTGAGTTTTAGATACCATTCGTATCCACAGTGTGTCCATTCTCTAGGATTCCCGTACATGTTATAACTCTAGTAATATTCCCTTCAACCTTGAGAGTTGGGACCAATGCAATATGTGCAACGCATTATTGCTTTAAAGGGTCTTCATTTGCTAACCCAATCTCACCAATCCTCTCAATCACAAGTATCCAGCCATAAGACACATCCAGCTGCCATTGTAGATATGGTCATTTCAGGTTTCATCAGAGCCCCTGAAGGAATTGTAAAGAATTTCCCTGTTTTTGTTTTGTTTTTGAAATTCCTTTTTATAGTGGGTTTGAGCTGATTCTCACGGCCATGTTTATGCCAGTCGATACACACTTGAATCTCTTAAGGACACATTTCAATACATAGGTTTTAAGATTTTACTAATCAGATATATTCCTCTGCGGGGAATATGGGATATTGAGTCCCTTTCACTGAGGAAGGTGTAGGTCTTGTCTATTCCCTATTAGGGTTTTGGATTGGTACCTGTACTATTATCAAACTCTGGTTTTATGCATCACCCCACCTCTCCTTCCCCCTCGAGCAGGCATAAGTGTTTTCTAAATGTGAGACTCTTCTCTTTCCTAACTCAGTTCATGTGTAGCCATGTTTACAGGTTCTTCATAAGTGATATCTTATGATAAGTTTGTTTTTTTGTGTGACTAATTTCACTTAGAATCATCGTACCTGAATCCACTCATTTTGCTCCTACTGGCCTTAAGACACTGATTTCATGGCTGAGGGATATTCCATCGTACATAAATACCACAATTTTTTGAACCATTTTTATATTTCCTAGGATATTTAAGGTGTACCCAAGTTCAGCTTCTTGTACGCAGTGCAGCCCTGAATATTGGGGTGTCTCTGTCTTATTGATTTTCAATTTTCCCAAGGTATATTCCCTAGACCGGAAGTGTCCTTGGCTCTGTAGCTCTGTTGTTTACTTGTTTTAGGGAACACAATGCACTCCTCCAGAGAGGCAGTTGGCAATTTACATCCCGCCCATCAGCATAAAAAGGCACCCTGTTCTCTAGGACCTGTCTTGCCTTTCTGATTTTTAAATATTTTGCGGATGTCCCTTTTCACAGGTGGGAAGTGATACTTCTTAGTAGTGCAGATTTGCATTGCCTGCTTGCTTGCTTGGCCAAAAAGGGCGTATGCGTTTTCTCCTGAATATATTCAGGAGAAAACACATACGCCCTTTTTGGCCAAGTGCATTATTGTAGAAGTTGTGCCCCTCTTCCTGTGTTTAAAGATGATTCAAACGCACCTCTTGAAATCTGTTTCTTGCTATTCTGCCTCACATTGATGACCACCTCGTTGCGTTCCCTCACCAGATTTTTGGATGCTAGTAGTCCTTTATTACTCTGGCAGTTTGTGAATTGCTGTGCCCCTGAGGTCCATTTTTCAACTCGATTTTTGTGAGCTGAATGCAAGTCCAAAATTTTGGTTCAGGAACTATACTGGTTCCTGGTCGGTGGCTGAGACTTTGGTTAATTCTTCTTCCTGCCAGGAAATCAGAGTGACATATGCCCCTCCGAATGCCTAACAACTACTCTCTCATTGGTTCTCCCTCTTCCCTTTCATCCTCTGCCAAATTGGCAACCTGTGTGAAACAGGAGGTTAAAGGGGCTGTCTCTTCAAGTTGGGAGATGGATAGTAAAGCAGTTGGAAACTAAAACTGGAGCACCAGGAGAGGGACTGTTAGTTGAGGTTTAAAAAACTTTCGTATTCACAGTGTGTCCATTCTCTAGGTTTCCCGTACATGTTATAGCTGTATTAATATTCCCTTCAACCTGGAGAGTTGGGACCCATGGAATGCGTGCCATGCATTATTGCTTTAAAGGGTCTGCATTTGCTCACCCAATCTCACCAATCCTCTCAGTCCCAAGTGTCCAGCCTTATGCCACATCCAGCTGTCATTGTAGACAGTGTCATTCAGGTTTCATCAGAGACCCTGAAGGAATTGTAAAGAATTTCCCTGTATTTGTTTTGTTTTTGAAATTCCTTTTTATAGTGGGTTTGAGCTGATTCTCGCTGCCCTGTTTATGCCAGTCTAGACACACTTGATTCCCTTATGGAGCCATATCAATACATAGGTTTTAAGATTCTTACTAGTCAGATATATTCCTCTGCGGGAAATATGGGATTTTGAGTCCCTTTCACTGAGGAAGGTATAGGTACGTCTTGTCTATTCCATAGTTGGTTTTTCGAACGGTACCAGGGCTTATATCAAACTCTGGTTTCATGCATCACCCCACCTCTCCTTCCCCCTTAAGCAGGCATAAGAGTGTTTTCTAAATGTGAGACACTGTTCTCTTTCCTAACTCAGTTCATGTGTAGCCATGTTTACAGGAACTTCGTAAGTGATATCTTATGATAAGCTTCTTTTTCTGTGTGACTTATTTCACTTAGAATAATCGTACCTGAATCCACTCATTTTGTTGCTACTGGTCTTATGACATTGCTTTCGTGGCTGAGGGATATTCCATCGTACGTAATTACCACAATTTTTTGAACCATTTTTATATTTCCTGGGATAATTCAGGTGTACCCAAGTTGAGGTTCTTGTAAGCAGTGCAGCCCTAAATTTGGGGGTGGCTCTGTCTTAATGATATTCAGTTTTCCCCAGGTATATTCCCTAGACTGGAAGAGCCCTTGGCCCTGTAGCTCTGTTGTTTACTTGTTTTAGGGAACACAATGCACTCATTCAGAGAGGCAGTTGGCAATTTACATCCCGCCCATCTGCATAACAAGGCTCCCTGGTCTCCAGGGCCTGTCTTGCCTCTCTGGTATTTACACATTTTGTGGATGTCCCTTTTGAACGGTGGGGAGTGATACTTATTTATAATGCAGATTTGCATTGCCCCCTTGCTTGCTTGGCCAAAAAGTGCGTATGCGTTTTGTCCTTAATATATACAGGAGAAAACACATACGCAGTTTTTGGCCAAGTGCATCATTGTCGAAGTTGTCCCCCTCTTCATGTGCTTTACAGATGATTCCAACGTACCTCTTGAAATTTGTTTCCTGCTATTCTGCATCGCCTTCAATTTCCCCTCATTGCCTTTCCTCAACAGATTTTTGGACGATAGTTGTCCTTTATTATTCTGCCAGTTTGTGAATTGCTGTGCCCCTTAGCTTCATTTTTCAACTCGTTTTTTGTGAGCTCAACGCAAGTCCACAATTTTGATTCAGGACGTAATCTGGATCCCGGGGGGTGGCAGAGACTTTGGTTAATCCTTCTTCTTGCCGGGAAATTAGAGTGACATATGCCCGTCCAAATGCCTAACAGCTACTCTCTCATTGGTTCTCCCTCTTCCCTTTCATCCTCTGCCAAATTGGCAACCTGTACGAACCAGGAGGTTAGAGGGGCTGTCTCTCCAAGTTGGGAGATTGATAGTAAAGCAGTTGGAAAGTAAAACAGGAGCACCAGGAGAGGGACTATTAGTTGAGTTTTAGAAGCCTTTCGTATTTACAGTGTGTCCATTCTCTAGGTTTCCCGTACATGTTATAGCTGTAGTAATATTGACTTCAACCTGGAGAGTTGGGACAAATGGAATGGGTGCCACACATTATTGCTTTAAAGGGTGTGCATTTGCTCAACAAATTTCACCAATCCTCTCAGTCCCTAGTGTCCAGCCTTATGCCATATCCAGCTGTCATTGTAGATAGGCTCATTCCAGGTTTCATTAGAGCCCATAAAGTAATTGTAAAGAATTTCCATGTTTTTTTTTTGAAATTCCTTTTTATAGTGGGTTTGAGCTGATTCTCACTGCAATGATTATGCCAGTCTAGACACACTTGATTCCATTACGGCAACATATCAATACATAGGTTTTAATATTCTTACTCTTCTGATATATTCCTCTGTGGGAAATATCGTGTTTTGAGTTCCTTTCACTGAGGAAGTTGTAGGTCTTGTATATTCCATAGTTGGTTTTTGAAATGATACGTGTGGTTATATCAAACGCTGGTTTTCGGTAGCACCCCACCTCATCTTCCCCTTTAAGCAGGCATAAGAGTGTTTTCTAAATGTGAGACTCTGTTCGCTTTCCTAAATCTGTTCATGTGTAGCCATGTTTAGAGGACCTTCATAAGTGATATCTTATGATAAGTTTCTTTATCTGTGTGACTTATTTCAGTTAGAATCATCGTACCTGAATCCACTCATTTTGCTGCTACTGGTCTTATGACATAGATTTCATGGCTGAGGGATATTCCATCGTATGTAAGTATCAAAATATTTTAAACCATATTTATATTTCCTGGGATATTTAAGCTGTACACAATTTGAGGTTCTTGTAAGCAGTGCAGCCCTAAATTTTGGGGTGGCTCTGTCTTATTGATTTTCTGCTTTCCCAAGGTATATTCCCCAGACTGGATGTGCCCTTGGCTCTGTAACTCTGTTGTTTACTTGTTTTAGGGAACACAATGCACTCCTCCAGAGAGGCAGTTGGCAATTTACATCCCGCCCATCAGCATAACAAGGCTCCCTGTTTTCCAGGGCCTGTCTTGACTTTCTGGTTTTTACCCATTTTGTGGATGTACCTTTTGACAAGTGGGAATTGATACTTTGTAGTGCAGATTTGCATTGCCAGCATGCTTGCTTGGCCAAAAAGGGCGTATGCGTTTTTTCCTGCATATATTCAGGAGAAAACGCATACGCCCTTTTTGGCCAAGTGCGTCATTGTCGATGTTGTGCCCCTCTTCCTTTGCCTTAAAAGCGATTCCAACGTACCTCTTGAAGTCTGTTTCCTGCTATTCTGCCTCGCTTTCAAGTCCGCCTTGCTGCCTTCCCTCAACAGATTTTGGGACGATAGTTGTCCTTTATTACTCTGCCTGTTCGTGAAATGTTGTGCACTGAGCTACATTATTTAACTCGTTTTTTTGTGAGTTGAACGCAAGTCCAATATTTTGGTTCAGGACCTATACTGGTTCCCGGTGGGTGCCTGAGGCTTTGGGTATTTCTTCTTCTTGCCGCGAAGTAAGATGACATGTGCCCATACAAATGTCTAACAGCTACTCTCTCACTGGTTCTCCCTCTTCCCTTTCATCCTCTGCCAAATTGGCAACCTGTGCGAACCAGGAGGTTAAAGGTGCTGTCTCTCCAAGTTGGGAGATTGATAGTAAAGCAGTTGGAAAGTCAAATGGGAGCACCAGGAGTGGGAGTATTCGTTGAGTTTTAGAAACCTTTCGTATTCACACTGTGTCCATTCTCTAGGGTTCCCGTACATATTATAGCTGTAGTAATATGCCCTTAAACCTGGCCTGTCGGGACCCATGGAATGGGTGCCACACATTATTGCTTTATAGGGTCTACATTTGCTCACCCAATCTCACCAATCCTCTCAGTCCCAAGTGTCCAGCCTTATGCCACATCCAGCTGTCGTTGTAGATAGGGTCATTCCAGGTTTCATCAGCGACCCTGAAGGTATTGTGTAAGAATTGTTCTGTTTTTATGTTTTGATTTGAAATTCATTTTTATATTGGGTTTCAGCTGATTCTCCCTGCCATGTTTATGTCATTCTAGACACACTTAGTTACCTTACGGAGACATATCAATACATAGGTTTTAAAATTCTTACTAGTCATATATATTTCTCTGTGGGGAATAGGGATGTTGAGTTCCGTTCACTGAGGAAGGAGTAGGGCTTGTCTCTTTTGTTTTTGGATTATGGAACGGTACCTGTGCTAATATCAATCTTTTTCTTTTGTGCATCTCCCCACCTGTCTTTCCCCTTAAGCAAGCGATAGAGTGTTTTCTAAATCTGAGACTCTGTTCTCTTCCCTAAATCAGTTCATATGTAGCCATGTTTACATTCCCTTCATAAGTGATATCTTATGTCAGAATGCACCATGGCCCTTGTCATAATAATGCTTCATGACCCCTGTCATCACAGTGATACATGCCCTGGTTATCAAAATGCTCCATGTCCCTTGTCATCAAAATTCTCCACGTACTTGTCATCACAGTGCTACATGACACTTCTCATCAAAATGTTACATGCTCTTGTCATCACAATTCTCCATTCACTTGACATTGCAATGCTCCATGCCCTTGTCATCACAATGCTCCATGCCTTTGTCATCACATTGCTCCATGACCCCTGTCATCACATTGCTCCCTGACACCTGTCATCACAATGCTTCATGCCCCTTGTCATTACAGTGCTCCATGATGCTCGACATCCCAATTACCCAAGGTATTCTCATCACAATGCTCCATGGTTTTACCATCACTATGCCCCATGCCTTGTCATCTCAAAGCTCAATGTCCCTTGTCCTCACAATTCTCCATGTCCTTGTCATTACAATGTTCCATGGCACTTCACATCACAATGTTATATGCTCTTGTCATCACAATACTCCATGCACTTGTCATCGCAATGCTCCATGACCCCTGTCATAGGAAGCTCCATGCGCTTTTCTTCAAAATGTTTCATGACCAGGACATTAAAATTCTCAATGGCCCTTGATATCACAATGCTCCATGCCCTTGTCATCACAATGCTCCTTTACTTTGTCACAGCAATCCTCCATGACACTTGGCATCACAATGATCCATGATATTGTCATCAAACTGGAACATGACATATTTCATCACAATGCTCCCTGACACCTTTCTTCACAATAATCCATGACCTTGTCATCACAGTGCTCCATGATCTTGTCATCAAAATGTGTCATGCCCATTCTTATCACAATAATCCAAGAAACTTGTCAGACCAATGCTCCATCCCACTTTTCCTCACAATGCTCCATGAACGCTGTCATCAAAATGCACCATGCCCATCATCATAATGCTTCATGCTATTGTCATCAAAATGAAATCAAAAAGCTCCATGACATCTGTCATCACAATGCTGCAAACCCTTGTGATCACAATGTCCCATAACACTTTTCATCACAATGCCCCATGATGCTGGTCACCACAGTTATCCATGGGCTTCTCATCACAATGCACCATGACTTTTGTCAACACAATGCTCAATACCCTTGTCAACACAATGCTCTCTGATTATTGACCTCAGTATGCACCGTGCACTCTTTCATGACAAGGCTCCATTCCTTTTTCATCACAATGATCCATGCCCTTTTCATCAAAATGTTCCAAGACACCTGTGATCACAATGCGCCTTGCACTTGTCATCACAAAGCTCCATGACGAATGTCATCAGAATGCTCCATGGCCTTCTCATCATAATGTTCCATGCCCTTGTCATCACAATGCTCCAAGACCCCTGTAATCAAAATGATCCCGGTGCCGTTTCATCAGAATGCTCCATGAGACTTGTCATCACAAGGTTCCATGGTCTTCACATCACAGTGCTCCAGGACCTTGTCATCAGAGTGCTCCATTCCCTTGTCATCACAATGCTCCATGACCACTGTCATCACAATAATCCATGAATATTTTCAGCCCAATGCTCCACGACATTCTCATCACAATGCTCCATAGCCCATATCACCACAATGCTCCATGACCACAGTCATCAAAACACTCCATGACACCTGACAACACAATGATCCGGGACACTTGTCATCACAATGTTCCATTCCCTACTCATCACAATGCTCCATGACCCCTGTCATCACAATACTCCATTAACTTTTTCAGCCCAGGGCTCCATGACCCTTGTCATCAAAATGATCCATGCCCTTGTCATCCCAATGCTCCATGACCCCTGTATTCACAATGCTCCGTGACGCTTGTCATCACAGTGCTCCATGACACCTGTCATCACAATGCTCCATGCCTTTGTCAGCAAAATGCTACATGACCTTGTCATTACAATACTCTATGCGCTTGTCATCACAAAACTCCATTTCCATTGTCATCAAAATCCTCCATGAACCTTGGGATCACATTGCTTCATGCCATTTTCATCAAAATGCTCCATGCTCCTTGAAATCAAAATGATCCATGACCTCTGTCATCACAATGCTCCAAAACCTTGTGATCACAATGTTCCATAACAGTTGTCATCACAACGCTCCATGATGCCTGTCATCACAATACTCCATGCTCTTTTCATCACAATGCTCCATGACCTTTGTCATCACAATTCTCAATACACTTGTCATCAAAATGCTCCCTGCCTCTTGTCATCATAATGCTCCTTGAACCCTGTCATGAAAAGGCTCCATGCCGTTTTCATCACAATGCACCATGCCGTTTTCATCAGAATGCTCCAGGCCATTTTCATCAAAATCCTCCACAAGCTTGTCATCAGAATGCTCCATGACCCTTCTCATCACAATTCTCCATGCACTTGTCAGCACAATGCTCCCTGACCCTTGTCATCACAATGCTCCAAGCCATTGTCATCACAATGCTCCATTACATTTGTCATCAGAATTCTCCATGACACTTGGCATCACAATGTTCCATGCCTTTGTCATCACAATGGGCCATTCCAAATGTCATTGCAATAATCCATGAAATATATTAGACCAATGTTCCATGCCCTTGTCATCACAATGCTCCATGCACTTGTTATCACAATGCTCCATTACCCCTGTCATCACAATGCTCCGTGACTCCCGTCATCACAATGCTTCATGACCTTTGTCATCACATTGCTCCATGCCGTCGTCATCAACAGTCTCTGTGACCTTTTTAACCACAATGCTCCATGAACTTTTCATCACAATGCTCTTTGACCCTTGTCATCACAATGCTCCATGCGCTTGTCAGCACAATGCTGCATGACACATGTCATCACAGTGCACCATGCACTTATCATCACAGTGACCCACAATCTTGTCATCACAATGCTCCTTAAAATTTGTCATCACAATGCTCCATGCACTTCTCATCAAAATGCTCTCTCACAACTGAAATCACAATGCTACATCACTGTTTGTCACAATACACCCTCACCACTGTCATCACAATGTTCCATGACTCCTGTCATCCCAATGCTACATGCAATTATCATCACAATGTTCGTTGACCCGTGACATCACAATGTTCCATAACACCTGTCATCAAAATATTCCATGACAATTTTCATCAAATTGCTCCATGTCCCTGTCATCAGAATGCTCCAATCCATTCTTATCACAATGCACAACGATCTTGCCATCAAAATGTTCCATGACCATTGTCATCATAAAGATCCATGACCCTTGGCATCACAATGCTCCATGTCATTGTCATCACAATGCTCTATGAACGCTCTCATCACATTGCTCCATGCCCTTGTCATCACAATGCGCCATTCCAACTGTTATTGCAATAATCCATGAAACTTATTAGACCAATGTTCCATGCCCTTGTCATCACAATGCTCCATGCCCTTATTATCACAATGCTCCATGGCCCCTGTCATCACAATGTTCCGTGACTCCAGTCATCACAGTGCTTCATGACCTTTGTAATCACAATGGTCCATGCCCTCGTCATCAGCAGTCTCTGTGACCTTTTTAACCACAATGTTCCATGAACTTTTCATCACAATGCTCTTTGACCCTTGTCATCACAATGCTCCATGCGCTGGTCAGCACAATGCTCCATGACACATGTCATCACAATGCACCATGTGCTTGTCATCACAGTGCTCAACAATCTTGTCATCACAATGCTCCTTAAAATTTGTCATTACAATGCTCCATGCAATTCTCATCAAAATGCTCTCTCACCACTGATATCACAATGCTACATCACTATGTGTCACAACACTCCCTAACCCCTGTCATCACAATGTTCCATGACTCCTGTCATCACAATGCTACATGCACTTATCACAATGTTCGATGACCCCTGACATCACAGTGTTCCATAACACCTGTCATCAAAATGTTCCATGACACTTTTCATCAAATTGCTCAAAGACCCTGTCATCAGAATGCTCCCTGCCCTTCTCATCACAATGCACAACGCCTTTGCCATCTAAATGCTCCCTGTCCTGTGTCATCACAAAGATCCATGACACTTGGCATCACAATGCTCCATGTCATTGTCATCACCATGCTCCATGAACCCTCTCATCCCATTGCTCCATGCCCTTGACTTCACAAAGCTCCATGACACATGTCATCAGAATGCTCCATGGCCTTCTCATCACAATGCTCCATGCCCTTTCCATCACAATGCTCCATTACACCAGTCATAACAATGCTCCATGACCCCTGCCATCACGATGTTCCATGGTCTTGTCATCACAAAGCTCCATGACCCTTCTCATCACAATGCTCCAAGATCCCTGTAATCACAATGCTCTATGCCTTTTTTCATCTCAATGATCCATGAACCCTGTCATCACAATGCACCATGTCCATCATCATAATGCTTCATGCTATTGTCATCACAATGAAATCAAAATGCTCCCTGACACTTGTTGTCTGTATGCTCCTTGAACCCTGTCATGACAAGGCTCCATGCATTTTTCATCACAATGATACATGCCCTTTTCATCACAATGCTCCAAGACCCATATAATCACCATGCTCCATGCCCTTGTCATCACAAAGCTCAATGACGCATGCCATCAGAATGCTCCTTGGTCTTCTCCTCACAATGCTCCATGCCCTTGTCATCACAATGTGCCAAGACCCCTCTAATCACAATGCTCCATGCCCCTTTTCATCAGTATGCTCCATGAGACTTGTCATCACAAGGCTCCATTATTTGTCATCACAATGCTCCAGGACCTTGTCATCACAATGCTTCTCGACGTTGTCATGAAAATTTTCAATGGCCCTTGTCATCATAATGCTCCAAGCCCTAATCATCATAATGCTCCATTATATTTGTCATCACAATTCTCCATTACATTTTGCATCACAATGCTCCATGCCATTGTAATCGCAATGGACCATGACATATGTCATCACAATTCTCCTTGACACCTGTCTTCACAATACTCCATGACGTTCTCATCAGAATGCTCCAGGCCCTGGTCATCACAATGTACCATGCCCACTGTCATCACAATAATCTATGAAACTTGTCAGACCAATGCTCCATGCCCCTGTCATCATAATGCTCCATGCCCTTGTCATCACAAAGCTACATGACCCCTGTCTTCAAAATGCTCCGTGACTCCAGTCATCACAATATTTCATAACGTTTGTCATCACAGTGGTCCATGCCCGCATCATAACAAGGCTCTGTGACCTTTGTAACCACAATGCTCCATGAACTTTTCATCACAATGCTCTTTGACCCTTTTCATCACAATGCTCCATGCGCTGGTCAGCACAATGCTCCATGACACATGTCATCACAATGCACCATGCGCTTGTCATCACAGTGCTCCACAATCTTGTCCTCACAATGCTCCTTAAAATTTGTCATCACAATGCTCCATGCACTTCTCATCAAAATGCTCTCTCACCACTGATATCACAGTGCTACATCACTATTTGTCACAATACTCCCTCACCCCAGTCATCACAATGTTCCATGACTCCTGTCATCACAATGCTACATCCCCTTATCATCACAATGTTCCATGACCTCTGACATCACAATGTTCCATAACCCCTGTCATCAAAATGCTCCATGACGCTTTTCATCCCAAAGCTCCAAGACCCCTGACATCACAATGTTCTATAACCCCTGCCATCAAAATGTTCCATTACACTTTTCATCAAATTGCTGCATGACCCGGTCATCAAAATGCTCCCTGCCCTTCTCATCACAATGCACCATGCCCTTGTCATCAAAATGCTCCATGACTTGTCAACACAAAGCTCCATGACACTTGGCATCACAATGCTCCATGTCATTGTCATCACAGTGCTCCATAAAATTTCTTATCACATTGCTCCATACCCTTGTCATCAGAAAGATCCCTGATACTTGTCATCACAATGCTCGATGCCCTTCTCATCATAATGCTCCATGCCCTTGTCATTACCATCCTGAATGACCCATGTATCACAGTGCTCCGTGCCCTTGTCATCACAATGCTCCATGCCCACTCTCATCACAATAATCCCTGAAATATTTCAGACCAATGTTCCATGCCCTTCTCATCAAAATGCTCCATTACCCCTGGCATAACAATGCACCATGACCCTTGCCATGAAAATGTTCCACGGCCTAGTCATCACAAGGTTCCATGACACTTGTCATCACAATGCTTAAGACCCCTGAAATCACAATGCTCCATGACCTTGTCATCACAATGCTCCATGACGCATGTCATCAGAATGTTTCATGGCCTTTTCTTCACAATGCTCCATGCCCTTTTCATCACAATGCTCCAAGATCCCAGTAATCACAATGCTCCATGCACATCTCATCAAAATGCTCTCTCACCAGATATATCACAATGTTCCATCACTAGTCATCACAATACTCCCTCACCCCTGTAATCACAATGTTCCATGACACTGTCATCACAATGCTACATCCCCTTATCATCACAATGTTCCATGACCCCTGACATCACAATGTTCCATAACCCCTGTCATCAAAATGCTCCATGACCCTTTTCTTCCCAAAGTTCCAAGACCCCTGACATCACAATGTTTTATAACCCCTGCATCAAAATATTCCATGACACTTTTCATCAAATTGCTGCATGAACCGGCCATCAAAATGCTCCCTGCCTTTCTCATCACAATGCACCATGCCCTTGTCATCAAAATGCTCCATGACTTGTCATCACAAACTCCATGACCCTTGGCATCACAATGCTCCATGTCATTGTCATCACAGTGCTCCATGAACCCTCTTATCACATTGCTCCATGCCTTTGTCATCACAAAGCTCCCTGATACTTGTCATCAAAATGCTCCATGCCCTTCTCATCACAATGCTCCATGCCCTGGTCATTACAATCCTGCATAATCCATGTATCACAGTGCTCCGTGCCCTTGTCATCACAGTGCTCCATGCCCACTCTCATCACAACAATCCATGAAATATTTCAGACCAAAGTTCCATGCCCTTCTCATCAAAATCTTGCATTACCCCTGTCATAACATTGCACCATGACCTTTGCCATCAAAATGTTCCACGTCCTAGTCATCAAAAGGTTCCATGACACTTGTCATCACAATGCTTAAGACCACTGAAATCACAATGCTCCATGCACTTGTCATCACAAAGCTCCACGACGCATGTCATCAGAATGTTCCACGGCCTTTTCATCACAATGTTCCATGCCCTTGTCATCACAATGTTACAACACCCTTGTAATCACAATGCTCCATGCCCCTTTTCATCTCAATGCTCCATGAACCCTGTCATCACAATGCACCATGCCCATCATCATAACGCTTCAGGCTATTGTCATCACAATGAAATCAATATTCTCCATATCCTCTGTCATCATAATGCTCCAAACCCTTGTGATCACAATGTTCCATAACACTTATCATCACAACGCCCCATGACGCTCATCATCACAATTATCCATGGTCTTCTCATCACAATGCTCCATGATCTTTGTCATCACAATGCTCAATACACTTGTCATCACAATGCTCCCTAACACTTGTTGTCAGTATGCTCCTTGAACCCTGTCATGACAAGGCTCCGTGCCTTTTTCATAACAATGATCCATGCCCTTTTTATCACAATGCTCCAAGATGTCTATAATCACAATGCTCCATGCCATTGTCATCACAAAACTCCATGACGCATGTCATCAGAATGCTCCATGGCCTTCTCATCACAATGCTCCATGCCCTACTCATCACAATGCTCCATGGCCAATATCATCACAATGCTCCATGACCACTGTCATCACAATGCTCCATTCCCTAGTCAACACAATGCTCCATGACCCGTGTCATCACAATACTCAATGAATATTATCAGCACAATGCTCCATGATATTCTCATCACAATGCTCCATGACCAATATCATCACAATGCACCATGACAACTGTCATCACAATACTCCATGAATATTATCAGCAAAATGCTCCATGACTTTCTCATCAGAATGCTCCATGACCAATATCATCACAATGCACCATGACAACTGTCATCACAACACTCCATGACACCTGACAACACAATGATCCGGGACTATTTTCATCACTATGCTCCATTCCCTAGTCATCACAATGCTCCATGACCCCTGTCATCACAATGCTCCATGACACCTGTCATCACAATGCTTCATAACGATTGTCATCACAATGGAACATGCCCGCATCATCACAAGTCTCTGTGACCATTATAACCACAATTCTCAATGAACTTTTCATCACAAGGCTCCGTGACACTTGTCATCACAATGCTCCATGACACATGTCATCAGAAAGCTCCATGGCTTTCTCATCACAATGCTCCTTGCCCTTGCCATCACAATGCTGCATTACCCCTGTCATAACAATGCTCCATGATCCCTGCCATCACGATGTTCCATGGCAATGTCATCACAAGGCTCCATGACCCTTCTCATCACAATGCTCCAAGACCCCTGGAATCACAATGCTCCATGCCCCTTTTCATCTCAATGATCCATGAAACCTGTCATCACAATGCACCATGTCCATCATCCTAATGCTTCATGCTATTGTCATCACAATGAAATCAAAATGCTCCATGACCTCTGTCATAACAATGCTCCAAACCCTTTTGATCACAATATTCCATAACACTTGTCATCAAAATGCCCCATGACGCTCGTCATCACAGTTATCTATGGTCTTCACATCACAATGCTCCATGACCTTTGTCATCACAATGCTCAATACACTTGTCATCAAAATGCTCCCTGACACTTGTTGTCTGTACTCTCCTTGAAACCTGTCATAACAAGGTCCCATGCCCTTTTCATCACAATGTTCCAAGACCCCTGTAATCACAATGCTCCATGACCCTTTTCATCAGTATGCTCCATGAGATTTGTCATAAAAAGGCTTCATGGTTTTCTCATCACAATGCTCCAAGACCTTGTCATCACAATGCTTCACGACCTTGTTCTGAAAATTCTCAATGGCCCTTGTCATCATAATGCTCCAATCCCTAGTCATCACAATGCTCCATTATATTTGTCATAACAATCCTCCATTACATTTGGCATCACAATGCTCCAAGCCATTGTCATCGCAATGGACCATGACATAGGTCATCACAATGCTCCCTAAAACCTGTCTTCACAATACTCCATGACTTTCTCATCACAGTGCTCCATGCCCTTGTCATCACAATGCTCCGTGACTCCAGTCATCACAATGCTTCATGACTTTTGTCATCACAATGCTCCATGCCCTTGTCATTACAATCCTGCATGACTCATGCATCATAGTGTTCCGTACCCTTGTCATCACAATGCTCTATGCCCACTCTCATCACAATAATCCATGAAATATTTTAGACCAATGTTCCATGCCCTTCTCATCACAATGCTCCTTTACCTCTGTCATAACTCTGCACCATGACCCCTGCCATCACAATGTTCTACGGCCTAGTCATCACAAGGTTCCATGACACTTGTTATCACAATGCTGAAGACCCTTGTAATCACAATGCTCCATGTCCTTGTCATCACAAAGCTCCATGACACATGTCATCAGAATGTTCCATGGCCTTCTCATCACAATGCTCCATGCACATGTCATCACAATGCTCCAAGACCCCTGTAAACAAAATGCTCCATGCCACTTTTCATCTCAATGCTCCATGAACCCCGTCATCACAATGCACCATGCCCATCATCATAATGTTTCAGGATATTGTCATCACAATGAAATCAATAATCTCCATGACCTCTGTCATCATAATGCTCCAAACCCTTGTGATCACAATGTTCCATAACACTTATCATCACAGCACCCCATGACGCTCATCATAACAATTATCCATGGTCTTCTTATCACAATGCTCCATGAGCTTTGTCATCACAATGCTCAATACACTTGTCATCACAATGCTCCCTGACACTAGTCGTCAGTATGCTCATTGAACCCTGTCATGACAAGGCTCCATACCATTTTCATAACAATGATCCGTGCCGTTTTCATCACAATGCTGCAAGATCACTGTAATCACAATGCTCCATGCCCTTGTCATAACAAAACTCCATGACACATGTCATCAGAATGTTCCATGGCATTCTCATCACAATGCTCCATACCCTAGTCATCACAGTGCTCCAAGACCCCTGTAATCACAATGCTCCATGCCACTTTTCATCAGAATGCTCCATGAGACTTGTCATCACAAGTCTCCATGGTCTTCTCATCACAGTGCTCCAGGACATTGTCATCACCATGCACCATTCCCTTGTCATCACAATGCTCCATGACCCGTATCATCATAATAATCCGTGAACATATTCACCCCAATGCTCCACGACCTACACATCACAGTGCTCCATGGCCAATATCATCACAATGCTCCATGACCACTGTCATCACAACAATCCATGACTCCTGACAACACAATGATCCGGGACTCTTGTCATCACAATTCTCCATTCCCTAATCATCACAATGTTCCATGACCCCTGTCATCACAACACTCCATGAACATTTCAGCCCAGTGCTCCATGACCCTTGTCATCACAATGATCCATGCCCTTGTCATCCCAATGCTCCATGACCACTGTATTCACAATGCTCCGTGACGCTTGTCATCACAGTGCTCCATGACACATGTCATCACAATGCTCGATGCCTTTGTCAGCAAAATGCTACATGACCTTGTCATTACAATGCTCTATGCACTTGTCATCACAATACTCCTTTTCCATTGTCATCACTATCCTCCATGAACCCTGGGATCACATTGCCTCATGCCCTTGTCATCAAAATGCTCCATGCTCCTTGAAATCAAAATGATCCATGACCTGTGTCATCACAATGTTCCAAACCCTTGTGATCACAATGTTCCATAACACTTGTCATCACAACGCTCCATGATGCCTGTCATCACAATATTCCATGCCCTTTTCATCACAATGCTCCATGACCTTTGTCATCACAATGCTCAATACACTTGTCATCACAATGCTCCCTGACATTTGTCATCAGAATGCTCCTTGAACCCTGTCAGGAAAAGGCTCCATGCCTTTTTCATCACAATGCCTCATGCCGTTTTCATCACAATGCTCCATGCCACTGTCATCAAAATACTCCACAAATTTGTCATCAGAATGCTCCATGACCCTTGTCATCACAATTCTCCATGCACTTGTCAGCACAATGCTCCCTGACCCTTGTCATCACAATGCTCCAAGCCATTGTCATCACAATGCTCCATTACCTTTGTCATCAGAATCCTCCATGACACTAGGCTTCACAATGCTCCATGCCATTGTCATCACAATGGGCCATTGCATATGTCATCACAATGCTCCCTGACACTTGTCTTCACAATACTGCATGACCTGGTCATCACAAGGCTCCATGCCCTTGTCATCACAATGCGCCATTCCAACTGTCATCGCAATAATACATGAAACTTATTAGAACAATGTTCCATGCCCTTGTCATAACAATGCTCCATTCCCTTATTATCACAATGCTCCATGACCCCTGTCATCACAATGTTCCGTGACTCCAGTCATCACAATGCTTCATGACCTTTGTCATCACAATGGTCCATGACTTCCTCATCAACAGACTCTGTGACATTTTTATCCACAATGCTCCATGAATTTTCATCACAATGATCTTTGACCCTTGTCATCACAATGCTCTATGCCTTTCTCACCACAATGCTCCATGACCCTAGTCATCACAATGCCTCATGCGCTTGTCAGCACAATGCTCCATGACACATGTCATCACAATGCTCCATGACCCCTGTCATCACAAAGCTCCGTGACTCCAGTCATCAAAATGCTTCATAACATTTGTCACCACAGTGGTCCATGCCCGCGTCATCACAAGGCTCTTTGACCTTTGTAACCACAATGCTCCATGAAATTTTCTTCACAATTCTCTGTGACCCTTGTCATCACAATGCTCCATGTCTTTGTCAGAACAATGCTCCATGACAATTATCATCACAATGTGCCACACAAATTTCATCACAACGGTCCACAACCTTGTCATTGCAATGCTCCATAAAACTTGTAATCACAATGCTCCATGCTCTTCTCATCAAAATGCTCTCCCAACAGAGATATCACAGTGTTCCATCACTAGTCATCACAATACTCCCTCACCCCTGTAATCACAATGTTCCATGACCCTGTCATCACACTGCTACATCCCCTTATCATCACAATGTTCTATAACCCCTGTCATCAAAATGTTCCATTACATTTTTCATCAAATTGCTGCATGACCTGGTCATCAAAATGCTCCCTGCCCTTCTCATCACAATGCACCATGCCCTTGTCATCAAAATCCTCAATGACTTGTCATCACAAAACTCCGTGTCCCTTGGCATCACAATTTTCCATGTCATTGTCATCACAATGCTCCATGAACACTCTCATAACATTGCTCAGTGCCCTTTTCATCACAAAGCTCCATGACACTTTTCATCACAATGCTCGATGCCATTCTCATCATAATGCTCCATAGCTTTGTCATTACAATCCTGCATGACCCATGTATCATAGTGTTCTGTACCCTCGTCATCACAGTGCTCCATGTTCACTCTCATCACAATAATCCATGAAACATTTCAGACCAAAGTTCCATGCCCTTCTCATCACAATGCTCCATTACCTCTGTCATAACAATGCACAATGACCACTGCCATCACAGTGTTCCACGGTCTAGTCATCACAAGGCTCCATGACACTTGTCATCACAATGCTGAAGACCCTTGTAATCACAATGCTCCATGCACTTGTCATCACAAAGCTCCATGATACATGTCATCAGAATGCGCCATGGTCTTCTAATCACAATGCTCCTTGCCCTTGTCATCACAATGCTCCAAGACCCCTTTAAACACAATGCTCCATGTCACTTTTCATCTCAATGCTCCAAGAATCCTGTCATCACAATGCACCATGCCCATCATCATAATGCTTCAGGCTATTGTCATCACAATTAAATCAATATTCTCCATGATCTCTGTCATCATAATGCTCCAAACCCTTGTGATCACAACGTTCCATAACACTTATCATCACAACACTCCATGACGCTCATCATCAAAATTATCCATGGTCTTCTCATCACAAAGCTCCATGACCTTTGTCATCAGAATGGTCAATACACTTGTCATCACAATGCTCCCTGACACTTGTCATCAGTATGCTCCATTAACCCTGTCATGACAGGTCTCCATGCCTTTTTCATCCCAATGATCCATGCCCTTTTAATCACAATGCACCAAGACCCCTGTAATCACAATGCTCCATGCCCTTTTTGTCACAAAACTCAATGACGTATGTCCTCAGAATGCTCCATGGCCTTCTCCTCACAATGCTCCATGCCCTTGTCATCACAATATTCCAAGACCCCTGTAATCACAATGCTCCATGTCCCTTTTCATCAGAATGCTCCATGAGACTTGTCATCACAAGTCTCCATTGTCTTCTCATAAAAGTGCTCCAGGAAATTGTCAACAAAATGCTCCATGACCCCTGTCATCACAATACTCCATGAACATTTTCAGCCCAATGCTCCATGACCCTTGTCATCACAATGATCCATGCCCTTGTCATCCCAATGCTCCATGACCCCTGTATTCACAATTTTCCGTGACGCTTGTCATCACAGTGCTCCATGACACCTGTCATCACAATGCTCCATGCCTGTGTCAGCAAAAGGCTATATGACCTTGTCATTGCAATGCTCTATTCGCTTGTCATCACAATACTCCATTACCATTGTCATCACAGTACTCCATGAACCTTGGGATCACATTGCTTCATGCCCTTTTCATCACAGTGCTCCATGCTCCTTGAAATCAAAATGATCCATGACCTCTGTCATCACAATGCTCCAAACCCTTGTGATCACAATGTTCCATAACACTTTTCATCACAACGCTCCATGATGCCTGTCATCACAATACTTCATGCCCTTTTCATCACAATGCTCCATGACCTTTGTCATCACAATTCACAATACATTTGTCATCACAATGCCCATTGCCTTTTTCATTACAATGCTCCATGCCATTGTCATCAAAATACTCCACAAGCTTGTCATCAGAATACTCCATGACCCTTTTCATCACAATTCTCCATGAACCTGTCATCACAATGCTCCCTGTACCTTGTCATCACAATGATCCAAGCCATTGTCATCACAATGCTCCATTATCTTTGTCATCAGAATCCTCCATGACACTTGGCATCAAAATGCTCCATGCCATTGTCATCACTATGGGCCATTACATATGTCATCACAATGTTCCCTGACACCTGTCTTCAAAATACTGCATGACCTGGTTATCACAATGTTCCATGCCCTTGTCATCACAATACGCCTTTCCAACAGTCATCACAATAATCCATGAAACTTATTAGACCAATGCTCCATTCCCTTGTCATCACAATGCTCCATGCCCTTGTTATCACAATGCTCCATGACCCCTGTCATCACAATGCTCCATGCCTCCATTCATCACAATGCTTCATGACCTTTGTCATCACAATGGTCCATGCCCTCGTCATCAACAGTCTCTGTGACATATTTAACCACAATGCTCCATGAACTTTTCATCACAATGCTCTTTGTCCCTTGTCATCACAATGCTCTATGCCTTTCTCAGCACAGTGCTCCATGACACTTGTCATTATAATGCTCCATGCGCTTGTCAGCACAATGCTCCATGACCCATGTCATCACAGTGCACCCTGCACTTCTCATCACAGTGATCCACAATCTTGTCACCACAATGCTCCATAAAACATGTCATCACAATTCTCCATGCACTTCTCATCAAAACGCTCTCTCACCACTGATATCACAATGTTACATCCCTATTCATCACAATACTCCCTCACCCCTGTCATCACAATATTCCATGACTTCTGTCTTTGCAATGTTACATGCATATATCATCACAAAGTTTGATGACCCCTGACATCACAATGTTCCATAACCCCTGTCATCAAAATGCTCCATAACACTTTTCCTCAAAATTCTCAATGACCCCTGACATCACAATGTTCCATAACCCCTGTCATCAAAATATTCCATGACACTTTTCATCAAATTGCTCTATGACCCTGTCATCACAATGCTCCCTGCCCTTCTCATCACATTGCACCACCCCTTGTCATCAAATTGCTCCATGACCTTTGTCATCACAAAGATCCATGACCCTTGGCATCTCAATGCTCCATGCCATTGTCATCACAATGCTCCATGAAACCTCTAATCACAATGCTCCATGCCCCTTTGCATCTCAATGCTCCATGAACCCTGTCATCAAAATGCACCATGCCCATCATCATAATGCTTCAGGCTATTGTCATCACAGTTAAATCAATATATTCGATGATCTATCTCATCACAATGCTCCAAATCCTTGTGATCACAATGTTCCATAACACTTATCATCACAACGCCCCATGACGCTCATCATCACAATTATCCATGGTCTTCTCATCACAGTGCTCCATGACCATTGTCATCACAATGCTCTATACACTTGTCATCACAATGCTCCCTGACCCTTGTCATCAGTATGAACCTGGAACCCTGTCATGACAAGGCTCCATACCATTTTCATAACAATGATCCATGCCAATTTCATCACAATGCTCCAAGACACCAGTAATCACAATGCTCCATGCCCTTGTCATCACAATGCTCCAAGACCCCGGTAATCACAATACTCCATGCCCCTTTTCAACAGAATGCTCCATGAGACTTGTTATTACAAGGCTCCATGGTCTTCTCATCACAATTCTCCAGGAACTTTTCATCACAGTGCTCCATTCCCTTGTCATCACAATGCTCCATGACCCCTGTCCTCACAATACTTCCTGAATATTTTCAGTCCAATTATCCAGGAACTTCTCATCACAAAGCTTCATGATCCCTATCATCACAATGCTCCATGACCACTGACATCACAACGCTCCATGACCCCTGACAACACAGTGATCCGGGACTCTTGTCATCACAATGCTCCATTCCCTAGTCATCACAATGCTCCATGAACATTTTCAGCCCAATGCTCCATGACACTTGTCATCACAATGATCCATGTCCTTTCCATCCCAAAGCTCCATGACCCCTGTAATCACAATGATCCGTGATGCTTCTCATCACAGTGCTCCATGACCATTATCATCACAATGCTCCATGCCTGTGTCAGCAAAAGGCTACATGACCTTGTCATCAAAATGCTCCATTTGCTTGTCATCACAATACTCCCTTACCATTGTCATCACAATCCGCCATGAAACTTGGGTTCACATTGCTTCATGCCCTTGTCATCACAATGCTCCATGCTCCTTGACAAAAAAATGATCCATGACTTCTATCATCACAATGCTCCAAACCCTTGTGATCACAATGTTCCATAACACTTGTGATCACAACGCTCCGTGATGCCTGTCATCACAATACTCTATGCCCTTTTCGTCAAAATGCTCCATGATCTTTTTCATCACAATTCTCAATACACTTGTCATCACAATGTTCCCTGACACTTGTCATCAGAATGCTCCTTGAAACCTGTCATGAAATGGCTTCATGCTTTTTTCATCACAATGCTCCATGCCCTTTTCATCACAATGCTCCATGCCATTGTCATCACCATACTCCACAAGCTTGTCATCAGAATGCTCCATGACGCTTGTCATCACAGTGCTCCATGGCCACAGTCATCACAATGCTCCATACCCCTTGTCATTACTGTGCTCCATGACACTCGTCATCACAATTATCCAGGGTCTTCTCATCACAATGCTCCACGCCCTTGTCATCAAACTGCTCCATGACCCTTGTCATCACAATGCTCCATGGCCACTGTCATCACAATTCTCCATGACGCTCGTCATCACAATTATCCATGGTCTTCTCATCACAATGCTCCACGGTCTTGCCATCACAATGCTCATTGCCCTGGTCATCACAATGTTCCATGTCCCCTGTCATCACAATTCTCCTCGTTCTTGGCATCACTATGCTCCATGACACTTCTCATCAACGTGTTAAATGATTTGTCATCAAAATAATCTATGCACTTGTCATCACAATGCTCTATGACCCCTGTCATAGGAAGCTCCATGTGCTTCTCATCACAATGCTTCATGAACTTGTCATCAAAATTCTCAATGGCCCTTGTCATCACAATGCTCCATGCCCTTGTCATCACAATGCTCCATGTCCCTTGTCATCACAATGCTCCAAGACCTTGTCATCAAAATGCTCCATTACATTTGTCATCACAATCCTCCATGACACTTGGCATCACAATGTTCCATTCCATTGTCATCGCATTGGACCATGACATATGTCATCACAATTCTCCCTGAGACCTGTCTTCAAAATACTCCATGACCTTCTCATCACAGTGCTCCATGCCTTGGTCATCACATTGCACCATGCCCACTGTCATCACAATAATCCATGAAACATGTCAGGCCAATGCTCCATGCCCCTGTCAGCACAATGCTCATTGCCTTTTCATCACAATGCTCCATGTCCCCTGTCATCACAGTGCTCCGTGACACCAGTCATCACAATGCTTCATTACCTTTGTCATCACAATGGTCCATGCCCTCGTCATCACAAGGCTCTGTGACCTTTGTCACCAAAATGCTCCATGAAATTTTCATCACAATGCTCGGTGACCCTTGTCATCACATTGCTCCATGTCTTTGTCATCACAGTGCTCCATGACCCATGTCATCACAATGCGCCATGTGCTTGTCATCACAATGCTCCACAACGTTGTCATCACAATGCTCCATAAAACTTGTCATCACAATGCTCCATGCACTTCTTATCAAAATGCTCTCTCACAAATGATATCAAAATGTTCCCTCACTAGTCATCACAATACACTCAGTCCTCTGTCATCACAATGGTCCACAACACCGTCATGAAAATGTTCCATGACTCCTGACATCACAATGTTCCATAACCCCTGTCATCAAAATGTTCCATGACACTTTTCATCAAATTGTTCCATGACCCTGTCATTACAATGCTCCCTGCCCTTCACAAGATAATTCACCACACCCTTGTCATCAAAATGCTCCATGACCTTTGTCATCACAAAATTCCATGACACTTGCCATCACAATGCTCCATGCCATTGTCATCACAATGCTCCAAAAACCTCTCATCACATTGTTCCAAGCCCTTGTCATCACAGGATCCATGATGCTTTTCATCACAATGCTCGATGCCATTCTTCTCACAATGCTCCATGCGCTTGTCATTACAATCCTCCATGAACCATGTATCACAGTGTTCCGTGCCCTTGTTATCACAGTGCTCCTTGCCCCCTCTCATCACAATAATCCATGAAACATTTCAGACCAATGTCCCATGCCCTGTTCATCACAATGATCCAAGACTCCTGTAATCATATTGCTCCATGCCCCTTTTCATCTCAATGCTCCATGAACGCTGTCATCACAATGCACCAATGCACATCATCATAATGCTTCATGCTATTGTCATCACAATGAAATCAAAATGCTTTATGACCTCTGTCATCACAATGCTCCCAATCCTTGTGATCACAATATTCCCTAACACTTATCATCACAGATCCCCATAACGCTCGTCATCACAATTATCCATGGTCTTCTCATCACAATGCTCCATGACATTTGTCATCACAGTGCTCAATACCCTTGTCATAACAATGGTCCCTGACACTTGTCATCATTATGCTCCTTGAACCCTGTCATGACAAGGCTCCATGCCTTTTTCATCAAAATGTTACATGCCCTTTTCCTCACAGTGCTCCAAGACACCTATAATCACAATGTTCCATGCCCTTGTCATCACAAAGCTCCATGATGCATGTCATCAGAATGCTCCATGACATTCTCATCCCAATGTTCAATGCCCTTGTCATCACAGTGCTCCAAGACCCCTGTAATCACAATGTTCCATACCCTTGTCATCACAAAGCTCCATGATGCATGTCATCAGAACGCTCCATGACATTCTCATCCCAATGTTCAATGCCCTTGTCATCCCAATGCTCCATGAACCCTGTAATCACAATGCTCCATGACGCTTGTCATCACAGTGCTCCATGCCCTTGTTATGACAATGCTCCATGACCCCTGTCATCACAACGCTCCGTGACTCCAGTCATCACAATGCTTCATGACATTTGTCATCACAATGGTTTATGCCCTCCTCATCAACAGTCTCTGTGACCTTTTTAACCAGAATGCTCCATGAACTTTTCATCACAATGCTCTTTGACCCTTGTCATCACAATGCTCTATGCCTTTCTCAGCACAATGCTCCATGACCCTTGTCATCACAATGCTCCATGCACTTGTCAGCACAATGTTCCATGACACATGTCATCACAATGCACCATGCGCTTGTTATCACAGTGCTCCACAATCTTGTCATCACAATGCTCCATAAAATTTGTCATCACAATGCTCCATGCACTTCTCATCGAAATGCTCTCTCAACACTGATATCACAATGCTACATCACTATTTGTCACAATACTCCCTCACCCCTGTCATCACAATGATCCATGACTCCTGTCATCACAATGCTACATGCACTTATCATCACAATGTTCGATGACCCCTGACATCCCAATGTTCCATAACACCTGTCATCTAAATGCTCCATGACCCTTTTCATCCCAAAGATCCATGACCCCTGGCATCACAATGTTCTATAACCACTGTCATCAAAATGTTCCATTACACTTTTCATCACGTTGCTGCATGACCCTGTCATCAAAATGCTCCCTGCCCTTCTCATCACAATGCACCACACCCTTGTCATCAAAATGCTCCATGACCATTGTCATCACAAAGCTCCATGGCCCTTGGTATCACAATGCTCCATGTCATTGTCATCACAATGCTCCATGAACACTCTCATCACATGGCTCCATGCCCTTGTCATCACAAAGCACCATGACACTTGTCATCACATTGCTCGATGCCCGTCCCATCACAATGCTCCATGCCTTTGTCATTACAATCCTCCATGAACCATGTATCACAGTGTTCCGTGCCCTTGTCATCACAATGCTCCATGCCCACTCTCATCACAATAATCCATGAAATATTTCAGACCAATGCTCACTGCCCTTCTCATCACAATGCTCCATTATCTCTGTCATAACAATGCTCCATGACCCCTGCCATCACAATGTTCCACGGCCTTGTCATCACAAGGCTCCATGACCCTTGTCTTCACAATGCTCCAAAACCCCTGTAATCACAATGCTCCATGCCCTTGATATCACAAAGCTCCAAGACGCATGTCATCAGAATGTTCCATGGCCTTCTCCTCACCATGCTCCATGTCCTTTTCATCACAATGCTCCAAGACCCCAGTAATCACAATGCTCCATGCCCCTTATCATCAGAATGCTCCATGAGACTTGTCATCACAAGTCTCCATGGTCTTCTCATCACAATGCTCCAGGACCTTGTCATCACCATGCTCCATTCCCTTGTCATCACAATGCTCCATGAACCCTGTCATCACAATAATCCATGAATATTTTCAGCCCAATGCTCCGTGTACTTCTCATCACAATGCTCCAAGACCAATATCATCACAATGCTCCATGACCACTGTCATCACAACACTCCATGACACCTGACAACACAATGATCCGGGACTCTTGTCATCACAATGCTCCATTCCTTAGTCATCACAATGCTCCATGACCACTGTCATCACAATACTCCATGAATATTTTCAGCCCAATACTCCATGACGCTTGTTATCACAATGATCCATGCCCTTGTCATCCCAATGCTACATGACCCCTGTATTCACAGTGCTCCATGACGCTTGTCATCACAGTGCTCCATGACACCTGTCATCACAATGCTCCATGCCTTTGTCATCAAAATGCTACATGACCTTCTCATTACAATACTCTATGCACTTGTCATCACAATACTGCATTACCATTGTCATCACTATCCTCCATGAACCTTGGGATCACATTGCTTCATGCCCTTGTCATCACAATGCTACATGCTCCTTGAAATCAAAATGATCCATGACTTCTGTCATCGCAATGCTCCAAACACTTGTGATCACAATGTTCCATAACACTTGTCATTACAACGCTCCATGATGCCTGTCATCACAATACTCCATGCCCTTTTCATCACAATGCTCCATGACCTTTGTCATCACAATTCTCAATACACTTGTCATCACAAAGCTCCATGACACTTGTCATCAGAATGCTCCTTGAACCCTGTCATGAAAAGGCTGCATGCATTTTTCATCACAAAGCCACATGCCGTTTTCATCACAATGCTCCATGCCATTGTCATCAAAATACTCCACAAGCTTTTCATCAGAATGCTCCATGACCCTTGTCATCACAATTCTCCATGCACTTGTCAGCACAATGCTCCCTGAACCTTGTCATCACTATGCTCCAAGCCATAGTGATCACAATGCTCCATTAACTTTGTCATCAGAATCCTCCATGACATTTGTCATCACGATGCTCCATGCCATTGTCATCACAATGGGCCAATACATATGTCATCACAATGCTCCGTGACACCTCTTTTCACAATACTGCATGACCTGGTCATCACAATGCTCCATGCCCTTGTCATCACAATGCGCCATTCCAACTGTCATCACAATAATCCATGAAACTTATTAGACCAATGCTCCATGCCCTTGTCATCACAATGCTCCATGCCCTTGTTATCACAATGTAACAAGACCCCTGTAATCAGAATGCTCCATGCCCCTTTTCATCAGTATGCTCCATGAGACTTGTCATCACAAGGCTCCATGGTTTTCTCATCACAATGCTCCAGGACCTTGTCATCACAATGCTTCACGACATTGTCATGAAAATTCTCAATGGCCCTCGTCATCATAATGCTCCAAGCCGTAGTCATCACAATGCTACATTATATTTGTCATTACAATCCTCCATTACATTTGGCATCACAATGCTCCATGCCATTGTCATCGCAATGGACCATGACATATGTCATCACAATGCTCCCTGACACCTGTCTTCACAATACTCCATGCCCTTGTCATCACAATGCTCCATGCCCTTGTCATCACAATGCTCCATGAACACTCTCATCACATGGCTCCATGCCCTTGTCATCTCAAAGCACCATGACACTTGTCATCACAATGCTCGATGCCCGTCCCATCACAATGCTCCATTCCTTTTTCATTACAATCCTCCATGACCCATGTATCACAGTGTTCCGGGCCCTTGTCATCACAATGCTCCATGCCCACTCTCATCACAATAATCCATGAAACATTTCAGACCAATGCTCAATGCCCTTCTCATCACAAGGCTCCATTATCTCTGTCATAACAATGCTTCATGACCCCTGCCATCACAATGTTCCACGGCCTTGTCATCACAAGGCTCCATGACCCTTGTCATCACAATGCTCCAAAACCCCTGTAATCACAATGCTCCATGTCATTGTCATCACAATGATCCATGAACCATCTCATCACATTGCTCCATGCCCTTGTCATCAAAAGCTCCATGACACTTGTCATCACAATGCTCGATGCCATTCTCATCACAATGCTCCATGCCCTTGTCATTACTATCCTCCATGACCCATGTATCACAGTGTACCGTGCCCTTGTCATCACAATGCTCCATGCCCACTCTCATCACAATAATCCATGAAACATTTCAGACCAGTGCTCAATGCCCTTCTCATCACAATGCTCCATTAACTATGTCATAAAAAGCTCCATGACCGCTGCCATCAAAATGTTCCACGGCCTTGTCATCACAAGGCTCCATGGCCCTTGGCATCACAATGCTCCAAAACCCCTGTAGGGCTTCCCTGGTGGCGCAGTGGTTGAGAGTCCGCCTGCCGATGCAGGGGACACGGGTTCGTGCCCCGATCCCGGAAGATCCCACATGCCGCGGAGCGGCTGGGCCCGCGAGCCATGGTCGCGGAGCCTGTGTGTCCGGAGCCTGTGCTCCGCAACGGGACTGGCCACAGCAGTGAGAGGCCCGCGTACAGCAAAAAAAAAAAAAAACCCTGTAATCACAATGCTCCATGACACTTGTCGTCAGAATGCTCCTAGAACCCTGTCACGAAACGTCTCCATGCCTTTTTCATCACAAAGCCCCATTCCATTTTCATCACAATGCTCCATGCCATTGTCATCAAAATACTCCACAAGCTTTTCATCAGAATGCTCCATGACCATTGTCATCACAATTCTCCATGCACTTGTCAGCACAATGCTTCCTGACCCTTGTCATCACAATGCTTCAAGCCATTTTCATCACAAAGCTCCATTACCTTTGTCATCAGAATCCTCCATGATATTTGTCATCACAATGCTCCATGCCATTGTCATCACAATGGGCCAATACATATGTCATCACAATGCTCCGTGACACCTCTTTTCACAATAATGCCTGACCTGGTCATCACAATGCTCCATGCCCTTGTCATCACAATGCGCCATTCCAACTGTCATCACAATAATCCATGAAACTTATTAGACCAATGCTCCATGCCCTTGTCATCACAATGCTCCATGCCCTTGTTCTCACAGTGTTCCAAGACCCCTGTAATCAGAATGCTCCATGCCCCTTTTCATCAGTATGCTCCATGAGACTTGTCATCACAAGGCTCCATGGTTTTCTCATCACAATGCTCCAGGACCTTGTCATCACAATGCTTCACGACATTGTCACGAAAATTCTCATTGGCCCTTGTCATCATAATGCTCCAAGCCGTAGTCATCACAATGCTACATTATATTTGTCATTACAATCCTCCATTACATTTGGCATCACAATGCTCCATGCCATTGTCATCGCAATGGACCATGACATATGTCATCACAATGCTCCCTGACACCTGTCTTCACAATACTCCATGCCCTTGTCATCACAATGCTCCATGCCCTTGTCATCACAATGCACCATGTCCACTGTCATCACAATCATCTATGAAACTTGTCAGACCAATGCTCCATGCCCCTGTCATCACAGTGCTCCATGCCCTTGTCATCACAATGCTCCATGACCCCTGTCATCACAATGCCCCGTGACTCCAGTCATCACAATGCTTCATAACGTTTGTCATCACAATGGTCCATGCCCGTGTCATCACAAGGCTCTGTGACCATTTTAACCACAATGCTCCATGAACTTTTCATCACAATGCTCCATGACCCTTGTCATCACAATGCTCTATGCTTTGTCAGAACAATGTTCCATGACCCTTGTCATCACAATGGTCCAAGACCCCTTAATCACAATGCTCCATGCCCCTTTTCATCTCAATGCTCCATGAACCCTCTCATCACAATGCATCATGCCAATCATCATAATGCTTCCGGCTATTGTCAGCACAATGAAATCAAAATTCTCCATGACCTCTGTCATCACAATGCTCCATGACCCCTGTCATCACAATACTCCATGAACATTTTCAGCCCAATGCTCCATGACCCTTGTCATCACAATGATCTTTGCTCTTGTCATCCCAGTGCTCCATGACGCCTGTATTCACAATGCTCCGTGACGCTTGTTATCACAGTGCGCCATGACACTTGTCATCACAATGCTCCATGCCTTTGTCAGCAAAATGCTACATGACCTTGTCATTATAATGCTCTATGTGCTTGTCATCACAATACTCCATTACCGTTGTCATCACAATCCTCCATGAACCTTGGGATCACATTGCTTCATGCCCTTGTCATCACAATGCTCCATGCTCCTTGAAATCAAAATGATCCATGACCTCTGTCATCACAATGCTCCAAACCCTTGTGATCACAATGTTCCATAACACTTGTCATCACAACGCTCCATGATGCCTGTCATCACAATACGTCATGCCCTTTTCATCACAATGCTCCATGACCTTTGTCATCACAATTCTCAATACACTTGTCATCACAATGCTCCCTGACACTTGTCATCAGAATGCTCCTTGAACCCTGTCTCGAAAAGGCTCCATGCCTTTTTAATCAGTATGCCCCATGCCCTTTTCATCACAATGCTCCATGCCATCGCCATCAAAATACTCCACAAGCTTGTCATCAGAATGCTCCCTGACCCTTGTCATCACAATGCTCCAAGCCATTGTCATCACAATGCTCCATTACCTTTGTCATCAGAATCCTCCATGACACTTGGCATCACAATGCTCCATGCCATTGTCATCACAATGGGCCATTACATATGTCATCACAATGCTCCCTGACACCTGTCTTCCCAATACTGCATGACCTGGTCATCACAATGCTCCATGCCGTTGTCATCACAATGCGCCATTCCAACTGTCATAGCAATAATCCATGAAACTTATTAGACCAATATTCCATGCCCTTGTCATCACAATACTCCATGCCCTTGTTATCACAATGCTCCATGATCCTTGTCATCACAATGCACCGTGACTCCAGTTATCACAATGCTTCATAACCTTTGTCATCACAATGGTCCATGACCTCGTCATCAGCAGTCTCTGTGACCTTTTTAACCACAATGCTCCATGAACTTTTCATCACAATGCTCTTTGACCTTTGTCATCACAATGCTCTATGCCTTTCTCAGCACAAGGCTCCATGACCCTTGTCATCACAATGCTCCATGCGCTTGTCAGCACAATGCTCCATGAGACATGTCATCCAAATGCACCATGTGCTTGTCATCACAGTGCTCCCCAATCTTGACATCACAATGCTCCATGAACCTTTTCATCACAATACTCCATGGACTTCTCACCAAAATGCTCTCTCACCACTGATGTCACAATGTTACATCAATATTCGTCACAATATTCCCTCACCCCTGTCATCAAAATATGCCATGACTCCTGTCATCACAGTGCTACATGCACTTATCATCACAATGTTCGATGACACCTGGCATCACAATGTTCCATAACCACTGTCATCAAAATGTTCCTTGACACTTCTCATCAAATTGCTCCATGACCCTGTCATCACAATCCTCCCTACCCTTCTCATCACAATGCACAACGCCCTTGTCATCAAAATGCTCCATGACCTTTGTCATCACAAAGATTCATAACCCTTGTCATCACAATGCTCCATGTCATTGTCATCACAATGCTCCATTAAGGTTCTCATCACATTGCTTCATGTCCATGTCATCACAAACCTCCATGACACATATCATCAGAATGCTCCATGGCCTTCTCATCACAATGCTCCTTGCCCTGCCCTCACAATGCTCCATTATCCCTGTCATACCCATGATCCATGACCCCTGCCATCACGATGTTCCATGGCCTTGTCATCACAAGGCTCCATGACCCTTCTCATCACAATGCTCCAAGAACCCTGTAACCACAATGATCCATGCCCATTTTCATCTCAATGTTTCATGAACCCTGTCATCACAATGCACCATGATCATCATCATAATGCTTCATGCTATTGTCATCACAATGAAATCAAAATGCTCCATGATCTCTGTCATAACAATTCTCCAAACGCTTGTGATCACAATATTCCAAAACACTTGTCATCACAATGCACCATGACGCTCGTCATCACAATTATCCATGGTCTTCTCATCACAATGCTCCATGACATTTGTCATCACAATGCTCAATACACTTGTCATCAAAATGCTCCCTGACACTTGTTGTCTGTATGCTCCTTGAACCCTGTCATGACAAGGCTCCATGCCTTTTTCATCACAGTGATCCATGCCCTTTTCATCACAATGCTCCAAGATCCCTGTAATCACAATGCTCCATGCCCTTGTCATCACAAAACTCCATGACGCATATCATCAGAATGCTCCATGACCTTCTCATCACAATGCTCCATGCCCTATTCATCACAATGCTCCAAGACCCCTGTAATCACAATGCTCCATGCCCCTTTTCATCAGAATGCTCCATGAGAATTGTCATCACAAGTCTCCATGGTCTTCTCATCACTATGCTCCAGGACCTTGTCATCACCATGCTCCATTCCCTTGTCATCACAATGCACCATGACCTCTGTCATCACAATAATCCATGAATATTTTCAGCCCAATGCTCCACGATCTACTCATCACAATGCTCCACGGCCAATATCATCACAATGCTCCATGACCACTGACATCACAATGCTCCAAACTCTTGTGATCACAATGTTCCATAATACTTGTCATCACAACGCTCCATGATGTCTGTCATCACAATACTCCATGCCCTTTTCATCACAATGCTCCATGTCTTTTGTCATAACAATTCTCAATACACTTGTCATCACAATGCTCCCTGACACTTGTGATCAGTATGCCCCTTGAAACCTGTCACGAAAAGGCTCCATGCCATTTTCATCGCAATGCCCCATGCCGTTTTCATCACAATGCTCCATGCCATTGTCATCAAAATACTCCACAAGTTTGTCACCAGAATGCTCCATGACCCTTGTCATCACAATGCTCCATGAACTTTTCATCACAATGCTCTTTGATCCTTGTCATCACAGTTCTCTATGCCTTTCTCAGCACAATGCTCCATGACTCTTGTCATCACAATGCACCATGCGCTTATCATCAGAGTGCTGCACAATCTTGTCATCACAATGCTCCATAAAATTTGTCATCACAATGCTCCATGCACTTCTCATACAAATGCTCTCTCACCACTGATATCACAATGCTACATCACTGTTTGTCACAATATTCCCTCACCCCTGTCATCACAATGATCCATGACTCCTGTTATCACAATGCTACGTGTACTTATCATCACAAAGTTCGATGACCCATGACATCACAAAGTTCCATAACACCTGTCATCAAAATGCTCCATGACCCTTTTCATCCTAAAGCTCCATGACCGCTGGCATCACAGTGTTCTATAACCCATGTCATCAAAATGTTCCATTACACTTTTCATCAAATTACTGCATGAACCTGTCATCAAAATGTTCCCTGCCCTTCTCATCACAATGCACCACACCCTTGTCATCAAAATGGTCCATGACCTTTGTCATCACAAAGCTACATGACCCTTGGCATCACAATGCTCCATGTCATTGTCATCACAATGCTCCATGAACCCTCTCATCACATTGATCCATGCCCTTGTCATCACACATCTCCATGACAATTGTCATCACAATGCTCGATGCCTTTCTCATCACAATGCTCCATGCCCTTGTCATTACATTCCCCCATGACCCATGTATCACCGTGTACGGTGCCCTTGTCATCACAATGCTCCATGCCCACTCTCATCACAATAATCCATGAAATATTTCAGAGCAATGCTCAATGCCCTTCTCATCACAATGCTCCATTACCTCTGTCATAAGAATGCTCCATGACCCCTGCCATCACAATGTTCCATGGCCCTGCCATCACAGGGCTCCATGACCCTTGTCATCACAATGCTCCAAGATACCTCTAATCACAATTCTACATGTCCTTGTCATCACAGAGCTCCATGACGCATGTCATCAGAATGTTTCATGGCATTCTCCTCACAGTGCTCAATGCCCTTGTCATCACAATGCTCCAATACCCCTGTAATCACAATGCTCCATGCACCTTTTAATCAGAATGCTCCATGAGACATGTCATCACAAGTCTCCATGGTCTTCTCATCACAATGCTCCATGACCTTGTCATCACCATGCTTCATTCCCTTGTCATCACAATCCTCCATGACCCCTGTCATCACAATACTCCATGAATATTTTCAGCCCAATGCTCCATGACATTCTCATCACAATGCTCCATGACCAATATCATCACAATGCTCCATGACCCCTGTCATCACGACACTCCATGACACCTGACAACACAATGATCCGGGACTCTTGTCATCACAATTCTCCAAGACCCCTGTAATCACAATGCTCCATGACCCCTGTCATCACAATACTCCATGAACATTTTCAGCCCAATGCTCCATGACCCTTGTCATCACAATGATCCATGCCCTTGTCATCCCTATGCTCCATGACCCCTGTATTCACAATGCTCCGTGACTATTGTCATCACAGTGCTCCATGACAACTGTTATCACAATGCTCCGTGTCTTTGTCAGCAAAATGCTACATGACCTTGTCATTACAATGCTCTATGCGCTTGTCATCACAATACTCCATTACCTTTGTCATCACAATCCTCCATGAACCTTGAGATCACTTATCTTCATGCCCTTGTCATCACAATGTTCCATGCTCCTTGAAATCAAAATGATCCATGACTGCTGTCATCACAATGCTTCAAACCCTTGTGATCACAATGTTCCATAACACTTGTCATCACAACGCTCCATGATGCCTGTCATCACAATACTCCATGCCCTTTTCATCACAATGCTCCATGACTTTTGTCATCACAATTCTCAATACACTTGTCATCACAATGCTCCCTGACACTTGTCATCAGAATGCTCCTTGAACCCTGTCACGAAAAGGCTCCATGTCTTTTTCATCACAAATCCCCATGCAATTTTCATCACAATGCTCCATGCCATTGTCATCAAAATACTCCACAAGCTTGTCATCAGAATGCTCCATGACCCTTGTCATCACAATTCTCCATGCACTTGTCAGCACAATGCTCCCTGACCCTTGTCATCACAATGCTCCAAGCCATTGTCATCACAATGCTCCATTACCTTTGTCATCAGAATCCTCCATGACACTTGGCATCACAGTGCTCCATGCCATTGTCATCACAATGGGCCATTACATATGTCATCACAATGCTCCCTGACACCTCTCTTCACAATACTGCATGACCTGGTCATCACAATGCTCCATGCCCTTGTGATCACAATTCGCCATTCACACTGTCATCACAATAATCTCTGAAAATTATTAGAGCAATGCTCCATGCGCTTTTCATCACAATGCCCCATGACCCCTGTCATCACAATGCTCCGTGACTCCAGTCATCACAATGTTTCATAACGTTTGTCATCAGAATGGTCCATGCCCGCGTCAACACAAGGCTCTGTGACATTTGTAACCACAATGTTCCATGAACATTTCATCACAATGTTCCGTGACCCTTGTCATCACAATGCTTCATGTCTTTGTCAGAACAATGCTCCATGACCCTTGTCATCACAATGTGCCATGTCCTTTTCATCACAATGATCCACAACCTTGTCATCGCTATGCTCCATAAACCTTGTAATCACAATGCTCCATGCACTTCTCATCCAAATGCTCTCTCACATGAGATATCACAATGTTCCATCACTAGTCATCACAATCCTCCCTCACCCCTGTTATCAAAATGTTCCATGACCCCTGTCATCACAATGCTACATCCCCTTATCAGCAAAATGTTCCATGACCCCTGACATCACAATGTTCCATAACACCTGTCATCAAAATGCTCCATCACCCTTTTCATCGCAAAGATTCATGACCCCTTGCATCACAATGTTCTATAACCCCTGTCATCAAAATGTTCCATTACAATTTTCATCAAAGTGCTGCATGACCATATCATCAAAATGCTCTCTGCCCTTCTCAACACAATGCACCACACCCTTGTCATCAAAATGCTCCATGACCTTTGTCATCACAAAGCTTCATGACCCTTGGCATCACAATGCTCCATGATATTGTCATCACAATGCTCCATGAACCCTCTCATCACATTGCTCCATGCCCTTGTCATCACAAAGATCCATGACCTTTGTCATCACAATGCTCGATGCCCTTCTCATCACAATGCTCCATGCCCTTGTCATTACAATCCCCCATGAGCCATGTTTCACAGTGTACCGTGCCCTTCTCATCACAAAGTTCCATGCCCACTCTCATCACAATAATCCATGAAACATTTCAGACCAATGTTCTATGCCCTTCTCATCACAATGCTCCATTACCTCTGTCATAACAATGCTCCATGACCCCTGCCATCACAATGATTCACGGCCTTGTCATCACAAGGCTCCATGACCCTTGTCATCACAATGCTCCAAGACCCCTGTAATCACAATGCTCCATGCCCTTGTCATCACAAAGCTCCATGACGCATGTCATCAGAATGTTCCATCGAATTCTCCTCAGAGTGCTCCATGCCCTTGTCATGACAAAGCTCCAAGACCCCTGTAATCACAATGCTCCATGCCTCTTTTCATCAGAATGCTCCATGAGACTTGTCATCACAAGTCACCATGGTCATCTCATCACTATGCTCCAGTACCTTGTAATCAGAATGCTCCATTCCCTTGTCATCACAATGCTCAATGACACCTGGCATCACAATTCTCCATGAACATTTTCAGCCAAATGCTCCATCACCATCTAATCACAATGCTTCATGGCATATATCATCAAAATGCTCCATGACCACTGTCATCACAACACTCCATGACACCTGACAACACAATGATCCGGGACACTTGTCATCACAATGCTCCAAGACCCCTGTAATCACAATGCTCCATGACCCCTGTCATCACAATACTCCATGAACATTTTCAGCCCAATGCTCCATGACCCTTGTCATCACAATGATCCATGCCCTTGTCATCCCTATGCTCCATGACCCCTGTATTCACAATGCTCCGTGATGCTTGTCATCACAGTGCTCCATGACACCTGTCATCACAAAGCTCCACGCCTTTGTCAGCAAAATGCTACATGACATTGTCATTACAATGCTCTATGCGCTTGTCATCACAATACTCCATTACCATTGTCATCACAATCCTCCAAGAACCTTGGGATCGCATTGCTTCATGCCCTAGTCATCACAATGCTCCATGCTCCTTGAAATCAAAATGATCCATGACCTCTGTCATCGCAATGCTCCAAAACCTTGTGATCACAATGTTCCATAACACTTGTCATCACAACGCTCCATGATGCCTGTCATCACAGTACTCCATGCCCTTTTCATCACAATACTCCATGCCCTTGTTATCACAAGGTTCCAAGACTCCTGTAATCAGAATGCTCCATTACCGTTGTCATCACAATGCTCCATGACACTTGGCATCACAATGCTCCATGCCATTGTCATCACAATGGGCCATTACATATGTCATCACAATGCTCCCTGACACCTCTCTTCACAATACTGCATGACCTGGTCATTACAATGCTCCAAGACCCATGTAATCACAGTGCACCATTCCAACTGTCATCGCAATAATCCATGAAACTTATTAGACCAATGTTCCATGCCCTTGTCATCACAATGCTCGATGCCCTTGTTATCACAATGTTCCAAGAACCCTGTAATCAGAATTCTCCTTGCCCCTTTCATCAGTATGCTCCATGAGACTTGTCATCACAAGGCTCCATGGTTTTCTCATCACAGTGTTCCAGGACCTTGTCATGACAATGCTTCACTACCTTGTCATGAAAATTCTCAATGGCCCTTGTCATCATAATGCTCCAAGTCCTAGTCATCACAATGCTCCATTATATTTGTCATCACAATCCTCCATTACATTTGGCATCACAATGCTCCCTGCCATTGTCATCGCAATGGACCATGACATATGTCATCACAATGCTCTCTGACAACTCTCTTCAAAATAATCCATGACCTTCTCATCACAATGCTCCATGCCCTTGTCATCACAATGCACCATGCCCACAGTCATCACAATAATCTCTGAAAAGTGTCACCACAACTCTACATGTCCCTGTCATGACAATGCTCCATGACCCCTGTCATCTCAATGCTCCGTGACTCCAGTTATCACAAGGCTTCATAACGTTTGTCATCACAACGGTCCATACCCGCATCATCACAAGGCTCTTTGACATTTGTAACCACAATGCTCCATGAAATTGTCATCACAATGCTCCGTGACCCTTGTCATCACAATGCTCCATGCCTTTGTCAGAACAATGTTCCATGACACTTGTCATCACAATGTGCCACTCGTTTTTCATCACAATGATCCACAACCTTGTCATCGCTATGCTCCATAAATCTTGTATTTGCAATGGTCCATGCACTTCTCATCCAAATGCTCTCTCACCTGAGATATCACAATGTTCCATCACTAGTCATCACAATCCTCCCTCAACCCTGTAATCAAAATATTCCATGACCCCTGACATCACAATATTCCATAACCACTGACATCAAAATGCTCCATGACACTTTTCAGCCCAAAGCTCCTTGACCCATGGCATCACAATGTTCTGTAACCCCTGTCATCAAAATGTTACATTACACTTTTCATCAAATTGCTTCATGACCCTGTCATCAAAATGCTCCCTCTCTTTCTCACCACAATGCACCACACGCTTGTCATCAAAATGCTCCATGACCGTTGTCATCACAAAGCTCCATGACCCTTGGCATCACAATGCTCCATATCATTGTCATCAAAATGCTCCATGAAACCTCTCATCCCATTGCTCCATGCCCTTGTCATCAAAAAGCTCCATTTCACTTGTCATCACAATGCTCGATGCCCTTCTCATCAAAATGCTCCATGCCCTTTTCATCACAATCCTCCATGACCCATGTATCACAGTGTTCCGTGCCCTTGTCATCACAATGCTCCATGCCCACTCTCATCATAATAATCCATGAAACATTTCAGGCCAATGCTCAATGCCATTCTCATCAGAATGGCCCATTACCTCTGTCATAACAATGCTGATTACCCCTGCCAACACAATGTTCCACGGCCTTGTCATCACAAGTCTCCATGACCCTTGTCATCACAATGCTCCAAGGCCCCTGTAATCACAATGCTCCATGCCCTTTTCGTCACAAAGCTCCATGACACATGTCATCAGAATGTTCCGTGGCCTTCTCATCACAATGCTCCTTGCCCTTGTCATCACAATGCTCCATGAAACCTGTCATCACAATGCACCATGCCCATCATCATAATGATTCAGGCTATTGTCATCACAATGAAATCAAAATGCTCCATGACCTCTGTCATCATAATACTCCGAACGCTTGTGATCACAATGTTCCATAACACTTATCATCACAACACCCCATGACGCTCATCATCACAAATATCCATGGCCTTCTCATCACAGTGCTCTATGATTTTTGTCATCACAATGCTCAATACACTTGTCATCACAATGCTCCCTGACACTTGTCTTCAGTATGCTCCTTGAAATCTGTCATGACAAGGCTCCATGCCTTTTTCATCACAATGCTCCATGCCCCTTTTCATCAGAATGCTCCATGAGACTTGTCATCACAAGTCTCCATGGTCATCTCATCACAATGCTCCAGGACCTTGTCATCACAATGCTCCATGACACCTGTCATCACAATGCTCTGTGACTCCAGTCATCACAGTGCTTCATAATATTTGTCATCACAATGGTCCATGCCCACGTCATCACAAGGCTCTGTTACCTTTGTATCCACAATGCTCCCTGAACATTTCATCACAATGCTCCGTGACCCTTGTCATCACAATGCTCCATGCCTTTGTCATTAAAATGCTCCATGACCATTGTCATCACAATGTGCCACGCGCTTTTCATCCCAATGGTCCAACAATTTGTCATCACAATGCTCCATAAATATTGTAATCAAAATGCTGCATGCCCTTCTCATCACAATGCTCCATTACCCCTGTCATAACAATGCTCCATGACCCTGCCATCACAATGTTCCACGGCCTTGTCATCACAAGGCTCCATGACACTTGTCATCACAATGCTCCAAGACACCTTTAATCACAATGCTCCATGCCGTTGTCATCACAAAGCTCCATGACACATGTCATCAGAATGTTCCATGGCCGTCTCATCAAAATGCTCCTTGCCCTTGTCATCATAATGCTCCAAAACCCCTGTAAACACAGTGCTCCATGCCCCTATTCATCTCAATGCTCCATGAACCCTGTCATCACAACACTCCATGACACGTGACAACACAATGATCCGGGACTCTTGTCATCACAGTGCTCCAAGCCCCCTGTAATCAAAATGCTCCATGACCCCTGTCATCACAATACTCCATGAATATTTTCAGCCCAATGCTCCATGACCCTTGTCATCACAGTAATGCATGCACTTGTCATCCCAATGATCCATGACCCCTGTATTGAAAATGCTCCGTGACAATTGTGTCACAGTTCTCCATGACACCTGTCATCACAGTGCTCCATGCATTTGTCAGGAAAATTCTACATGACTTTTTCATTACAATGCTCTATGCGTTTGTCACCACAATGGTCCAAGACACCTGTAAACACAATACTACATGCCCCACTTTTTTTTTTTTTTTTTTTTTTGCGGTATGCGGGCCTCTCACTCTTGTGGCCTCTCCCGTTGCGGAGCACAGGCTCCGGATGCGCAGGCCCAGCGGCCATGGCTCACGGGCCCAGCCGCTCCGCGGCATATGGGATCCTCCCAGACCGGGGCACGAACCCGTATCCCCTGCATCGGCAGGCGGACTCTCAACCACTGCGCCACCAGGGAGGCCCTACATGCCACTTTTCATCTCAATGCTCCATGAACTCTGTCATCACAATGCACCATGCCCATCATCATAATGCTTCAGGCTATTATCATCACAATGAAATCAAAATTCTCCATGACCTCTGTCATCGTAATGCTCCAAAGCCTTGTGATCACAATGTTCCATAACACTTATAATCACAACACCCCATGACGATCATCATCACAATTATCCATGGCCTTCTCATCACCATGCTCCATGACTTTTGTCACCACAATTCTCAATACACTTGTCATCACAATGCTCCCTGACACTTGTCGTCAGAATGCTCCTTGAACCCTGTCACGAAAAGGCTGCATGCCTTTTTCATCACATTGCCCCATGCCGTTTTCCTCACAATGCTCCATGCCTTTGTCATGAAAATACTCCACAAGCTTGTCATCCAAATGCTGCATGACCCTTGTCATCACAATTCTCCATGCACTTGTCAGCACAATGCTCCCTGACCCTTGTCATCACAATGCTCCAAGCCATTGTCATCACAATGCTCCATTACCTTCGTCATCAGAATCTTTCATGAAACTTGGCATCACAATGCTCCATGCCATTTTCATCACAATGGGCCATTACATATGTCATCACAATGCTCCCTGACAATTCTCTTCACAATACTGCATGAACTGGTCATCACAATGCTCCATGCCCTTGTCATCACAATGTGCCATTCCAAATGTCATCACAATAATCCATGAAACATATTAGACCAATGCTCCATGCCCCTGTCATCACAATGCTCCATGCCCTTGTTATCACAATGCTCCATGACCCCTGTCATCACCATGCTCCGTGACTCCAGTCATCACAATGCTTCATGATCTTTGTCATCACAATGGTCCATGCCCTCATCATCAAGAGTCTCTGTGACCTTTTTAACCACAATGCTCCATGAACTTTTCTTCACAATGCTCTTTATCCCCTCTCATCACAATGCTCTATGCCTTTCTCAGCACAATGCTGCATGACGTATGTCATTAGAATGCTCCTTGGCTTTCTCCTCACAATGCTCCATGCCCTTGTCATCACAATGCTCCAAGACCCCTGTAATCACAATGCCCCATGCCCCTTTTCCTCAGAATGCTCCATGAGACTTGTCATCACAAGTCTCCTTGTTCATCTCATCACCATGCTCCATTCCCTTGTCATCACAATGCTCCATGACCCCTGTCATCACAATACTCCATGAACATTTTCAGCCCAATGCTCCATGACCATTGTCATCACAACGATCCATGACCCCTGTATTCAAAATGCTCTGTGAGGGCCTCCCTGGTTGCGCAGTGGTTGGGAGTCCGCCTGCCGATGCAGGGGATACGGATTCGTGCCCCGGTCTGGGAGGATCCCATATGCCGCGGGGCGGCTGGGACCGTGAGCCATGGCTGCTGAGCCTGTGCGTCCGGAGCCTGTGCTCCGCAGCGGGAGAGGCCACAACGGTGAGAGGCCCGCATACAGCAAAAAAAAAAAAAAAAAAAAAAAAGAATGCTCCGTGACACATGTCATCACAGTGCTCCATGACACCTGTCATCACAGTGCTCCATGCCTTTGTCTGCAGAATCCTCCATGATCTTGTCATTACAATGCTCTATGCGCTTGTCATCACAATGCTACAAGACCTCTGTAATCACAATGCTCCATGCCCCTTTTCATCTCAATGGTCCATGAACCCTGTCATCACAATGCACCATGCCAATCATCATAATGCTTCAGGCTATTGTTATTACAATGAAATCAAAAGTCTTCATGACCTCTGTCATCATAATGCTCCAAACCCTTGTGATCAGAATGTTCCATAACATTTATCATCACAACACCCCATGACGATCATCATCACAAATATCCTTGGTCTTCTTATCACAATGCTTCCTGATCTTTGTCATCACAATGCTCAATACACTTGGCTTCACAATGCTCCCTGACACATGTCGTCAGGATGCTCCTTGAACCCTGTGATGACAAGGCTCCATGCCTTTTTCATCACAATGCTCCATGCCCTTGTCATCAAAAAGCTCCATGAGGCATGTCATCAGAATGTTCCATGGCCTTTTCCTCACAATGCTCCATGGCATTGTCATCACAATGCTCCATGTCCCCTCTCATCACATTGCTCCATGCCCTTGACATTACAATCCTCCATGACCCATGTATCACATTGTTCCGTGCCCTTCTCATCACAATGCTCCAGCCCACTCTCATCAAAATCATCTATGAAATATTTCAAACCAATGCTCAATGCCCTTCTCATCACTATGCTCCATTACCTCTGTCATAACAATGCACCATGACCACTGCCATCACAATGTTCCACGGCCTTGTCATCACAAGGCTCCATGACCCTTGTCATCACAATTCTCCAAGAAACTTGTAATCAAAATTCTCCATGCCCTTGTAATAACAAAGCTCCATGACGCATGTATCAGAAGGTTCCATGGCCTCCTCATCACAATGCTCCATGCCCTTGTCATCACAATGCTCCAAGACCCCTGTAATCACTATGATCCATGCCCCTTTTCATCTCAATGCTCCATGAACCCTGTCATCACAAAGCACCATGACCATCATCATAATGCTTCAGGCTATTGTCACTACAATGAAATCAAAATTCTCCATGACCTCTGTCATCATAATGCTCCAAACCCTTGTGATCACAATGTTCCATAACACTTATCATCACAACACCCCATGACGATCATCATCATAGTTATCAGTGGTCTTCTCATCACAATGCTCCATGATCATTGTCATCACAATGCTCAATACACTTGTCATCACAATACTCCCAGACACCTGTCGTCAGTATACTCCTTGAACCCTGTGATGACAAGGCTCCATGCCTTTTACATCACAATGATCCATGCCTTTTCATCACAATGCTCCAAGACCCCTATAATCACAATGCTCCATGGCCTTGTCAGCACAAAGCTCCATGACGCATGTCATCAGAATTCTCCATGGCCTTCTCCTCAAAATGCTCCATGCCCTTGTCATCACAATGCTCCAAGTCCACTGTAATCACAATTCTCCATGCCCCTTTTCATTAGAATGCTCCATGAGACTTGTCATCACAAGTCTCCATGGTCATCTCATAACAATGCTCCAGGACATTGTCATCAACATGCTCTATTCCCTTGTCATCACAATGCTCCATGACCACTGTCATTACAATAATCCATTAATATTTTCAGCCCAATGCACCATGACATTCTCATCACAATGCTCCATGACCAATATCATCACAATGCTCCATGACCACTGTCATCACAACCATCCATAACACCTGACAACACAATGATCCGGGACTCTTGTCATCAAAATGCTCCATGCCCTTGTCATCACAATGCACCATGTCCACTGTCACCACAATAATCTATGAAACTTGTCAGACCAATGCTCCATTCCCCTGTCATCACAATGCTCCATGCCCTTGTTATCACAATGCTCCATGACCCCTGTCATCACAATGCTCCGTGACTCCAGTCATCACAATGTTCCATAACTCCTGTCATCAAAATGCTCCATGACCCTTTTCATCCCAAAGCTCCATGATCCCTGGCATCACAATGTTCTATAACCACTGTCATCAAAATGTTCCATTACACTTTTCATCAAATTGCTGCATGACCCTGTCATCAAAATGCTCCCTGCCCTGCTCATCACAATGCACCACACACTTGTCATCAAAATGCTCCATGACATTTGACATCACAAAGCTCCATGACCCTTGGCATCACAATGCTCCATGTCATTGTCATCACAATGCTCCATGAACCATCTCATTACATTGCTCCATGCTCTTGTCATTACAAAGCTCCATGACACTTGTCATCACAATGCTCGATGCCCTTCTCATCACAATGCTCCACGCCCTGTTCATTACAATCCACCATGACCCATGTATCACAGTGTACCGTGCCCTTGTCATCACAATGCTCCATGCCCACTCTCATCACAATAATCCATGAAACATTTCAGACAAATGCTCACTGCCATTCTGATTACAATGCTCCATTACTTCTGTCATAACTATGCTCCATGACCGCTGCCATCACAATGTTCCACGGCCTTGTCATCAAAAGGCTACATGACCCTTGTCATCTCAATGCTCCAAGACCCCTGTAATCACAATGCTCCATGCCCTTGTCATCACAAAGCTCCATGACGCATGCCATCAGAATGTTCCATGGCCTTCTCCTCACAATGTTCCATGCCCTTGTCATCACAGTGCTCCAAGAACCCTGTAAACACAAAGCTCCTTTCCCCTTTTCGTCAGAATGCTCCATGAGACTTGTCATCACAAGTCTCCATCGTCATCTCATCACAGTGCTCCAGGACCTTGTCATCAACATGCTCCATTCCCTTGTCATCACAATGCCCTTGACACCTGTCATCACAATACTCTATGAACATTTTCAACCCAATGCTCCATGACGGTCTTATCACAATGCTCCATGAGCAGTATCATCACAATGTTCCATGACCACTGTCATCACAATGCGCCATTCCAACAGTCATCACAATAATCCATGAAACTTTTTAGACCAATGCTCCATGCCATTGTCATCACAGTGCTCCATGCCCTTGCTATAACAATGTTCCAAGACCCCTGTAATCAGAATGCTCCATGCCCCTTTTCATCAGTATGCTCCATGAGACCTGTCATCACAAGGCTCCCTGCCTTTTTCATCACAATGCCCCATGCCGTTTTCATCACAATGCTCCATGCCATTGTCATCAAAATACTCCACAAGCTTGTCACCAGAATGCTCCATGACTCTTGTCATCACAATTCTCCATGCACTTGTCAACACAATGCTCCTTGACCATTGTCATCGCAATGCTCCAAGCCACTGTCATCACAATGCTCTATTAACTTTGTCATCTGAATCCTCCATGAAACTTGGCATCACAGTGCTCCATGCCATCGTTATCACATTGGGCCATTACATATGTCATCACAATGCTCCCTGACACCTGTCTTCACAATACAGCATGACCTGGTCATCACAATGCTCCATGCCCTTGTCATCACAATGCGCCATTCCAACTGTCATTGCAATAATCCATGAAACTTATTAGACCAATGCTCCATGCCCTTGTCATCACAATGCTCCACGACCACTGTAAACACAATGTTCCATGCCACTTTTCATCTCAATGCTCCATGATCCCTGTCATCACAATGCACCATGCCCATCATCATAATGCTTCAGGCTATTGTCATCACAATGAAATCAATATTCTCCAGGACCTCTGTCATCATAATGCTCCAAACCCTTGTGATCACAATGTTCCATAACACTTATCATCACAACACACCATGACGCTCATCATCACAATTATCCATGGTCTTCTCATCACAATGCTCCATGACCTTTGTCATCACAATGCTCAATACACTTGTCATCACAATGCTCCCTGACCCTTGTCTTCAGTATGCTCCATTAACCCTGTCATGACAAGTCTCCATGACATTTTCATCACAATGATCCGTGCCCTTTTCATCACAATGCTCCAAGACACCTGTAATCACAATGCTCCAAGCCCTTGTCATCACAAAGCTCCATGACCCATGTCATCAGAATGCTGCATGGCCGTCTCTGACAATGCTCCATGCCTTTGTCATCACAATGCTCCAAGACCACTGTAATCACAATGATCCATGCCACTTTTCATCAGAATGCTCCATGAAACTTGTCATCACAAGCCTCCAAGGACTTCTCATCACAATGCTACATGACCTTGTCATCACCATGCTCCATTCCATTGTCATCACAATGCTCCATGACCATTGTCATCACAATACTCCATGAATATTATCAGCACAATGCTCCATAACCTTCTCATCACAATGCTCCATGACCAATATCATCACAATGCACCATGACAACTGTCATCACAACACTCCATGACACCTGACAACACAATGATCCGGGACTCTTGTCATCACTATGCTCCATTCCCTAGTCATCACAATGCTGCATGAACCCTGTCATCACAGTGCTCCATGACACCAGTCTTCACAATACAGCATGACCTCTTTATCACAATGCTCCATGCCCTTGTCACCACAATGCACCATTCCAACAGTCATCGCAATAATCCATGAAAATTATGAGACCAATGATACATGCCCTTGTCATCACAATGCTCCATGCCCCTTTTCATCGCAATGCTCCATGACCCCTGTCATCACAGTGCTCCGTGACTCCAGTCATCACAATGCTTCATGACCTTTGTCATCACAATGGTCCATGCCCGCGTCATCAACAGTCTCTGTGACCTTTTTAACCACAATGCTCCATGAACTTTTCATCACAATTCTCTTTGACCCTTGTCATCACAATGCTCTATGCCTTTCTCAGCACAATGCTCTATGACCCTTGTCCTCACAATGCTCCATGTGCTTGTCAGCAAAATGCTCTATGACACATGTCATCACAATGCACCATGCGCTTGTCATCACAGTGCTCCACAATCTTGTCATCACAGTGCTCCACAATCTTGTCATCACAATGCTCCATGCACTTCTCATCAACATGCTTTCTCACCACTGATATCACAATGTTACTTCACTATTCGACACAATACTCCTTCACCTCTGTCATCACAATATTCCATGACTCCTGTCATCACAATGCTACATGCACTTATCATCACAATGTTGGATGACCCATGACATCACAATGTTCCATAACCCCTGTCATCAAAATGTTCCTTGACACTTTTCATCAAATTTCTCCGTGACCATGTCATCACAATGCTCCCTGCACTTCTCATTACAATGCACAATGCCCTTGTCATCAAAATGTTCCATGACCTTTGTCATCACAAATATCCATGACCCTTGGCATCACATTGCTCCATGCTCTTGTCATCACTAAGCTCCATGACACATGTCATCAGAATGCTCCATGGCCTTCTCATCACAATGCTTCATGACCTTTGTCATCACAATGCTCAATACACTTGTCATCAATATGCTCCATGACACTTGTTGTCTGTATGCTCCTTGAACCCTGTCATGGCAAGGCTCCATGCATTTTTCATCACAATATTCCATGCCCTTTTCATCACAATGCTACAAACCCCTGTAATCACAATGCTCCATGCACTTGTCATCACAAAGCTCAATGACGCATGTCCTCAGAATGTTCCTTGGCCTTCTCTTCACAATGATCCATGCTCTTGTCATCACAATGTTCCAAGACCACTGTAATCACAATGGTCCATGCCCATTTTGATCAGTATGCTATATGGGATTGTCATCAAAAGGCTCCATGGATTTCTCATCACAGTGCTCCAGGACTTTGTCATCACAATGCTTCACGAACATGTCATGAAAATTCTCAATGGCCCTTGTCATTATAGTGCTCCAAGCCCTAGTCATCACAATGCTCCATTTTATTTGTCATCCCAATCCTCCATTACATTTGGCATCACAATGCTCAATGCCATTATCATCGCAATGGACCATGACATATGTCATCACATTGCTCCCTGACACCTGTCTTTACAATAATCCATGACCTTCTCATCACCATGATCCATACACTTGTCATCACAATGCTCCATGCCCATGTCATCACAATGCTCCATGACCCCTATCATCACAGTGCTCCATGAATCCAGTCATCACAATGCTTCATAATGTTTGTCATCAAAACGGTCCTTGCCCGTGTCATCACAAGGCTCTGTGACCTTTGTAACCAAAATGCTCCATGAACTTTTCATCACAATGCTCCGTGACCCTTGTCATCACAATGCTCCATGCCTTTGTCAGAACAATGCTCCATGACCCTTGTCATCACAATGTGCCACGTGCTTTTCATCACATCGGTCCACAACCTTGCCATCGCTATGCTTCATAAACCTTGTAATCCCAATGCTCCATGCACTTCTCATCCAAATGCTCTCTCACCAGAGATATCACAATGTTCCATCACTAGTCATCACAATACTCCCTCACCCCTGTAATCATAATGTTCCATGACCTCTGTCATTACAGTGCTACATACCCTTATCATCACAATGTTCCATGATCCCTGACATCACAATGTTCCATAACCCCTGTAATCAAAATGATCCATGACCCTTTTCATCCCAAAGCTCCATGACCCTTGACATCACAATGTTCTATAACCCCTGCCCTCAAAATATTCCATTATATTTTAATCAAATTGCTGCATGAACCTGTAATCAAAATGCTCCCTGCCCTTCTCATCACAATGCACCACACCATTGTCATCGAAATGCTCCCTGTTATTTGTCATCACAAATCTCCATGACCTTTGGCATCACAATGCTCCATGTCATTGTCATCACAATGCTCCATGAACACTCTCATCACATTGCTCCATGCCCTTGTCATCACAAAGCTCCATGACACTTGTCATCACAATGCTCGATGCCCTTCTCATTGCAATGCTCCATGTTCTGGTCATTACAATCCTCCATGAACCATGTATCACAGTGTTCCGTGCCCTTGTCATCCCAATGCTCCATGCCCACTCTCATTACAATAATCCATGAAATATTTTAGACCAAAGCTCAATGCCCTTCTCATCACAATGCTCCATTACCTCTGTCATAACAATGCTCCATGACACCTGCCATCACATTGTTCAATGGCATGTCATCACAAGGCTCCATGATCCTTGTCATCACAATTCCCCAAGACCCCTGTAATCACAATGCTCCATGCCCTTGTCATCATAGTGCTCCATGATGCACGTCATCAGAATTTTCCATGGCCTTCTCATCACCATGCTCCATGGCCTAGTCATCACAATGCTCCAAGACCCCGGTAATCACAATGCTCCATTCCCCTTTTCATCTCAATGCTCCATGAACCCAGTCATCACAATGCACCATGCCCATCATCATAATGTTTCATGCTATTGTCATCACAATGAAATCTAAATTCTCCATGACATCTGTCATCATAATGCTCCAAACCCTTGTGATCACAATGTTCAATAAGACTTATCATCACAACACCCCATGACGCTCATCATCACAATTATCCATGGTCTTCTCATCACAATGCTCTATGACCTTTGTCATCAAATGCTCAATACACTTGTCATCACAATTCTACCTGACACTTGTCGTAAGTATGCTTCTTGAACACTGACATGACAAGGCTCAATGCCTTTTTCTTCACAATGATACATGCCCTTTTCATCACAATGCATCAAGACACCTGTAATCATAATGCTCCACGACCTACTCATCACAATTCACCATGGCCAATATCATCACAATGCACCATGACCACTATCATCTCAACACTCCATGACAGCTGACAACACAATGATCCGGAATTCTTGTCATCAAAATGCTCCATTCCCAAGTCATCACAATGCTCCATGACCCCTGTCATCACAATACTCCATGAACATTTTCAGCCCAATGCTCCATGACACTTGTCATCACATTGAACCATGCCCTTGTCATCCCAATGCTCCTTGACCACTGTATTCTCAATGCTCCGTGACACTTGTCATCACAGTGCTCCATGACACCTGTCATCACAATGCTCCATGCCTTTGTCAGCAAATGCTACATGACCTTGTCATTACAATGCTCTATGCGCTTGTCATCACAATACTCCTTTACCATTTTCATCACAATCCTCCATGAACCTTGGGATCACATTGCTTCATACCCTTGTCATCACAATCCTCCATGCTCCTTGAAATCAAAATGATCCATGACCTCTGTCATCACAATGCTCCAAACCCTTGTCATCACAACGTTCCATAACACTTGTCATCACAACGCTCCATGATGCCTGTCATCACAATACTCCACGGCCTTTTCATCACAATGCTCCATAATTTTTGTCATCACAATTCTAATACACTTGTCATTACAATGCTTCCTGAAACTTGCCGTCAGAATGCTCCTTGAAACCTGTCACGAAAAGGCTCCATGCTTTTCTAATCACAATGTCCCATGCCGTTTTCATCACAATGCTCCATGCCATTGTCATCAAAATATTCCACAAGATTCTCATCAGAATGTTCCATGACATATTTCATCACAATTATCCATGCACTTGTCAGCACAATGCTCCCTGAACCTTGTCATCACAATGCTCCAAGCCATTGTCATCACAATGTTCCATAACCTTTGTCATCAGAATCCTCCATGACACTTGGCATCACAATGTTCCATGCCATTGTCATCACAATGGGCCATTACATATGTCATCAGAATGCACCCTGACACCTCTCTTCACAATACTGCATGACCTGGTCATCACAATTCTCCATGCCATTGTCATCACAATGGGCCATTACATATGTCATCACAATGCTCCCTGACACCTCTCTTCACAATACTGCATGACCTGGTCATCACAATGCTCCATGCCCTTGTCATCACAATGTGCCATTCGAACTCTCATCGCAACAATCCATGGAACTTATTAGACTAATGTTCCATGCCCTTGTCATCACAGTGCTCCATGCCCTTGTTATCACAATGCTCCCTGACCCCTGTCATCACAATACTCCGTGACTCCAGTCATCAAAATGCTTCATGACCTTTGTCATCACAATGGTCCATGCCCGCGTCATCAACAGTCTCTGTGACCTTTTTAACCACAATGCTCCATGAACTTTTCATCACAATTCTCTTTGACCCTTGTCATCACAATGCTCTATGCCTTTCTCAGCACAATGCTCTATGACCCTTGTCCTCACAATGCTCCATGTGCTTGTCAGCAAAATGCTCTATGACACATGTCATCACAATGCACCATGCGCTTGTCATCACAGTGCTCCACAATCTTGTCATCACAGTGCTCCACAATCTTGTCATCACAATGCTCCATGCACTTCTCATCAACATGCTTTCTCACCACTGATATCACAATGTTACTTCACTATTCGACACAATACTCCTTCACCTCTGTCATCACAATATTCCATGACTCCTGTCATCACAATGCTACATGCACTTATCATCACAATGTTGGATGACCCATGACATCACAATGTTCCATAACCCCTGTCATCAAAATGTTCCTTGACACTTTTCATCAAATTTCTCCGTGACCATGTCATCACAATGCTCCCTGCACTTCTCATTACAATGCACAATGCCCTTGTCATCAAAATGTTCCATGACCTTTGTCATCACAAATATCCATGACCCTTGGCATCACATTGCTCCATGCTCTTGTCATCACTAAGCTCCATGACACATGTCATCAGAATGCTCCATGGCCTTCTCATCACAATGCTTCATGACCTTTGTCATCACAATGCTCAATACACTTGTCATCAATATGCTCCATGACACTTGTTGTCTGTATGCTCCTTGAACCCTGTCATGGCAAGGCTCCATGCATTTTTCATCACAATATTCCATGCCCTTTTCATCACAATGCTACAAACCCCTGTAATCACAATGCTCCATGCACTTGTCATCACAAAGCTCAATGACGCATGTCCTCAGAATGTTCCTTGGCCTTCTCTTCACAATGATCCATGCTCTTGTCATCACAATGTTCCAAGACCACTGTAATCACAATGGTCCATGCCCATTTTGATCAGTATGCTATATGGGATTGTCATCAAAAGGCTCCATGGATTTCTCATCACAGTGCTCCAGGACTTTGTCATCACAATGCTTCACGAACATGTCATGAAAATTCTCAATGGCCCTTGTCATTATAGTGCTCCAAGCCCTAGTCATCACAATGCTCCATTTTATTTGTCATCCCAATCCTCCATTACATTTGGCATCACAATGCTCAATGCCATTATCATCGCAATGGACCATGACATATGTCATCACATTGCTCCCTGACACCTGTCTTTACAATAATCCATGACCTTCTCATCACCATGATCCATACACTTGTCATCACAATGCTCCATGCCCATGTCATCACAATGCTCCATGACCCCTATCATCACAGTGCTCCATGAATCCAGTCATCACAATGCTTCATAATGTTTGTCATCAAAACGGTCCTTGCCCGTGTCATCACAAGGCTCTGTGACCTTTGTAACCAAAATGCTCCATGAACTTTTCATCACAATGCTCCGTGACCCTTGTCATCACAATGCTCCATGCCTTTGTCAGAACAATGCTCCATGACCCTTGTCATCACAATGTGCCACGTGCTTTTCATCACATCGGTCCACAACCTTGCCATCGCTATGCTTCATAAACCTTGTAATCCCAATGCTCCATGCACTTCTCATCCAAATGCTCTCTCACCAGAGATATCACAATGTTCCATCACTAGTCATCACAATACTCCCTCACCCCTGTAATCATAATGTTCCATGACCTCTGTCATTACAGTGCTACATACCCTTATCATCACAATGTTCCATGATCCCTGACATCACAATGTTCCATAACCCCTGTAATCAAAATGATCCATGACCCTTTTCATCCCAAAGCTCCATGACCCTTGACATCACAATGTTCTATAACCCCTGCCCTCAAAATATTCCATTATATTTTAATCAAATTGCTGCATGAACCTGTAATCAAAATGCTCCCTGCCCTTCTCATCACAATGCACCACACCATTGTCATCGAAATGCTCCCTGTTATTTGTCATCACAAATCTCCATGACCTTTGGCATCACAATGCTCCATGTCATTGTCATCACAATGCTCCATGAACACTCTCATCACATTGCTCCATGCCCTTGTCATCACAAAGCTCCATGACACTTGTCATCACAATGCTCGATGCCCTTCTCATTGCAATGCTCCATGTTCTGGTCATTACAATCCTCCATGAACCATGTATCACAGTGTTCCGTGCCCTTGTCATCCCAATGCTCCATGCCCACTCTCATTACAATAATCCATGAAATATTTTAGACCAAAGCTCAATGCCCTTCTCATCACAATGCTCCATTACCTCTGTCATAACAATGCTCCATGACACCTGCCATCACATTGTTCAATGGCATGTCATCACAAGGCTCCATGATCCTTGTCATCACAATTCCCCAAGACCCCTGTAATCACAATGCTCCATGCCCTTGTCATCATAGTGCTCCATGATGCACGTCATCAGAATTTTCCATGGCCTTCTCATCACCATGCTCCATGGCCTAGTCATCACAATGCTCCAAGACCCCGGTAATCACAATGCTCCATTCCCCTTTTCATCTCAATGCTCCATGAACCCAGTCATCACAATGCACCATGCCCATCATCATAATGTTTCATGCTATTGTCATCACAATGAAATCTAAATTCTCCATGACATCTGTCATCATAATGCTCCAAACCCTTGTGATCACAATGTTCAATAAGACTTATCATCACAACACCCCATGACGCTCATCATCACAATTATCCATGGTCTTCTCATCACAATGCTCTATGACCTTTGTCATCAAATGCTCAATACACTTGTCATCACAATTCTACCTGACACTTGTCGTAAGTATGCTTCTTGAACACTGACATGACAAGGCTCAATGCCTTTTTCTTCACAATGATACATGCCCTTTTCATCACAATGCATCAAGACACCTGTAATCATAATGCTCCACGACCTACTCATCACAATTCACCATGGCCAATATCATCACAATGCACCATGACCACTATCATCTCAACACTCCATGACAGCTGACAACACAATGATCCGGAATTCTTGTCATCAAAATGCTCCATTCCCAAGTCATCACAATGCTCCATGACCCCTGTCATCACAATACTCCATGAACATTTTCAGCCCAATGCTCCATGACACTTGTCATCACATTGAACCATGCCCTTGTCATCCCAATGCTCCTTGACCACTGTATTCTCAATGCTCCGTGACACTTGTCATCACAGTGCTCCATGACACCTGTCATCACAATGCTCCATGCCTTTGTCAGCAAATGCTACATGACCTTGTCATTACAATGCTCTATGCGCTTGTCATCACAATACTCCTTTACCATTTTCATCACAATCCTCCATGAACCTTGGGATCACATTGCTTCATACCCTTGTCATCACAATCCTCCATGCTCCTTGAAATCAAAATGATCCATGACCTCTGTCATCACAATGCTCCAAACCCTTGTCATCACAACGTTCCATAACACTTGTCATCACAACGCTCCATGATGCCTGTCATCACAATACTCCACGGCCTTTTCATCACAATGCTCCATAATTTTTGTCATCACAATTCTAATACACTTGTCATTACAATGCTTCCTGAAACTTGCCGTCAGAATGCTCCTTGAAACCTGTCACGAAAAGGCTCCATGCTTTTCTAATCACAATGTCCCATGCCGTTTTCATCACAATGCTCCATGCCATTGTCATCAAAATATTCCACAAGATTCTCATCAGAATGTTCCATGACATATTTCATCACAATTATCCATGCACTTGTCAGCACAATGCTCCCTGAACCTTGTCATCACAATGCTCCAAGCCATTGTCATCACAATGTTCCATAACCTTTGTCATCAGAATCCTCCATGACACTTGGCATCACAATGTTCCATGCCATTGTCATCACAATGGGCCATTACATATGTCATCAGAATGCACCCTGACACCTCTCTTCACAATACTGCATGACCTGGTCATCACAATTCTCCATGCCATTGTCATCACAATGGGCCATTACATATGTCATCACAATGCTCCCTGACACCTCTCTTCACAATACTGCATGACCTGGTCATCACAATGCTCCATGCCCTTGTCATCACAATGTGCCATTCGAACTCTCATCGCAACAATCCATGGAACTTATTAGACTAATGTTCCATGCCCTTGTCATCACAGTGCTCCATGCCCTTGTTATCACAATGCTCCCTGACCCCTGTCATCACAATACTCCGTGACTCCAGTCATCAAAATGCTTCATGACCTTTGTCATCACAATGGTCCATGCCCTCGTCATCAACAGTCTCTGTGACCATTTTAACCAAAATGTCCCATGAACTTTTCATACAATGGTCTTTGACCCTTGTCATCACAATGCTCTATGCCTTTCTCAGCACAATGCTCCATGACCCTTGTCATCACAATGCTCCTTGCGCTTGTCAGCACAATGCTCCATGACACATGTCATCACAGTGCACCATGCACTTGTCATCACAGTGCTCTACAAACTTGTCATCACAATGCTCCATAAACATTGTCATCATAATCCTCCATGCACTTCTAATCAAAATGCTCTCTCACTACTGATATCACAGTGCTACATCACTATTTGTCACAATACTCCCTCCCACCTGTCATCACAATGTTCCATGACTCCTGTCATCACAATGCTACATGAATTTATCATCAAAATGTTCGATGACCCCTGACATCACAATGTTCCATAACACCTGTCATCAAAATGTTCCATGAAAATTTTCAACAAATTGCTCCATGAACCTGTCATCACAATTCTCCCTGCCCTTCTCATCACAATGCACAACGCCCTTGCCATCAAAATGCTCCATGACCTTTGTCATCTCAAAGAGCCCTGACCCATGGCATCACAATGCTCCATGTCATTGTCATCACAATGCTCGATGACACATTTCATCAGAATGCTACATGGCCTTCTCATCACAATGATCCATGCCCTTGCCATCACAATGCTCCATTACCCCTCTCATAACAATGCTCCATGCCCCTGCCATCATGATATTCCATGGCCTTGTCATCACAAGGCTCCATGACCCTTCTCATCACAACACTCCAAGAACACTGTAATCACAGTACTCTATGCCCCTTTTCATCTCAATGATCCATTAACCATGTCATCACAATGCACCATGCCTATCATCATAATGCTTCATACTATTGTCATCACAATGATATCAAAATGCTCCATGACCTCTGTCATAACAATGCTCCAATACCTTGTGATCACAATATTCCATAACACTTGTCATCACAATGCCCCTTGATGCTCGTCATCACAATTATCCTTGGTCTTCTAATCACAATGCTCCATGACCTTTGTCATCACAATGCTCAATACACTTGTCATCAAAATGCTCCCTGACACTTGTTGTCTGTATGCTCCTTGAACTCTGTCATGACAAGGCTCCATACCTTTTTCATCACAATGATCCATGCCCTTTTCATCACAATGCTCCAAGACCCATGTAATCAAAATGCTCCATGCTCTTGTCATCACAAATCTCAATGACGCATGCCATCAGAATGCTCCTTGGTCTTCTCCTCACAATGTTCCATGCCCTTGTCATCACAATGTTCCATGACCCCTGCAATCACAATGCTCCATGCCCCTTTTCATCAGTATGCTCCATGAGACTTGTCATCACAAGGCTCCATAGCTTTGTCATCACAATGCTCCAGGATCTTGTCATCACAATGCTTCACGACCTTGTCATGAAAATTCTCAATGGCCCTTGTCATCATAATGCTGCAAGCCCTAATCATCACAATGCTCCATTATATTTGTCATCACAATCCTCCATTACAATTGGCATCACAATGCTCCATGCCATTGTCATCGCAATGGACCATGACATATGTCATCACAATGCTCCCTGACATCTCTCTTCACAATATTCCATGACCTTCTCATCACAGTGCTCCATGCCCTTGTCATCACAATGCACCATGTCCATGGTCATCACAATAATCTATGAAATTTTTCAGACCAATGCTCCATTCCCCTGTCATCACAATGCTCCATGCACTTGTCATCACAATGCTCCATGACCCCTGTCATCCCAATGCTCTGTGACTTCAGTCATCAAAATGCTTCATAACGTTTGTCATCACAATGGTCCATGTCCACGTCATCACAAGGCTCTGTGACATTTGTAACCACAATGCTCCATGAACATTTCCTCACCATTCTCTGGGACCCTTGTCATCACAATGCTCCATTTCTTTGTCAGAAAAATGCTCCATGACCATTGTCATCACAATGTGCCACGCACATTTCATCACAACTGTCCACAACATTATGATTGCAATGCTCCATAAATTTTCTTAATCCAATGGTCCATGAACTTCTCATCAAAATGCTCTCTCACCATAGATATCACAATGTTCCATCACTAGTCATCACAATACACCCTCACCCCTAGAATCACAATGTTCCATGACCCTGTCATCACAATGCTACATCCCTTTATCATCACAATATTGCATGACCCCTGACATAACAATGTTCCATAACCCCTGTCATCAAAATGCTCCATGACCCATTTTATCCCAAAGCTCCAAGAACACTGACATCACAATGTTCTATAACCCATGACATCAAAATATTCCATTACACTTTTTATCAAATTGCTGCATGACCCGGTCATCAAAATGCTCCCTGCACTTCTCATCACAATGCACCATTCCCTTGTCATCAAAATGCTCCATGACTTGTCATCAAAAAGCTCTATGACACATGGCAACACAATGCTCCATGTCATTGTCATCACAATGCTCCATGAACCCTCTCATCACATTGCTCCATGCCCTTGTCATCAGAAAGCTCCATGACACTTGTCATCACAATGCTCGATGCGTTTCTCATCACAATGCCCCATGCTCTAGTCATTAAAATCCTGCATGACCCATGTATCACAGTGTTCCGTGCCCATGTAATCACAATGCTCCATCCCCTTCTCATCACAATGCTCCATGACCCCTGCCATCACAATGTTCCACGGACTTGTAATCACAAGGCTCCATGACACTTGTCATCACAATGATCCAAGACCCCTGTAATCACAATGCTCCATGACACATGTCATCAGAATATTCCATGGATTTCTCATCACAATGCTCCATGCCCTTGTCATCACAATGCTCAAGACCCCTGTAATCACAATGCTCCATTTCCCTTTTCATCTCAATGCTCCATGAACCCGGTCATCACAATGCATCATGCCCATCATTATAATGCTTCCGGCTATTGTCAGCACAATGAAATCAAAATTCTCCATAACCTATGTCATCACAATTCTCCATGTCCCCTGTCATCACAATACTTCATGAATATTTTCAGCCCAATGCTCCATGATACTTGTCATCACAATGATGCATGCCCTTTTCAGCCCAATGCTCCATGACCCCTGTGTTCACAATCCTCCGTGATGCTTGTCATCACAGTGCTCCATGACACCTGTCATCACAATGCTAGATGACTTTGTCAGCAAAAGGCTAAATGACCTTGTAATTACAATGCTCTATGCGCTTGTCATCACAATACTCCATTACCATTGTCATCACAATCCTCCATGAACCTTGGAATCACATTGCTTTATGCCCTTTTCATCACAATGCTCCATGCTCCTTGATATAAAAATGCTCCATGAACCCTGTCATCAAAATGCACCATGACCATCATCATAATGCTTCAGGCTATTGTCATCACAATGAAATCAAAATATTCGATGATCTGTCTCATCACAATGCTCCAAATCCTTGTGATCACAATGTTCCATAACACTTATCATCACAACGCCCCATGAAGCTCATCATCACAGTTATCCATGGTCTTCTCATCACAGTGCTCCATGACCTTTGTCATCACAATGCTCTATACACATGCCATCACAATGCTCCCTGACACTTCTCATCAGTATGCTCCTGAAACCCTGTCATGACAAGGCTCCATACCTTTTTCATAACAATGATCCATGCCAATTTCATCAAAATGCTCCAAGACACCAGTAATCACAATGCTCCATGCCCTTGTCATCACAATGCTCCAAGACCCCTGTAATCACAATACTCCATGCCCCTTTTCATCAGAATGCTCCATGAGACTTCTTATTACGAGGCTCCATGGTCTCCTCATCACAGTGCTCCAGGAACCTTTCATCACAGTGCTCCATTCCCTTGTCATCACAATGCTCCATGACCCCTGTCCTCACAATACTTCCTGAACATTTTCACGCCAATTCTCCAGGAACTTCTCATCACAATGCTTCATGATCCCTATCATCACAATGCTCCATGACCACTGTCATCACAACGCTCCATGACCCCTGACAACACAGTGATCCGGGACTCTAGTCATCACAATGCTCCATTCCCTAGTCATCACAATGCTCCATTAATATTTTCAGCCCAATTCTCCATGACACTTGTCATCAAAATGATCCATGACCTTGCCATCCCAGTGCTCCATGACACCTGTCATCACAGTGATCCGTGATGCTTCTCATCAAAGTGCTCTATGACCCTTATCATCACAATGCTCCATGCCTGTGTCAGCAAAATGCTACATGACCTTGCCATCAAAATGCTCCATTTGCTTGTCATCACAATACTCCATTACCATTGTCATCACAATCATCCATGAACCTTGGGATCACATTGCTTCATGCCCTTGTCATCACAATGCTGCATGCTCCTTGAAAACAAAATGATCCATGACTTCTATCATCACAATGCTCCAAACCCTTGTGATCACAATGTTCCATAACACTTGTCATCACAACGCTCCATGATGCCTGTCATCACAATACACTATGCCCTTTTCGTCAAAATGCTCCATGATCTTTTTCATCACAATTCTCAATACACGTCATCACAATGTTCCCTGACACTTGTCATCAGAATGCTCCTTGAAACCTGTCATGAAATGGCTTCATGCCTTTTTCATCACAATGCTCCATGCCCTTTTCATCACAATGCTCCAAGCCATTGTCGTCACAATACTCCACAAGCTTGTCATCAGAATGCTCCATGACACTTGTCATCACATTTCTCCATGGACACTGTCATCACAATGCTCCATACCCCTTGTCATTACTGTGCTCCATGACGCGTGTCATCACAATTATCCATGGCCTTCTCATTACAATGCTCTACGCCATTGTCATCAAAATGCTCCATGACCCATGTAATCACAATGTTCCATGCCCTTGTCATCACAAAGCTCCATTTCTTTGTCAGAACAATGCTCAATGAACATAGTCATCACAATGTGCCACGCGCATTTCATCACAACGGTCCACAACCTTGTCATTGCAATGCTCCATAAACCTTGTAATCACAATGGTCCATGCACTTCTCATCAAAATGCTCTCTAACCAGAGATATCACAGTGTTCCATCACTAGTCATCACAATTCTCCCTCACCCCTGTAATCACAATGTTCCATGACCCTGTCATCACACTGCTACATCCCCTTATCATCACAATGTTCCATGACCCCTGTCATCAAAATGCTCCATGACCCGTTTCAGCCCAAAGCTCCAAGAACCCTGACATCACAATGTTCTATAACCCGTGCAATCAAAATGTTCCATTACACTATTCATCAAATTGCTGCATGACCCGGTCATCAAAATGCTCCCTGCCCTTCTCATCACAATGCACCATGCCCTTGTCATCAAAATGCTCCATGACTTGTCATCACAAAGCTCCATGACCCTTGGCATCACAATGCTCCATATCATTGTCATCACAATGCTCCATGAACCCTCTCATCACATTGCTCAGTGCCCTTGTCATCACAAAGCTCCATGACACTTGTCATCACAATGCACGATGCCCTTCTCATCTCAATGGTCCATGCCCTTGTCATTACAATCCTGCATGACCCATGTATCATAGTGTTCCATACCCTTGTCGTCACAATTCACCATGCAAACTCTCATCACAATAATCCATGAACATTTTCAGCCCAATGCTCCACGACCTACTCATCACAATGCTCCTTGGCCAATATCATCACAATGCTCCATGACCACTGTCATCACAACACTCCATGACACTTGACAACACAATAATCCGGGACTCTTGTCATCACAATGCTCCATTCCCTAGTCACCACAATGCTCCATGACCCCTGTCATGACAACACTCCATGAACATTTTCAGCCAAGTGCTCCAAGACCCTTGTCATCACAATGATCCATGCCCTTGTCATCCCAATGCTCCATGACCCCTGTATACACAATTCTCCGTGACGCTTGTCATCACAGTGCTCCATGACACATGTCATCACAATGCTCCATGCATTTGTCAGCAAAATGCTACATGACCTTGTCATTACAATTCTCTATGCACTTGTCATCACAGTACTCCATTTCCATTGTAATCACAATCCTCCATGAACATTGGGATCACATTGTTTCATGCCCTTGTCATCACAATGCTCAATGCTCCTTGAAATCAAAATGATCCATGACCTCTGTCATCACAGTGCTCCAAACCCTTGTGATCACAGTGTTCCATAACACTTGTCATCACAACGCTCCATGATGCCTGTCATCACAATACTCCATGCACTTTTCATCGCAATGCTCCATGACCTTTGTCATCACAATTCTCAATACACTTGTCATCACAATGCTCCCTGACACTTGTCATCAGGATGCTCCTTGAACCCTGTCATGAAAAGGTTCCATGCCTCCTTCATCACAAAACCCCATGCCGTTTTCATCACAATGCTCCATGCCATTGTCATCAAAATAGTCCACAAGCTTGTCATCAGAATGCTCCATGACTCTTGTCATCACAATTTTCCATGCACTTGTCAGCACAATGCTCCCTGACACTTGTCATCATAATGCTCCAAGCCATTGTCATCACAATGCTCCATTAACTTTGTCATCAGAATCCTCCATGACAATAGGCATCACAATGTTCCATGCCATTGTCATAACAATGGGCCATTACATATGGCATCACAATGCTCCCTGACACCTGTCTTCACAATACTGCATGACCTGGTCATCACCATGCTCCATGCCCTTGTCATCACAATGCGCCATTCCAATTGTCATCGCAATAATCCATGAAACTTATTAGACCAATGTTCCATGCCCTTGTCATCACAATGCTCCATGCCCTTGTTATCACAATGCTCCATGACCCCTGTCATCACAACACTCCGTGACTCCAGTCATCACAATGCTTCATGACCTTTGTCATCACAATGGTTTATGCCCTCTCCATCAACAGTCTCTGTGACTTTTTAACCACAATGGTCCATGAAATTTTCAACACAATGCTCTTTGACCCTTGTCATCACAATGCTCTATGCATTTCTCAGCACAGTGCTCCATGACCCTTGTCATCACAATGCTCCATGCGCTTGTCAGCACAATGCTCCATGACACATGTCATCACAATGCTCCATGACCCTTGTCATCACAATGCTCCATGACTCCAGTCATCTCAAAGCTTCATAACGTTTGTCATCACAATGGTCCATGCCCGCATCCTCACAAGGCTCTGTGACCTTTTTAACCACAATGCTCCATGAACTTTTCATCACAATGCTCTTTGACCATTGTCATCACAATGCTCTATGCCTTTCTCAGCACAGTGCTCCATGACCCTTGTCATCACAATGCTCCATGCACTTTTCAGTACAATGCTCCATGACACATGTCATCACAATGCTCCATGACCCTTGTCATCACAATGCTCCGTGACTCCAGTCATCTCAAAGCTTCATAACGTTTGTCATCACAATGGTCCATGCCCGCGTCATCACAAGGCTCTGTGACATTTGTAAGCACAATGCTCCATGAACATTTCATCACAATTCTCTTTGACACTTGTCATCACAATGCTCCATGTCTTTGTCAGAACAATGCTCCATACCATTGTCTTCAAAATGTGCCACGCACATTTCATCACAATGGTCCACAACTTTGTCACTGCAATGCTCCATAAACCTTGTAATCACAATGCTCCAAGCACTTCTCATCAAAATGCTCTCTCACCAGATATATCACAGTGTTCCATCACTAGTCATCACAATTCTCTCTCACCCCTGTAATCACAATGTTCCAAGACACTCTCATCACACTGCTACATCCCCTTATCATCACAATGTTCCATGACCCCTGTCATCAAAATGCTCCATGACCATTTTCATCCCAAAGCTCCAAGACCCCTGACATCACAATGTTCTATAACCCCTGCAATCAAAATGATCCATTACACTATTCATTAAATTGCTGCATGACCCGGTCATCAAAATGCTCCCTGCCCTTCTCATCACAATGCACCATGCCCTTGTCATCAAAATGCTCCATGACTTGTCATCACAAATCTCCATGACCCTTGGCATCACAATGCTCCATGTCATTGTCATCACAATGCTCAATGAACACCCTCATCACATTGCTCAATGCTCTTGTCATCACAAAGCTCCATGACACTTGTCATCACAATGCTCGATGCCCTTCTCATCTCAATGGTCCATGCTCTTGTCATTACAATCCTGCATGACCCATGTAACATAGTGTTCCGTACCCTTGTCATCACAATGCTCCATGCAAACTCTCATCACAATAATCCATGAAACATTTCAGACCAATGTTCCATGCCGTTCTCATCACCATGCTCCATTACCCCTGTCATAACAATGCACCATGACACCTGCCATCACAATGTTCCACGGCCTAGTCATCAAAAGGTTCCATGACACTTGTCATCAGAATGCTGAAGACCCCTGTAATCACAATGCTCCATGCACTTGTCATCACAAAGCTCCATGACGCATGTCATCAGAATGTTCCATGGCCTTCTCATCACAATGCTCCATGCCCTTGTCATCACAATGCTCCAAGACCCCTGTAAACACAGTGCTCCATATCCCTTTTCATCTCAATGCTCCATTAACCCTGTCATCACAATGCACCATGCCCATCATCATAATGCTTCAGGCTATTGTCATCACAATGAAATCAATATTCTCCATGACCTCTGTCATCATAATGCTCCAAACCCTTGTGATCACAATGTTCCATAACACTTATCATCACAACACCCCATGACGCTCATCATCACAATTATCCATGGTCTTCTCATCACAATGCTCCATGATCTTTGTCATCACAATGTTCCCTGACACTTGTCGTCAGTATGCTCCTTGTACCTTGTCATGACAAGTCTCCATGCCTTTTTCATCCCAATGATCCATGCCCTTTTCATCACAATGCTCCAAGATCCCTGTAATCACAATGCTCCATGTCCTAGTCATCAAAAAACTCCATGATGCATATCATCAGAATGCTCCATGACCTTCTCATCACAATGCTCCATGCCCTAGTCATCACAATGCACCAAGACCCTTGTAATCACAATGCTCCATGCCCCTTTTCATCAGAATGCTCCATGAGACTTGTCATCACAAGTCTCCATGGTCTTCTCATCACTATGCTCCAGGACCTTGTCATAACCATGCTCCATTCCCTTGTCATCACAATGCACCATGACCCCTGTCATCACAATAATCCATGAATATTTTCAGCCCAATGCTCCACGACCTACTCATCACAATGCTCCTTGGCCAATATCATCACAATGCTCCATGACCACTGTCATCACAATGCTCCAAACTCTTGTGATCACAATGTTCCATAACACTTGTCATCACAACGCTCCATGATGCTTGTCATCACAATACTCCATGCCCTTTTCATCACAATGCTCCATGACCTTTGTCATCACAATTCTCAATACAATTGTCATCACAGTGCTCTCTGACACTTGTCATCAGAATGCTCCTTGAACCCTGTCACGAAAAAGCTCCATGCCTTTTTCATCACAAAGCCCCATGCCGTTTTCATCACAATGCTCCATGCCATTGTCATCAAAATACTCCACAAGCTTGTCACCAGAATGTTCCATGACCCTTGTGATCACAATTCTCCATGCACTTGTCAGCACAATGCTCCAAGACCCCTGTAATCCCAATGTTCCATGCCCCTTTTCATCAGAATGCTCCATGAGACTTGTCATCACAAGTCTCCATGTTCTTCTCATCACAATGCTCCAGGACCTTGTCATCACCATGCTCCATTCCCTTGTCATCAAAATGCTCCATGACCCCTGTCATCACAATAATCCATGAACATTTTCAGCCCAATGCTCCATGACCTTCTCATCACAATGCTCAAAGACCAATATCATCACAATGCTCCATGACCACTGTCATCACAACACTCCATGACACCTGACAATGCAATGATCCGGGACTCTTTTCATCACAATGCTCCATTCCCTAGTCATCACAATGCTCCATGACCCCTGTCATCACAACACTCCATGAACATTTTCAGCCCAGTGCTCCATGAACCTTGCCATCACAATGATCCATGCCCTTGTCATCCCAATGCTCCATGACCCCTGTATTCGCAATGCTCCGTGATGCTTGTCATCACAGTGCTCCATGACACATGTCATCACAATGCTCCATGCCTTTGTCAGCAAAATGCTACATGACCTTGTCATTACAATGCTCGATGCGCTTGTCATCACAATACTCCATTTCCATTGTCATCACAATCCTCCATGAATCTTGGGATCACATTGCTTCATGCCCTTGTCATCACAATGCTCCCTGCTCCTTGAAATCAAAATGATCCATGACCTCTGTCATCACAATGCTCCAAACCCTTGTGATCACAGTGTTCCATAACACTTGTCATCACAACGCTGCATGATGCCTGTCATCACAATACTCCTTGCCCTTTTCATTCCAATGCTCCATGACCATTGTCATCACAATTCTCAATACACTTGTCATCACAGTGCTCCATGCGCTTGTCAGCAGAATGCTTCATGACACATGTCGTCACAATGCACCATGCACTTGTCATCACAATGCTCCTTAAAATATGTCATCACAATGCTCCATGCACTTCTCATCAAAATTCTCTGTCACCACTGATATCACAATGCTACATCACTATTTGTCAACAATACTCCCTCACCCCTGTCATCACAATATTCCATGACTCCAGTCATCACAATGATATATGCACTTATCATCACAATGTTCGATGACCCCTGACATCACAATGTTCCATAACACCTGTCATCAAAATGTTCCATGACACTTTTCATCAAATAGCTCCATGACACTGTCATCAGAATGCTCCCTGCCTTTCTAATCACAATGCAAAATGCCCTTGCCATCAAAATGCTCCATGACCTTTGTCATCACAAAGATCCATGACCCTTGGCATCACAATGCTCCATGTTATTGCCATCACAGTGCTCCATGAACGCTCTCATCACTTTGCTCCATGTCCTTGTTCTCACAAATCTCCATGACACATATCATCAGAATGCCCCATGGCCTTCTCATCACAATGCTCCATGCCCTTACCATCACAATGCTCCATTACACTGTGATAACAATGCTCCATGACACCTGACATCACGATATTCCATGGCCTTGTCATCACAAAGCTCCATGACCCTTCTCATCACAATGATCCAAGAACACTCTAATCACAATGCTCTATGCCCCTTTCCATCTCAATGATCCATGAACCCTGTCATCACAATGCACCATGCCCATCATCATAATGATTCATGTTATTGTCATCACAATGAAATCAAAATGCTCCAGGACGTCTGTCATAAAAATGCTCCAAACCCTTGTGATCACAATATTCCAAAGCACTTGTCATCACAATGCCCCATGACGCTTGCCATCACAATTATACATGGTCTTCTCATCACACTGCTCCATGATCTTTGTCATCACAATTCTCAAATGCACTTGTCATCACAATGCTCCCTGACACTTGTCATCAATATGCTCCTTGAACCCTGTCATGACAAGGCTCCATGCAATTTTTATCACAATGATCTATGCCCTTTTCATCACAATGCTCCAAGACCCATGTAATCACAATGCTCCATGCCCTTGTCATCACAAAGCTCAATGATGCATGCCGTCAGAATGCTCCTTGGTCTTCTCCTCACAATGCTCAATGCCCTTGTCATCACAGTGTTCCAAGACCCCTGTAATCACAATGCCCCATGCCCCTTTTCATCAGTATGCTCCATGAGACTTGTCATCACAAGGCTCCATGGTTTTCTCATCACAATGTTCCAGGAACTTGTCATCACAATGCTTCACGACCTTGTCATGAAAATTTTCAATGGCCCTTGTCATCATAATGCTCCAAGCCCTAACCTTCACAATGCTCCATTATATTTGTCATCACAATCCTCCATTACATTTGGCATCACAATGCTCCATGCCATTGTCATCGCAATGGACCATGACATATGTCATCACAATGCTCCCTGAAACCTGTCTTCACAATACTCCATGACCTTCTCATCACAATGCTCCATGCCCTTGTCATCACAATGCACCATGCGCACTGTCATCACAGTAATCTATGAAACTTTTGAGACCAATGCTCCATGCCCCTGTCAACACAAGGCTCCATGCCCTTGTCATCACAATGCTCCATGACCCCTGTCATCACAATGCTCCGTGGCTCCAGTCATCTCAATGCTCCATAACGTTTATTATCACAATGGTCCATGCCCACGTCATCACAAGGCTCTGTGACCTTTGTAACCACAATGCTCCATGAACATTTCATCACAATTCTCTGTGACCCTTGTCATCACAGTGCTCCATGTCTTTGTCAGAACAATGCTTCATGAATATTGTCATAACAATGTGCCACACGCATTTCATCACAACGGTCCACAAACTTGTCATTGCAATGCACCATAAACCTTGTAATCACAATGCTCCATGCACTTCTCATCAAAATGCTCTCTCACCAGAGATATCACAATGTTCCATCACTAGTCATCAAAATACTCCCTCACCCCTGTAATCACAATGATCCATGACCCTGTCATCACAATGCTACATCCACTTACCATCACAATGTTCCATGACCCCTGACATCACAATGTTCCATGAGCCCTGTCTTCAAAATGCTCCGTGACCCTTTTCATCCCAAAGCTCCAAGACCCCTGGCATCACAATGTTCTTTAAGCCCTGCCATCAAAATGTTCCATTACAATTTTTATCAAATTGATGCATGACCCGGTCATCAAAATGCTCCGTGCCCTTCTCATCACAATGCACCACACCCTTATCATCAAAATGCTCCATGACTTGTCATCACAAAGCTCCATGACCCTTGGCATCACAATGCTCCATGTCATTCTCATCACAATGCTCCATGAAACCTCTCTTCATATTGCTCCATTCCCTTGTCATCACAAAGCTCCATGACTGTTGTCATCACAATGCTCAATGCACTTCTCATCACAATGCTCCATGCCCTTGTCATTGCAATCCTGCATGACCCATGTATCACAGTGTTCCGTGCCCTAGTCATCACAATGCTCCATGACCACTCTCAACACAATAATCCATGAAACATTTCAGACCAATGTTCCATGCCCTTCTCATCAAAATGCTCCATTACACCTGTCATAACAATGCTCCATGACCCCTGCCATCACAATTTTCCACGGCCTAGTCATCACAAGGTTCCATGACATTTGTCATCATAATGCTCAAGACCCCTGAAATCACCATGCTCCATGCCCTTGTCATCACAAAGCTCCGTGACGCATGTCATCATAATGTTCCATGGACTTCTCATCACAATGCTCCATGCCCTTGTCATTACAATGCTCCAAAACCCTTGTAATCACAATGCTCCATGCCCCTTTTCATCTCAATGCTCCATGAACCCTGTCATCACAATGCATAATGCCCATCATCATAATGCTTCAGGCTATTGTCATCACAAAGAAATCAATATTCTCCATGACCTTTGTCATCATAATGCTCCAAACACTTGTGATCACAATGTTCCATAACACTTATCATCACAACACCCCATGACGCTCATCATCACAATTATCCATGGTCTTCTCATCACAATGCTCCATGACTTTTGTCATCACAGTGCTCAATAAACTTGTCACCACTATGCTCTCTGACACTTGTCGTCAGTATGCTCCTTGAAACCTGTCATGACAAGGCTCCATGCCATTTTCATCACAATGATCCATGCCCTTTTCATCACAATGCTCCAAGATCCCTGTAATCCCAATGCTCCATGCCCTTGTCATCACAAATCTCCAAGACGCATGTCATCAGAATCCTCCATGGCCTTCTCATCACAATGTTCCATGCCCTATTCATCACAATGCTCCATGACCCCTGGCATCACAACACTCCATGAACATTCTCAGCCCACTGCTCCATGACCCTTGTCATCAAAATGATCCATGCCCTTGTCATTGCAATGCTCCATGACCCCTGTATTCACAATGCTCCGTGACGCTTGTCATCACAGTGCTCCATGACACATGTCATCACAATGCTCCGTGATTTCAGTCATCACAATGCTTCATAATGTTTGTAATCACAATGGTCCATTCCCGCGTCATCACAAGGCTCTGTGACCATTGTAACCACAATGCTCCATGAACATTTCATCACAATGCTCCGTGACCCTTGTCATCACAAAGCTCCATGCCTTTTTCAGAACAATGCTCCATGACATTTGTCATCACAATATGCCATGCGCTTTTCATCACAATGATCCACAACCTTGTCATCGTTATGCTCCATAAACCTTCTAATCACAATGCTCCATGCACTTCTCATCCAAATGCTCTCTCACATGAGATATCACAATGTTCCATGACTAGTCATCACAATCCTCGCTCACCCCTATTATTTCAATGTTCCATGACCCCTGTCATCACAATGCTACATCCCCTTATCAGCACAAAGTTCCTTGACAGATGACATCACAATGTTCCATAACCACTGTCATCAAAATGCTCCATGACCCTTTTCATCCCAAAGCTCCATTATCCCTGGCATCACAATGTTCTCTAACCCATGTCATCAAAATATTCCATTACACTTTTCATCAAATTGCTGCATGAACCTGTCATCAAAATGCTCCCTGCCCTTCTCATCACAATGCACCACACATTTGTCATCAAAATGCCCCATTACATTTGTCATCGCAAAGCTCCATGACCTTGGCATCACAGTGCTCCATGTCATTTTCATCACAATGCTCCATGATCCCCTCATCACATTGTTCCATGCGATTGTCATCACAAAGCTCCATGATATTGTCATCACAATGCTCGATGCACTTCTCATCACAATGCTCTTTGCCCTTGTCATTACAATCCTCCATGACCCATGTATCACAGTGTACCGTGCCCTTGTCATCACAATGCTCCATGCCCACTCTCATCACAATAATCCATGAAACATTTCAGACCAATGTTCAATGCCCTTCTCCTCACAATGCTCCATTACCACTGACATAAGAGTGCTCCATGACCCCTGCCATCAAAATGTTCCACGGCCTTGTCATCACAAGGCTCCTTGACCCTTGTCATTACAATGCTCCAAGAACCCTGTAATCACAATGCTCCATGCCCTTGTTATCACAAAGCTCCATGACACATGCCATAAGAATGTTCCATGGCCTTCTCATCACAATGCTCCATGCCCTTGTCATCACAATGCTCCAAGACCCCTGTAATCACAATTCTCCATGCCCCTTTTCATCAGAATGCTCCATGAGACTTGTCATCACAAGTCTCCATCATCATCTCATCACAATGCTCCAGGACCTTGTCATCACCATGCTCCTTTCCCTAGTCATCACAATGCTCCATGACCCCTGTCATCACAATACTCCATGAATATTTTCAGCCCAATGCTCCATGACCTTCTCATCACAATGCTCAAAGACCAATATCATCACAATGCTCCATGACCACTGTCATCACAACACTCCATGACACCTGACAACACAATGATCCGGGACTCTTGTCATCACACTGCTCCATTCCCTAGTCATCACAATGCTCCATGACCCCTGTCATCAAAATACTCCATTAATATTTTCAGCCCAATGCTCCATGACGCTTGTCATCACAATGATCCATGCCCTTGTCATCCCAATGCTCCTTGACCCCTGTATTTAAAATGCTCCGTGACGCTTGTCATCACAGTGCTCCATGACACCAGTCATTACAATGCTCCATGCCTTTGTCAGCAAAATGCTACATGACTTTGTCATTACAATGCTCTATGCGCTTGTCATCACAATACTCCATTACCATTGTCATCACTATCCTCCATGAACCTTGGGATCACATGGCTCCATGCCCTTGTCATCACAATGCTCGATGCCATTCCCATCACAATGCTCCATGCCCTTGTCATTACAATCCTCCATGACCCATGTATCACAGTGTTCCGTGCCCTTGTCATCACAATGCTCCATGCCCACTCTCATCACAATAATCCATGAAACATTTCAGAAAAATGCTCAATGCCCTTCTCATCATAATGCTCCATTACCACTGTCATAACAATGCTCCATGACCCGTGCCATCACAATGTTCCACGGCCTTTTCTTCACAAGCCTCCATGACCCTTGTCATCACAATGCTCCAAGACCCCAGTAATCACAATGCTCCTTGTCCTTATCATCACAAAACTCCATGACGCATGTAATCAGAATGTTCCATGGCCTTCTCCTCACAATGCTCCAAGGCTTTGTCATCACAATGCTCCAAGACCCCTGTAATCACAATGATCCATGCCCCATTTCATCAGAATGCTCCATGAGACCTGTCATCACAAGTCTCCATGGTCATCTCATCACAATGATCCAGGACCTTGTCATCACCATGCTCCATTCCGTTGTCATCACAATGCTCCATGACCCCTGTCATCAAAATACTCCATGAACACTTTCAGCCCATTGCTCCATGACCTTCTCATCACAATGCTCAAAGACCAATATCATCACAATGCTCCATGCCCTTATCATCACAAAGCTCCATGACGCATGTCATCAGAATGTTCCATGGCCTTCTCCTCACAATGCTCCATGCCATTGTCATCACAGTTCTCCAAGACCCCTGTAATCACAATGCTCCATGCCCTTGTCCTCACAATGCTGCAAGACCCCTGTAATCACAATGCTCCATGACCCTTTTCATCAGAATGCTCCATGAGACTGGTCACCACAAGTCTCCATGGTCATCTCATCACAATGCTCCAGGACCTTGTCATCACCATGCTCCATTCCGTTGTCATCACAATGCTCCATGAACCCTATCATCACAATACTCCATGAATATTTTCAGCCCACTGCTCCATGACCTTCTCATCACAATGCTCCATGAACAATATCATCACAATGATCCATGACCACTGTCATCACAACACTCCATGACACCTGACAACCCAATGATCCGTGACAGTTGTCATCATAATGCTCCAAGACCCCTGTAATCACAATGCCCCAAGAAACCTGTCATCACAATAATCCAGGAACATTTTCAGCTCAATTCTCCATGACCCTTGTCATCACAATGATCCATGTCCTTGTCATCCTAATGCTCCATGACCCCTGTATTCTCAATGGTCCGTGACGCTTGTCATCACAGTGCTCCATGACACGTCATCACAATGCTCTATGCCTTTCTCAGCACAATGCTCCATGCCCTTTTCATCACAATGCTCCATGACCCCTGTCATCACAATGCTCCGTGACTCCAGTCATCACAATTCTTCATAACATTTGTCATCACAATGGTCAATACCCGTGTCATCACAAGGCTCTGTTACTTTTTTAACCACAATGCTCCATGAACTTTTCATCACAATGCTCCATGACCCTTGTCATCACAAAGCTCCATGCCTTTGTCAGAAAAATGCTCCATGACACTTGTCATCACAATGTGCCACGTGCTTTTCATCCCAACGGTCCACAAATTTCTCATCGCAATGCTCCATAAATCTAGTAATCACAATGCTCCATGCCTTTCTCATCACAATGCTCCATTACCCCTGTCATAACAATGCTCCATGACCCCTGCCATCACAATGTTCCATGGCCTTGTCATCACAAGGCTCCATGACACTCGTCATCACAATGCTCCAAGACCACTGTAATTAAAATGCAATGCTCCATGCCCTTGTCATCACAAAGCACAATGACACATGTCATGAGAATGTTCCATGTCCTTCTCATCAAAATGCTCCATGCCCTTGTCATCACAATGCTCCAAGACCCCTGTAATCACAATGCTCCATGCCCCTATTCATCTCAATGCTCCATGAACACTGTCATCACAAAGCATCATGACAATCATCATAATGCTTCGGGCTATTGTGTGCACAATGAAATCAAAACTCTCTATGATCTCTGTCATCACAATGCTCCATGACCCCTGTCATCACAATACTCCATGAATATTTTCAGCCCAATGCTCCATGACACTTGTCATCAAAATGATCCATGCCCTTGTCATCCCAATGCTCCATGACCCCTGTATTCACAATGTTCCGTGACGCTTGTCATCACAGTGCTCCATGACATTTGTCATCACAATGCTCCATGCTTTTGTCAGCACAATGCTATATGACCTTGTCATTACAATGCTCTATGCGCTTGTCATCACAATACTCCATTACCATTGTCATCACAATCCTCCATGAACCTTGGGTTAACATTGCTTCATGCCCTTGTCATCACAATGCTCCATGCTCCTTGAAATCAAAATGATCCATGACATCTGTCATCACAAAGCTCCAAACCCTTGTGATCACAATGTTCCATAACACTTGTCATCACAACGCTCCATGATGCCTGTCTCCAAATACTCCACGCCCTTTTCATCACAATGCTCCATGACCTTTGTCATCACAATTCTGAATACACTTGTCATCACAATGCTCCCTGACACTTGTCGTCAGAATGCTCCTTGAACCCTGTCACGAAAAGGCTCCAGGCATTTTTCATCACAAAGCCCCATGCCGTTTTCATCACAATGCTCCATGCCATTGTCATCAAAATACTCCACCAGCTTTTCATCAGAATGCTCTATGACCCTTGCCATCACAATTCTCCACGCACTTGTCAGCACAATGCTCCCTGACCCTTGTCATCACAATGCTCCAAGCCATTGTCATCACAATGGGCCAATACATATGTCATCACAATGCTCCGTGACATCACTTTTCACAGTACTGCATGACATGGTCATCACAATTCTCCATGCCCTTCTAATCACAATGCTCCATTACCTCTGTCATAACAATGCTCCATGACCCCTGCCATCAAAATATTCCAGGGCCTTGTCATCACAAGGCTCCATGACACTTATCATCACAATGCTCCAAGACCCCTGTAATCACAAAGCTCCATGCACTTGTCTTCACAGAGCTCCAGGACGCATGCCATCAGAATGTTCCATGGCCTTCTCCACAGAATGCTACATGCCCTTCTCATCACAATGCTCCAAGACCCCTGTAATCACAATGCTCCTTGCCCCTTTTCATCAGAATGCTCTATGAGACTTGTCATCACAAGTCTCCATTGTCATCTCATCAAAATGCTCCAGGACCTTGTCAACACCATGCTCCATTCCCTTGTCATCACAATGCTCCATGACCCCTGTCTTCACAATACTCCATGAAAATTTTCAGCCCAATGCCCCATGACCTTCTCATCACAATGCTCCAAGACCAATATCATCACAATGCTCCATGATCACTGTCATTACAACACTCCATGATCACTGACAACACAATGATCCGGGACTCTTGTCATCACAATGGTCCATTCCCTAGTCATCACAATGCTCCATGACCCCTGTCATCACAATAATCCATGAACATTTTCAGCCCAATGCTCCATGACCCCTGTATTCACAGTGCTCCGTGACGCTTGTCATCACAGTGCTCAATGACACCTGTCATCAGAATTCTCCATGCTTTTGTCAGCAAAATGCTACATGACCTTGTCATTACAATGCTCTATGCGCTTGTCATCACAATACCCCATTACCATTGTCATCACTATCCTCCATGAACCTTGGGATCACATTGCTTCATGCCCTTGTCATCACAATGCTCCATGCTCCTTGAAATCAAAATGATACATGACCTCTGTCATCACAATGCTCCAAACACTTGGGATCACAATGTTCCATAACACTTTTCATCACAACGCCCCATGATGCCTGTCATCACAATACTCCATGCCCTTTTCATCACAATGCTCCATGACCTTTGTCATCACAATTCTCAATACACTTGTCATCACAATGCTCCCTGACACTTGTCGTCAGAATGCTTGAACCCTGTCACGAAAAGGCTCCTTGCCTTTTTCATCACAAATTCCCATGCCGTTTTCTTCACAATGCTCCATGCCATTGTCATCAAAATACTCCACAAGCTTGTCATCAGAATGCTCCATGACCCTTGTCATCACAATTCTCCATGCACTTGTCAGCACAATACTCCCTGAAGCTTGTCATCACAATGCTCCTTTACCTTTGTCATCAGAATCCTCCATGACACTTGGCATCACAATGCTCCATGCCATTGTCATCACAATGGAATAATACATATATCATCACAATGCTCCGTCACACCTGTTTTCACAATACTGTATGACCTGGTCATCACAATGTTCCATGCCCTTGTCATCACAATGCGCCATTCCAACTGTCATCACAATAATCCATGAAACTTATTAGACCACTGCTCCATGCCCTTGTCATCACAATGCTCCATGCCCTTGTTATCACAATGTTCCAAGACCCCTGTAATCAGAATGCTCCATGCCCCTTTTCATCAGTATGCTCCATGAGACTTGTCATCACAAGGCTCCATGGTTTTCTCATCACAATGCTCCAGGACATTGTCATCACAATGCTTCACGACATTGTCATGAAAATTCTCAATGGCCCTTGTCATCATAATGCTCCATGACCCCTGTCATCACAATGCTCCTTGACTCCAGTCATCACAATGCTTCATAACTTTTGTCATCACAACAGTACATGACCACGTCATAACAAGGCTCTGTGACCATTTTAATCAGAAAGCTCCATGAACTTTTCATCACAATGCGCCGTGACCATTGTCATCACAATGCTCCATGCCTTTGTCAGAACAATGCTCCATGACATTTGTCATCACAATGTGCCATGCCCTTTTCATCACAATGATCCCCAACCTTGTCATCGCTATGATCCATAAAACTTGTAATCACAATGCTCCATGAACTTCTCATCCAAATGCTCTCTCACATGAGATATCAAAATGTTCCATCACTAGTCATCACAATCCTCCCTCACCCCGGTTATCAAAATGTTCCATGACCCCTGTCATCACAATGCTACATCCCCTTATCTGCACAATGTTCCATAACCCCTGACATCACAGTGTTCCATAACCCCTGTCATCAAAATGCTCCATGACCCTTTTCATCCCAAAGATCCATGACCCCTGGCATCACAATGTTCTATAACCCCTTTCATCAAAATGTTCCATTACACTTTTCATCAAATTGCTGCATGACCCTGTCATCAAAATGCTCCCTGCCCTTCTCATCACAATGCACCACACACTTGTCATCAAAATGCTCCATGACATTTGTCATCACAAACCTCCATAACATTTGGCATCACAATGCTCCATGTCATTGTCATCACAATGCTCCATGAACCCTCTCATCACATGGCTCCATGCCCTTGTCATCACAAAGCATCATGACATTTGTCATCACAATGCTCGATGCCCTTCCCATCACAATGCTCCATGCACTTGTCATTACAATCCTCCATGACCCATGTATCACAGTGTTCCGTGTCCTTGTCATCACAATGCTCCATGCCCACTCTCATCACAACAATCCATGAAACATTTCAGACCAATGCTCAATGCCCTTCTCATCACAGTGCTCCATTACCTCTGTCATAACAATGTTCCATGACCCCTGCCATCACAATGTTCCACGGCCTTTTCATCACAAGGCTCCATGACCATTGTCATCACAATGCTCCAAGACCCCTGTAATCACAATGCTCCATGCCCTTTTCATCACAAAGCTCCATGACGCATGTCATCAGAATGTTCCAGGGACTTCTCCTCACAATGCTCCATGCCCTTGTCATCACAATGCTCCAAGACCCCTGTAATCACAATGCTCCATGCCCCTTTTCATCAGAATGCTCCATGAGGCTTGTCATCACAAGTCTCCATGGTCATCTCATCACCATGTTCCAGGACCTTGTCATCACCATGCTCCATTCCATTGTCATCACAATGCTCCAAGACTCCTGTAATCACAATGCTCCATGCCCTTGTCATCACAAAGCTCCATGACACATGTCATCAGAATGTTCCATGTCCTTCTCCACACAATGCTCCATGCCCTTGTCATCACAATGCTCCAAGACCCCTGTAATCACAATGTTCCATGCCCCTTTTCATCTCAATGCTCCATGAACCCTGTCATCACAATGCATCATGCCAATCATCATAATGCTTCCGGCTATTGTCAGCACAATGAAATCAAAATTCTCCATGACCTCTGTCATCACAATGCTCCATGACCCCTGTCATCACAATACTCCATGAACATTTTCAGCCCAATGCTACATGACCCTTGTCATCACAATGATCCATGCCCTTGTCAACCCAATGCTCCATCACCCCTGTATTCACAATGCTCCATGACGCTTGTCATCACAGTGCTCCATGAAACTTGTCATCACAATGCTCCATGCCTCTGTCAGCAAAATGTTACATGACCTTGTCATTACAATGCTCTATGCACTTGTCATCACAATACTCCATTATCTTTGCCATCACAATACTCCATGAACCTTGGGATCACATTGTTTCATGCCCTTGTCATCACAATGCTCCATGCTCCTTGAAATCAAAATGATCCATGACTTCTGTCATCACAATGCTCCAAACCCTTATGATCACAATGTTCCATAACACTTGTCATCACAATGCTCCATGATGCCTGTCATCACAATAATCCATGCCCTTTTCATCACAATGCTCCATGACCTGTGTCATCACAGTTCTCAATACAGTTGTCATCACAATGCTCCCTGACACTTGTCATCAAAATGCTCCTTGAACCCTGTCACGAAAAGGCTCCATGCCTTTTTCATCACAATGCCCCATGCCATTTTCATTACAATGTTCCATGCCATTGTCATCAAAATACTCCACAAGCTTGTCATCAGAATGCTCCATGACCCTTATCATCACAATTCTCCATGCACTTGTCAGCACAGTGCTCCCTGCCCTTTGTCATAACAATGCTCCATTCCACTGCCATCACAATGCTCCATTACCTTTGTCATCAGAATCCTCCATGACACTTGGCATCACAATGCTCCATGCGATTGTCATCACAATGGGCCATTACATATGTCATCACTATGCTCCCTGACACCTGTCTTCAAAATACTGCATGACCTGGTCATCACAATGCTCCATTCCCTTGTCATCACAATGCGCCATTACAACTGTCATCGCAATAATCCATGAAACTTATTAGACCAATGCTCCATGCCCTTGTCATCACAATGCTCCATGCCCTTGTTATCACAATGCTCCATGACCCCTGTCATCACAATGCTCCGTGACTCCAGTTATCACCATGCTTCATGACCTTTGTCATCACAATGGTCCATGACCTCGTCATCAACAGTCTCTGTGACCTTTTTAACCACAATGCTCCAAGAACATTTCATCACAATGCTCTTTGACCCTTGTCATCACAATGCTCTATGCCTTTCTCAGCACAATGCTCCATGACCCTTGTCATCACAATGCTCCATGCGCTTGTCAGCACAATGCTCCATGACACATGTCATCCCAATGCACCATGCACTTGTCATCACAGTGCTCCACAATCTTGTCATCACAATGCTCCATGAACATTGTCATCACAATGCTCCATGGACTTCTCACCAAAATGTTCTCTCACCATTGATATCACAATGTTACATCACTATTCGTCACAATATTCCCTCACCCCTGTCATCAAAATGTGCCATGACTCCTGTCATCACAATGCTACATGCACTTATCATCACAATGTTCGATGAGCCCTGGCATCACAATGTTCCATAACCCCTGTCATCAAAATGTTCCATGACAGTTTTCATCAAATTGCTCCATGACCCTGTCATCACAATGCTCCCTACCCTTCTCATCACAATGAACAACGCCCTTGTCATCATAATGCTCCATGACCTTTGTCATCACAATGATCCATAAAACTTGTCATCACAATGCTCCATGTCATTGCCATCACAATGCTCCATGAAGGTTCTCATCACATTGCTCCATGTCCTTGTCATCACAAACCTCCATGACACATATCATCAGAATGCTCCATGGCCTTCTCATCCCAATGCTCCTTCCTCTTGCCATCACAATGCTCCATTACCCCTGTCATAACCATGATCTATGACCCCTGCCATCACGATGTTCCATGGCCTTGTCATCACAAGGCTCCATGACCCTTCTCATCACAATGCTCCAAGACCCCTGTAACCACAATGCTCCATGAGCATTTTTCATCTCAATGATTCATGAACCCTGTCATCACAATGCACCATGCCCATCATCATAATGCTTCATGCTATTGTCATCACAGTGAAATCAAAATGCTCCATGAACTCTCTCATAACAATGCTCCAAACGCTTGTTATTACAATATTCCAAAACACTTGTCATCACTATGCTCCATGACGCTCATCATCACAGTTATCCATGGTCTTCTCATCACAATGCTCCATGACATTTGTCATCACAATGCTCAATACACTTGTCATCAAAATGCCCCCTGACACTTGTTGTCTGTATGCTCTTTGAACCCTGTCATGACAAGGCTCCATGACTTTTTCATCACAATGATCCATGCCCTTTTCATCACAATGCTCCAAGACCCTTGTAATCACAATGCTCCATGCACTTGTCATCACAAAGCTCAAGGACACATGTCTTCAGAATGCTCTTGGCCTTCTCCTCACAATGCTCCATGCACATGTCATCACAATGTTCCAAGACGCTTGTAATCACAATGGTCCATGTCCATTTTCATCAGTATGCTCCATGAGATTTGTCATCACAAGACTCCATGGTTTTCTCATCACAATGCTCTAGGACATTGCCATCACTATTCTTCACGACCTTGTCCTGAAAATTATCAATGGCCCTTGTCATCATAATGCTCCAAGCCCTAGTCATCACAGTGCTCCATTATATTTGTCATCACAATCCTCCATTACATTTGGCATCACAAGGCTCCCTGCTATTGTCATCGCAATGGACCATGACATATGTCATCACAATGCTCCCTGACATCTGTCTTCACAATACTCCATGACCTTTTCATCACAGTGATCCATGCCCTTCTCATCACAATGCACCATGTCCACTGCCGTCACAATAATCTATGAAACTTGTCAGACGAATTCTCCATGCCCCAGTCATCACAATGCTCCATGCCCTTGTCATCACAATGCTCCATGACCGCTGTCATCACAATGCTCCGTGACTCCAGTCATCACAATGCTTCATAACATTTGTCATCACAATGGTCCATGCCCGCGTCATCACAAGGCTCTGTGTCCTTTGTAACCAGAATGCTCCATGAACATTTCATCAAAATGCTCCATGATCCTTGTAATCACAGTGCTCCATGACTTTGTCAGAAAAATGCTCCATGACCCTTGTCTTCACAATGTGCCACGCACTTTTCATCACAACGGTCCACAAGTTTCTCATTGCAATGCTCCATAAAACTTGTAATCAAAATGCTCCATGCCCTTCTCATCACAGTGCACCATTAACCCTTTCATAACAGTTCTCCATGACCACATCCATCACGATGTTCCATGGCCTTGTCTTCACAAGGCTCCATGACATTTGTCAGCACAATGCTCCAAGACCACTGTAATCAAAATGCTCCATGCCCTTGTCATCACAAATCTCCATGACACATGTCATCAGAATGTTCCATGGACTTCTCATTAAATGCTCCATGCCCTTGTCATCACAGTGCTTCAAGACCCCTGTAATCACAATGCTCCATGCCCCTTTTCATCTCCATGCTCCATGAACCCTGTCATCACAATGCATCATGCCCATCATCATAATGCTTCTGGCTATTGTCAGCACAATGAAATCAAAATTCTCCTTGACCTCTGTCATCACAATGCTCCATGACCCCTGTCATCACTATACTCCATGAACATTTTCAGCCCACTGCTCCATGACACTTGTCATCACAATGATCCATGCCTTGTCATCCCAATGCTCCATGACCCCTGTATTCACAATGCTCCATGACGCTTGTCATCACAGTGCTCCATGACACCTGTCATCACAATGCTCCATGACATTGTCAGCAAAATGCTACATGACCTTTCCATTACAATGCTTTATGTGTTTGTCATCAGAATACTCCATTTCCTTTGTCATCACAATCCTCCATGAACCTTGGGATCACATTGCTTCATGCCCTTGTCATCACAATGCTCCAGGCTCCTTGAAATCAAAATCATCCATGACCTCTGTCATCACAATGCTCCAAACCCTTGTGATCCCAATGTTCCATAACACTTGTCATCACAGTGCTCCATGATGACTGTCATCACAAAATTCCATGCCCTTTTCAGCACAATGCTCCATGACCTTTGTCATCACAATGCTCAGTACACTTGTCATCACAATGCTCCCTGACACTTGTCATCAGAATGCTCCTTGAACCCTGTCACCAAAAGGCTCCATGCCTTTTTCATCACAGTGCCCCATGCCGTTTTCATCACAACGCTCCGTGACAATTGTCATCACAATGCTCCATGCCTTTGTCTGAAAAATGTTCCATGACCCTTGTCATCACAATGTGCCATTCGCTTTTCATCACAACGGTCCAGAAACTTGTCATTGCAATGCTCCATAAACCTTGTAATCACAATGCTCCATACACATCTCATCAAAATGCTCTCTTACCAGAGATATCACAGTGTTTCATCACTAGTCGTCACCATACTCCCTCACCCCTGTAATCACATTGTCCCATGACCCCTGTCATCACAATGCTACATCCCCTTATCATCACAATGTTCCATGACCCCTGACATCACAATGTTCTATAACCCCAGTCATCAAAATGTTCCAATATACTTTTCATCAAATTGCTGCATGACACTGGCATCAAAATACTCCCTGCCCTTCTCATCACAATGCACCATGCACTTGTCATCAAAATGCTCCATGACCTTTGTCATCACAAAGCTCCATGACCCCTGGCATCACAATGCTCCATGTCATTGTCATCACAATGCTCCATGAACCCTCTCATAACATTGCTCCATGCCCTTGTCATCACAAAGCTCCATGACACTTGTCATCACAATGCTCGATGCCCTTCTCATCACAATGCCCCATGCCTTGTCATTACAATCCTCCATGACCCATGTATCACAGTGTTCCCTGCCCTTATCATCACAATGCTCTATGCCCACTCTCATCACAATAATCAATGAAACATTTCAAACCAATGCTCCTTGCCCTTCTCATCAAAATGCTCCTTTACATCTGTCATAACAATGCTCCATGACACCTGCCATCACAATGTTCCACGGCCTTGTCATCATAAGGCTCCATGACACTTGTCATCACAATGCTCCTCGCCCCCTCTAATCAAAATGCTCCATGCCCTTGTCAACAAAAAGCTACATGACGCATGTCATCAGAATGTTCAATGGCACTGTAATCAAAATGCTCTATGCCCTTGTCATCACAATGCTCCAAGACCCTTGTAATCAGAATGCTCCATGCGTCTTTTCATCTCAATGCTCCATGAACCCTGTCATCACAATGGACCATGCCCATCATCATAATTCTTCTTGCTATTGTCATCATAATGAAATCAAAATGCTCCATGACCTCTGTCATAACAATGCTCCAAACCCTTGTGATCACAATATTCCATAACACTTGTCATCACAGTGCCCCATTACCCTCGTCATCACTATTATCCATGGTCTTCTCATCAAAATGCTCCATGACCTTTGTCATCACAATGCTCAATACACTTGTCATCACAATGCTCCATGACGCTTGTCTTCACAGTGCTCCATGAACCTTGTCATCACAATGCCTTTGACAGCAAAATGATACATAATCTTGTCATCACATTGCTCCATGCGCTTGTCATCACAATCCTCCATGACCCTTGGGATCATATTGCTTTATACCCTTGTCATCTCTATCTTGCCTTTCTGGTTTTTACAGATTTTCGGATGTCCTTTTGGACCGGTGGGAAGTGACAATTCTTTGTAGTGTGGATTTGCATTGCACGCTTTCTTGATTGGCCAAAAAGGGCCTATGCCTTTTCTCCTGAATATATTCAGGAGAAAAGTCATACGCTGTTTTTGGCCAAGTGCATCATTCTCGAAGTTGTGATGTCTTTCCTGTGCTTTAAATGTGATTCCAATTTACCTCTTGAAATATGTTTTGTGCAATTCTGCCTCATTTTCAAGTCTGCTTTGTTGCCTTCCCTCAACAGATTTTTGGAAGAGAGTAGTCCTTTATAACTCTGCAGGTTTTTGATTTGCTTTGCCCCTGAGCTCCAATTTTCAAATCCCATTATTGGGAGCTGACCGCAAATCCACAATTTTGCTTCTGGACCTATACTGGTTCCAGGGGTGGCTATAATGGTTCCCTGTGGGTGGCTGAGGCTTTGGTTAATTCTTCTTCCTGACGGGAATTTAGAGTGACATGTGTCCGTCCAAAGGCCTACATCTACTCTCTGATTGTTTCTCCCTCTTCCCTTTCATCCTCTGCACAATTAGCAAACTGTGCGAACCAGGAGGTTATAGGGGATGACTCTCCTAAGTTGGGAGATTGATAGTAAAGTTGTTGGAATGTCAAACTGTAGCACAAGGAGAGGAAAAAGTAGGAGACTTTCAGAAACCTTTCGCCATCACAGGGTGTCCATTCTCTAGGTTTCCCATACATGTTATAACTGTAGTGATATTCCCTTCTACCTGGAAAATTGGGACCCATGGAATGGTGGCATGCATTACTACTTTAAAGGGTCTGCATTTTCTCTCCCAATCTCACCAGTCCTCTCAGTCCCAAGTGTCCAGCCTTATGTCTCATCCAGCTGTCTTTGCAGGTAGGGTCATTCTAGGTTTCATCAGAATCCCTGAAGGAATTGTGTAAGAATTTCGCTGTTTTTTTGTTTTGTTTTTGAAATTCATTTTTATAATGGGGTTGAGCTGATTTTCACTGACGTGTTTATGCCGGTCTAGACACACTTCATTCCCTTACAGAGGCATATCAATACATAGGTTTTAAGATTCTTACTAATCAGATATATTCCTCTGTGGGGAATAGGGGTTTTGAGTCCCGTTCACTGAGGAAGGTGTAGGTCTTGTCTATTCTGTATTTGGTTTATGGAATGGTACCTGTGCTTATATCAAACTCTGGTTTTATGCATCACCCCACCTCTCCTTTCCCCTTAAGGAGGCATAAGTTTGTTTTCTAAATGTGAGACGCTGCTCTCTTTCCTAATTCAGTTCATGTGTTGTGATGTTGACTTTCCCTCTCTAAGTGATATCTTATGATAAGATTCTTTTTCTGTGTGACTAATTTCCCTTAGAATCATCATACCTAAATCCTCTCATTATGCTGCTACTGGCCTTATGACATTGATTTCATGTGTGAGTGATATTCCATTGTACAAAATTACCACAAGTTCTTTATGCATTTCTCTTTTTCCTGGGATACTTTAGGTGTACCGAAGTTGAGGTTCTTGTATGCAGAGCAGCCCTAAATTTTGGGGTGCCTGTGTCTTGTTGATATTTAGTCTTCCCAAGTTATATGTCCATGAGTTGAAGTCCCCTTTGCTCGGGGGCTTTGTATTTTAGATGTTTCAGGAAACAGCATACACTTCTTCAGAGTAGCTCTTGGATATTTATACCCCACCCATCAGCGTGACTAGTCTCCCTGTTTTCCATGGCATCTCCTGCATTTTTGATTTGTACACATTTTTTGGATGGCCTTTCTGAGCAGTGGAAATTGAGACTTCTTTATTGTGCGGATTTGCATTTCCCTCTTGCTTGGTTGGCCAAAAACTCTGTATGTGTTTTTTTTTCCTGAAGATATTCACGAAAAAATTGCATACACCCTTTTGCCCAACTGCATCATTTTAGAAATTCTGCTGCTTTTCATATGCTTTAAATGTGAGTACAATCTACCTTTTGAAAAATGTTTCCTGCAATTCTGCCTCTCATTCAGAACCTCTTCGTTGCCTTACCTGAATATATTTTTGGACGTTGGTTATCATTTATATCTTTGCAGGTCTTTGAATTGTCTGCTCCTGAGCTCCATTTTGCAACTCGCTTTTTTTGTGAGCTGACCGCCAAACCATTGGATTGATTCCGGCCCTATTCTGGTTCTGGGGAGGCAGGCTGTGCCTTTGGTTAATTCTTCTTCCTAATGGGAAATTAGAGTGACATGTGCCTGTCAAAACTCCTACAGCTAATCTCTCATTGGTTCCTCCTCTTCCCATTTATCCTCTGCAAAAATTGCAAACTGTGTGAAAGAGGAGGTTAAAGGTGCTGATTCTCCAAGTGGGGAGATTGTTAGTAATGTGGCTGGAATGGCGAACCCCAGCACCAGGAGATCAAAAATGAGGTGCATTTTAGACACCTCTCCTGAGCACCCGGTGTACATTCATCTTGGTTTCCCAGGCATGTTTTCCCTGTCAGAAGATTCCCTTGAAACTGCAGATTTGGGACCCATGGAATGGGTACCAGGCAGTATTACTTTAAAAGGTCTGCATTTCCTCACCCAGCCTCTCTAACATCTCTTAGCGTGCATAGCTTCCAGCCTTATATATCATCCTGCTGTGGGTCTACATGTGTTCAATTCATGTTACATCGTAGCCCTTCAACAAAAGTTGTAAGAATTTTTGTCTGTCTCACTGTTTTTATAAATATTTTTAAATTTATTTTTATATTGGTTACAGCTGATTTTCAAAGCTCTGTTTTTTGCTGCTGTACATCCACTTGATTCATGTACTGTGAGACAACAATAAATTATTTCTCAGATGCTTACGAGTCATATGTATTATTTTCCAGTGACTTGAGTGGACTGAGTGCAGTTCTTTGAGGTACCGTGTAGGCCTTGCCAGTTATTCAATTCGGTACTTGGAATGGTATCTTTGCTAATTTCAACCTCCTGGATAATACCTCACCATTCCCCACCTCTCCAATTTAGCAGCCTTATGTCTATTTTCTACATATTTGACTATGTTTCTGTTTTGTAGTTTATTTCATGTGTAGCCATTTTTGATTCCACCATTTTGATTCCATAAGTGACATCTTATGATATGTGTCTTTTCCTTTCTGACATGTGTCACTTAGAATGATCGTATGTAACTCCTCCAGAGTTGTTACAACTGGCCTTATTTCATTGATTTCTGGATGAGTAATATTCCACTCTACATAAGTACCCCATCTCTTTTATCCATTTTATCCTTCCAGGGACATTTAGGTTATATCCAAGTGGAGGCCCTTTTTAACAGAGAGGTGGTAAACGTTGGGGTGCCTGTTTTCTGTCATTTTTTTGTTTTTCCCAAGGTATACGTCCATGAGTGCAAGTGCCCTATGCTCTGTAACTCAGTTTTCAGATGTTTTAGCAAACACAATACACTTCTCCAGAGTGGCCATTGGCAAATTACATTTCCACTATCAGCCTCACAGGGCTCCCTTTTCTCCTCACCCTGTCCTGCATTTCTGGTGTTTACACTTTATGTGGATGGCCCTTCTGACTGATGTGAAGTGATACATTTTGTAGTATTGATTTCCAGTGCCCACCTGTTTGGATGGATACAAAGTGTGTATGGCCATTACTTGAATATATTCAGAAAAAAATGCATACGCACTTTTGGGCCAAGTGCATCATTGGCGATGTTCAGCCCCTTTTCTTGTGCTTTAATGGGGAGTCATTTCTACCTCTTCAAATCTGTTTCCTGCCACTCCCCCTTGCTTTCAATTCCTTTTCTGGACTTACCTCAAGACATTTTTCAACAATAGATATTTTCAACTCTGCAGTTTCATGAATTTTAGTGCCCCTGAGTTCCATTTTTCAACTTGTGTTTTTGGAAACTGGACACAAAACAGCGGGAATTCCTCTAGCCCTATTCTCTTTCCATGGGAAATTCTAGCCTTTGATGAATTTGTCTTCCGGATTGGAAATTAGAGTGGCATGTGCCTGTCCGAACACCTAAGACTTGTCTCTAAATTTTTCTCATCCTTCCGCTTCATCCTCTGGACAAATTCCAAACTGTGTGCAACAGGATGTTGACGGTGCTGATATCCCCAAGTGAGGAGATTGTTAGGAAAGATGCTGGAGGGGTGAACCGAGCACCAGGCGATGAGGAGATGAGGTGCCTTTTCCAAACTCTTTCCGATCAAACGGTGTACCATCCTCTAGGTGTGACAGGCATGTTTTAGCTGTAGGAAGGGTCCCGTGCATGGAAGGAGAACACCACGGATTTTTCCAAATCAGTGCCTCCCCGAACCCCAAACTGGGGAATTTTTAAGCTACGGCTACACGTATGTCCATTAAGGGCCTTGGGAAATAGGCAGAGCCCAAACTTTAGATGATTGAAATCTTCAGGTTCAGAAGCGCTCACCATCGGCCTTGCTTAGGTTACATTTTATCTGTCATTGATAGATGATGTCAATAAAAATATCGATTCTTTTTCAGATTATTTCCCCTTATAGGTTATTGCAAAATATTCAGTGTAGTTCCCTGTGCTATACAGTAATTCCTTGTTGATGATCTATTTTATACATAGCAGTGTGTATGTGTTAATCCCAAACTGTTAATTTATCCCTTTTCCTACCTTTCCCCTTTGGTAATAATAAATTATAAGATTTTATACTTCTCAGAAATGGGGGAGCTGAAAGAGAGGTATCCTTTTCAATGGAAAAGCATTCAAAACAAGATTGAAGCTTCAGCCAAGAGTATTCGATGTACAAACATTTAAATAAATCACTTCATTTCTCTAATGTTGACCTGACAAATAAGACAGACGTCTTCACTGAACTTGCTTATAGTAAAGTGATGGAAATATCAAAGGTAAGTCTTAGAAACACCTTATTTTACCCGAGCATTATACACTGCTCTATGTTAACTACAGTTTGGCTCACACATCTGTTCATTGAAGTTACAATGTTCTCAATTTCTGTTACTGATCCTCCAGAGTGGACCCCAACAGGAGTCCCCGTGCCCAGTGTCATTGGAGCCAACAGATCAAGACTGAGTTTGGTTCAGAAGCAAAGGAAACATTATTTTGAAAACCGAATGGAGAGGTGAGAGCGTGCACTCCCCCAAGGGCTGTGGGCTGGGCTGCTGTGTAGGCATCCCGGCAGCGTCAGTGGGAGTTAGGGGATGGAGCTCTCGAGGGCTTGGTTGGCTGCAGCTCAGGCTCTATGCCGCAGAGTCTGCATGGGACCCCGCTACCTGAGGTGTCGACCCAGCCATTCTGCACTAGGAAATCGGGTCTGAAGTGCCGGGTGTGGGACCTCTGCATGCGGAACCCTAGGAGCGCGTGAAATTAGACAAAGCAAAAAGGAAAAAAAGGTTAGACTTTATTTTATTGCCCAGATTCTCTTTTTATCTCCCAGGAATTTTTAATGAACGTTGCCGGAGACGAACCCCTCCTCTGCTTTTTGTTCCGTTCCTCATTTTTGGGGTGTTGAGGGTGTAGACCCCTCTTTTGTAATTGTTTCATGCTGTGGTAGCAGACCTGATACCTGGGGGGAGGGGCAAAACGTCTCCCAACCAGCCTCCAGGTGAGGTTGATTGTCCCAGGGCCTCCTGCCTCACTTCTCGTCCGCCTGAGCACCAGCATTGGAAATGTTATTGATTCTAATGACCTTTAAGGGTCCAGGAAAGAGATGCACAGAGATGCTGTGGTGGCAGGTTTCACCCCACCCCACATTTGTTCGGTGACCTTAGGCTGACGGTTTTTGCCAGCCTAGATGCTCTGACCAGTAGTCTGTGCTTTCTTTAATTAGGTCCCTGAATTAATGTACAAACAGCACCATGTGTCAGAGACCTGCCCGTGCAACTCCCAAACAGTCCAGGGTCAGTGGTGATCCAGGACCATGACGTCCACTGCGTCAAAGGTCTTTAGAAGTAGCCAGCAGTCCAGCCGGTCATATTGGCCACCATCACCGCGGTGTCTGTAGGGTTTTCTATGGTGAAAGCGTGATATACGTTTCCCCCGCCAAGCTTATTAGCTCCCCTCTGGATGCAGTAAGTCCTGCAAGCAGTAGTCTGCTCTTTCGGGGCACAGTCTGCTTGTTTTCTGAGAGAAACTCCAGGTCAAGTGATGGGCACATGAGTCATCTTGGGGGCCGGTTGTCCCCATTTGTCTCTCTGGAGTTTGGAGTTGGAGGGCCTCCTCACTCGATGTCAGTGTGTCCACAGAGCGACCCCTGCAACTTCAGGGCATGATGGGTGGTTAGGATCACCACGTGGGGTCCTTTTCCCTTAGGAGGGAGCTGGCCTTGCGGGCTGCTGATTTCTAGCTTTTTAGATACCCCAGTATCCTGGCCTGATGAGTCGATGGGCAAAGCCCTTAGGGGACCATAGTTTATCATACCTGAAGGGCATTCTTGTGTTGCTCCATTTCAAGTGGTCCCAGTTTTTGCACTAAGGCTCCAAAGGCGATTAACCTTTGACCGGGTATGTAAAGGTCAAAGGGTTTAGCTAAATTAGTGAGTTCCTGGGCAAGGATCTGAATTGACGGCTCTTTCCATTCTTGAAAGGCTGCTTCTGGATTCTATTCAAAAGGATCATCATCTTTTCGTGTCAGTGTTTCATGTAGAGGCCCAGCTATTAGACTGAAGTTAGGGATCCAGATGCAGAAAACCTTGACCTCCCCAGGAACCCCTAAGCTGTCTTCTAGTTTTAGAAGAGGTAAGGCTGCAAATGGCTTCTTCCCTATCCTGGGATGCGTTTCTCCGAATATCTGTGAGAATGAAGCCCAGGCATGTCACCTGAGCCTGGGATATTTGAGCCTTTTTCTTGGACACCTTCTATCCTTTCTTGGCTAGGTAGTTCAGAGGCGTCTTTAGTAGGCCTGGCGATCAGAGCGTCATCTGCATATTGAAGGAGGGTTCCCTTTTAGAGAGGTAGAACTTTTAGGTCTTTAGAGGACAGTTCGCCAATGATGGTGTGGGGATTTTTGAACCATTGGGGCAGGACGGCCCAGCATTTTTGCTTGTGTTGCATGTTGTGTCCTGCCACTCACAAGCCAAAAATTCTTGTGACACTGAGATGAATGGAATACAGAAAAAGGCATCATTGAAGTGTAATACAGAATGCCATGGCCTGGTGGATGGTAGAATTTCCAGCAGGGTGTAGGAAATAGGAGCTACTGGATGTATATCCTCGGTGGCTTCACTGACTGTCCTGATATCCTTTACCAGGTCTCCAGCAGCCCATGGGGCTCTCGTGGTCAGGCCAATCCCAGGATATGGAGCTCACCTGGGCTGCATCCCGCACCCCACAGCCCACGGGGCTCTCGTTTTCAAGTCCCTCCCAGGGTATGGAGCTCACCTGTGCAGCTACCCAGCAGCCCATGGGGCTCTCATAGTCAGGCCCTTCCCAGGATATGGAACTCCCCTGGGCAGGTACCCCAGCAGGGCTGGACACACAGGAACTGTGAACATAGCCCACCTTGCAGAGAACCCCCAGCTCACCTGTCGCTCACAGCTGACACAGAACACCTCAGAGCAGGACTTGAACTAACAAACAGCAGCTTTGACAGGACTGTGACCCTGGCTATCACTCTGTGCAGCCTCTCTCTGCCTGGTCTTCCAGACACTTCCACTGCAGCCAGGGCACCAGGCCTCTGTCTCCACCCACCATCACTCCTCTCCCTGACACCTGGGTTCCTCTCATTAGGATAGGGTCTTCTTGAAGTTGTTTTCCACTCATGGACCAGATAAAATGATAAGAAAACAAGCCGAAGCTGCAGCCCCTTGTCTATCCTGACTCTCAGAGCCCACACCTGTTCCTTGGGACTGACCCGTTTAGCAAGGTTCATTTTCTGCAACTGTGAGCCCCTGAGGGGTGAGGATTGGCTGATTTGGGCAGCCTGACACTGCCTGCCAGCCCACCGCACAGGTGTGCCTGTGTTGAGGTCAATATAAACACCTCTCCAGTCAGCAAGAGCCCCTGTAGCTGTGCCTGACGCCATATTCTCTGCCCCGTCAGCAGTGTCGGGGCTGGGGTGGTGGGAGGGAGTGAGGGGCCGTGGCTTTGTGGGTGTCCCAGTGTGAGTGGGGCTCTGCTGGACTTTCTGCAGGAGTTGCCAGGCTGCCACCTGCTAAAGAAGAGGATGTGTCACCCATACCTGCCACTGGAATTTCTCCCCAGGCAGAAGTGAGGAAGTAAAAAAGCAGTGGGGGCTGTGGCAGGAGGGGTATCTCAGGCAGGGAAATGGAAAGATTCCAGAAGAGCATCTGGGGTCAGGACCATCCTGGCTGGCCTGCAGGCACCAAGTCGGCCTGCGTGCTCTCACTAGTGTGGCTCCACAGCCCTTCCTCTAGGCTTGCAAGTGCTTGTACATATTCACGTGTTTTACCTGGAAAGGGTGGGAAGAGTTCAGCTGCAGCAGGACTGGGGCTCAGCTCACATGTACTCACAGACGCCTCAACACAGTCCCCCAGCTGTGCAATGAGGATGCTCCTTGTGGGGGGGAGCATAGCTGAGTGCATGGGAGACGATTTCGCACCTCTGACCAACTTAAGAATATTTTACCACTGGAGCAAGTGCCCTGATACGATTTTCCTCTGTATAACTGGTGAGTTCTGTTTTTTTTTTTTTTCTTTTTTTCTTTTTGGTTCAAGTTAGATTTTATTTATTCCTCTTTTTTTTAATTTAGAGATATAAACATGGAAATAATGCATTAATATAAAGACTTCTATGTGAAGGGAAAAACGTATTTTCTGTTTTATTTTATTAAATGTTATTTATTTATTTTTATTTTTTTTAAATTTATTTATTTCTTTTATACAGCAGTTTCTTATTGGATATCTATTTTATACATATAAGTGTGCACATGTGAATCCCAGTCTCCCAATTCATCCCACCACCAACCTCACATGGTGTTCCCTCCTTGGTGTCCATATGTTTGTTCTCTACATCTGTGTCTCTATCTCTGCCCTGCACACCGGTTCATCTGTACCATTTTTCTAGGTTCCACATATATGCATTAATATACAATATTTTTTTTTCTCTTTCTGACTTACTTCACTCTGTATGACAGTCTCTAGATCCATCAAGGTCTCTACAAATGACCCAATTTCTTTCCTATGTATGGCTGAGTAATATTCCGTTGTATATATGTACCACATCTTTATCCATTCGTCTGTCTGTGGGCACTTAGGTTGCTTTCATTACCTGTCTATTGTAAATAGTGCTGCAGTGAACATTGTGGTGAATGTGTCTTTTTGATTTATGGTTTTCTCTGGGTATATGCCCAGTAGTGGGATTGCTGGATTATATGGTAATTCTATTTTTAGTTTTTTAAGGAACCTCCATACTGTTCTCCATAGAGACTGTATCGATTTACATTCCCAACAATAGTGGAAGAAGGTTCCTTTTCTCCACACCCTCTCCAGCATTTGTTGTTTGTAGATTTTCTGATGATACCCATTCTAACAGTTGTGACGTGATACCTCATTGTAGTTTCGATTTCCATTTCTCTAATAATTAGTGATGTTCAGCAGATTTTCATGTGCGTACTGGCCATCTCTATGTGTTCTTGGAAGAAATGTCTATGTAGATCTTCAATTTTTGTATTGGGTTGTTTGTTTTATTAATATTGAGCTGCATGAGCTGTTTATATATATTGGAGATTAATCATTTGTCCATTGATTCGTTTGCAAATAGTTTCTGCCATTCTGAGGGTTGACTTTTCGTCTTGTTTGTAGTTTCCTTTGCTTTGCAAAAGCTTTTACATTTCATTAGTCCCATCTGTTTAGTTTTCTTTTTTATTTCATTGCTATAAGAGGTGGATCAAAAAAGATCTTGTTGTGATTTACGTCAGAGTATCCTTCGTAAGTTTTCCTCTCAGAGTTTTATACTGTTCAGTCTTACATTAATGTCTCTAATCCATTTTGAATATATTTTTATGTATGGTGTTGGGGAGTGTTCTAATTTCATTCTTTTACATGTAGCTGTCCATATTTCCCAGCACCAATGATTGAAGAGACTGTCTTATCTCCATTGTATAGTCTTGCCTCCTTTGTCATAGATTAGTTGACCATAGGTGTGTAGGTTTATCCTTGGGCTTTCTTTTTTTTTATCCTTTTACACGTTTATTGGAGTATAATTGCTTTACTGTAGAGTGTTCGTTTCTGCTGTATAACAAAGTGAATCAGCTATACATATACAAATATCACCAGATCCCCTCCCTCTTGCATCTCCCTCCCACACTCCATATCCCACCCCTTTATGTGGTCCCAAAGCACCGAGCTGATCTCCCTGTTCTATGTGGCTGCTTCCCAGTAGCAATCGGTTTTACATTTGGTAATGTATTTATGTCCATGCCACTCTCTCACTTCGTCCCAGCTTACCCATCCCCCTTCCGGTGTCCTCAAGTCCTTTCTCTATGTCTGTGTCCTTAATCCTGTCCTGCCACTAGGTTCTTCAAAATCTTTTTTTTTCTTCATTAGATTCCATATATCTCTGTTAACATACAGTATTTGTTTTTCCCTTTCTGACTTACTTCACTGTGTAGGACAGATTCTAAGTCCATCCACCTCAGTACAAATAACTCAGTTTTGCTTCTTTTAATGGTTGAGTAATATTTGATTGTATATATGTGCCAGATCTTCTTTATCCATTCATCTGTCGATGGACACTTAGGTTGCTTCCATGTCCTGGCTAATGCAAATAGAGCTGCAATGAACATTTTTGTACATAACTCTTTTTGAATTATGGTTTTCGCAAGGCAAATGCCCAGTAGTTGGATTGTTGTGTCGTATGGTACTTCTATTGTTAGTTATTTAAAGGAACCTCCGTACTGTTCTCCCTAGTGCCCATATCAATTTACATTCCCACACACAGTGCAAGTGTGTTCCCTTTTCTCCAATAAAGGACTCTCCAGCATTTATTGTTTTGTAGATTTTTTTGATGATTGCCACTCTGATTGCTGTGAGGTGATACCTCACGGTAGTTTTGATTGGCATTTCTCTAATGATTAGTGATATTCAGAATCCTTTCATGTGTTTCTTGGTAATCTGTATATCTTCTTTGGAGAAATGTCTATTAGGTCTTCTGCCCGTTTTTGGATTGGGTTGTTTGTTTTTGTGATATTGAGCTACATGAGGTACTTGAAAAGTTTGGAGATTAATCCTTTGTCAATTGCTTCATTTGAAAATATTTTCTCCCATTCTGAGGGTTGTTTTTGCATCTTGTTTATGTTTTCCTGTACTGTGTAAAAGCTTTTAAGTTTCATTAGGTCCCATTTGTTGATTTCTGTTTTTATTTCCATTTCTCTATGAGGTGGGTCCAAAAGGATCTTGCTGTGATTTATGTCATGAAGTGTTCTGCCTATGGTTTCCTCTAAGTGTTTTATAGTGTGTGGTCTTATATTTAGATCTCTAATCAATTTAGAGTTTATTTTTGTGTATGGTGTTATGGAGTGTTCTAATTTCATTCCTTTATGTGTAGGGGTCCAGTTTTTCCAGCACCGATTACTGAAGAGACTGTCTTTTCTCCATTGTATATCCTTAGCTGCTTTGTCATAGATGAGATAGCCATAGATATGTAGGTTTATCTCTGGGCTTTCTGTCCTGTTCCATTGATCGGTGTTTATGCCAATCTACATACAATTGATTCCATTATGGAGACATATAAATACATAGGTTTCAAGGTTATTACCAGTCAGATATATTCCTCTTCAGTGAATAGGGTGTTTTGTGTCCAGTTCATTGAGAAAGGAGTAGGTCTTGTCTATTACATATTTGGTATATGGAATGGGATCTGTGCTAATTTCAAACTCTGCTTTTACACATCACCCCACGTCACCTTTCCCCTTAAGGAGGCATAAGTGTGTTTTCTAAATGTGTAACTCTGTTCTCTTTTGAAATTCAGTTCATGTGTAGCCATGTTTACATTTCCTCTATAAGTGATATATTACAATAAGTTTCTTTTTCTTTGTGGCTCATTCCACTTAGCATCATCGTACCTAAAGCCACTCATTATGCTGCTATTGGCCTTAGGACATTGATTTTATGTCTGAGTGACATTCCATTTTATATAAGTACCACAACATCTATATCCATTTTTTTTTCCTTTCCTGGGATATATAAAGTGTACCGAAGTCGAGGTTCTTGTAAACAGAGCAGCCTTAAACTTTGGGCTGGCTGTGTGTTGTGGATTTTTAGTTTTCCCAAAATACACGCCCATGAGTGGAAGTGTGCTATGCTCTGTAGCTCTGTTTTAGAAAACAACATACAGTTCTCCAGAGAGGCTGTTGGCAATTTACATCCTGTCCATCGGCGTAACCAGGCTCCCTTTTCTCCATGGCCTGTCCTGCATTTGTGGTTTTTACACTATTTGTAGATGGCCCTTTTGACTGGAAGTAAGGGACACTTCAATGTAGTGTGGATTTTCAATGACTGAGGGCTTGCTTGGCCAAAAAGGGCATATGCATTTTTTCCCGAATATATTCAAGAAAATACACATAGTCCCTTTTCAGCCAAGGGCAACATTGTCGAAAATCTGTCGCTTTTCATGTGCTTTAAAGAGGACTCCAATCTACCTCTTGAAATCTGTTTCCTTCAATTCTGCCTTGCATTCAAATCCTCTTCACTGCCTTTCCTCAATATATTTCTGGATGATAGTTGTCCTTTATAACTCTGCAAGTTTGTGAATTGCTGTGCCCCTGATTTCCATTTTTCAACTCGCCTCTTAGTGAGGTGGCTGCAATACCGCAGGATGGCTTTAGGCCCTAGTCTGGTTCCGGGGCTTCAGGCTGAGCCTTTGGTTAATTCTTCTTCCTGATGGGAAACTAGAGTGACATGTGCCCATCCAAACACCTACAGCTAATCTCTCATTTATTTCCCCTCTTCCTGTTCATCCTCTGCACAATTTGCAAACTGTGCATAACGGGAGGGTAAAGGCGCTGACACTCTAAGTGGGGAGATGTTGAGTAATGCAGATGGAATGGCGAAGCCGAGCACAACAAAAGGAAAAATGAGGTACCTTTTAGAAAACTTTCCCAATTACACAGTGTACCATCCACTGGGTTTCCCATGCATGTTTTAACTGTAGGAAGATTCCCTTAAACCTGGAGAGTTGGGACCATTAGAATGGGTAGCACACAGTATTGCTCTAAGTGGTGTTCTTTTGTTCACACAACCTCAGAAGTCTTGTCAGCCCCAAGTGTCCAGTCTTATGTCTCATCCAGCTGTGGGTGTAAAGGTGGTCAATCTAGCTTGCAACAAAAGCCCTGAACGTAATTTTTAAGACTTTCTCTCTGTTTTTGCATTTTGATTTTGAAATTTATTTTTATAAGTGGGTTTAACTGAATTTCAGTGCTGTGTTCATGCCATTATTCAAACACATGATTCCTTTATGGAGACATGAGAATACATATGTTTTAAAATACATAGAGTCAGACATATTCCTCTGCAATGAATAGGGGGTGTTGAGTCTAGTTCATTGAGCCGGGAGTAGGTGTTGTCTATTACATACATGGTTTATATAACGGTATCTGTGCTAATTTAAAACTGTGGTTTTATGCATCACCCCACCTCGGCTTTCCCCTTAAGCAGGCAAAAGATGTTTTCTAAATGTGTGACTCTGTTGTGTTTGTCATTCAGTTCATGTGTAGTCATGTGTACATTCCCGCTATGAGTGATATCTTATGATAAGATTAGTTACTCTGTAATCTTTCCTAACTCAGTTCATGTGTAGCCATGTTTACAGGAACTTCATAAGTGATATCTCATGATAAGTTTCTATTTCTTTGTGAATTATTTCACTTAGAATCACCATACCTGAATCCCCTCTTTTTGCTGCTACTGGCCTTATGACATTGATTTCATGGCTGAGCGATATTCCATCGTATGTAAGTACCACAATATCTTGAACCATTTTTGTCTTTCCTGGGATACTTAAGTTGTACCCAAGTTGAGTTTCTTGTAAGCAGTGCAGCCCTAAATTTTCGGGTGGCTCTGTCTTATTGATTTTCAGTTTTACCAAGGTATATTCCCTAGACTGGAAGTGCCCTTGGCTGTGTAGCTCTGTTTTTTACTTGTTTTAGGGAACACAATGCACTCCTCCAGAGAGGCAGTTGGCAACTTATATCCCGCCCATCAGCATAATAAGGCTCCCTGATCTCCAGGGCCTGTCTTGCCTTTCTGGTTTTTACACATTTTGTGGATGTCCATTTGGACCGGTGGGAAGGGATACTTGTTTGTAGTGCAGATTTGCATTGCTGCTTCCTTGCTTGGCCAAAAAGGGCGTATGCATTTTCTCCTGAATATATTCAGGAGAAAACGCATACGCCCTTTTTGGCCAAGTGCATCATTGTCGAAGTTGTCCCCCTCTTCCTGTGCTTGAAAGGTGATTCCAACGTACCACTTGAAATCTGGTTCCTGCTATTCTGCCTCGTTTTAAATTCTGTCTTTCTGCCTTCCCTCAAAAGATTTTTGTACGATAGTTGTCCTTTATTACTCTGCCTGTTTGAAATTGTGTGCCCCTGAGCTCCATTTTTCAAGTCGTTTTTGTGAGTTGACCGCAAATGCAAAATTATGGTTCAAAACCTATACTGGTTCCCGCTGGGTGGCTGAGACTTTGGTTAATTCTACTTCCTGCTGGGTAATTAAAGTGACATGTGCCCGTCCAAATGCCTAACCGCTACTCTCTCATTGGTTCTCCCTCTTCCCTTTCATCCTCTGCCAAATTGGCAACCTGTGCGAACCCGGAGGTTTTACAGACAATCGCTCCAATTTGGGAGATTGATAGTAAAGCAGTTGGAAGGTCAAACTGGAGCAAAAGGAGAGGGACTATTCGTTGAGTTTCAGAGACCTTTCGTATTCACAGTGTGTCCATTCTCTTGGTTTCCAGTAAATGTTATGGCTGTAGTAATATTCCCTTACACATGGAGAGTTGGGACCCATGGAATGGGTGCCACACATTATTGCTTTAAACGGTCTGCATTTGCTCATCCAGTCTCACCAAACCTCTCAGTCTCAAGTGTCCACCTTTATGCCACATCCAGCTTTCGTTGTAGGTATGGTCATTCCATGTTTCATCAGAGCCCCTGAAGGAATTGTAAATAATTTCCCTGTTTTTTTGGTTTGTATTTGAAATTCATTTTTATAGTGGGTTTGAGCTGATTTTCACTGCCATGTTTATGCCAGTCTAGACACACGTGATTCCCTTAGGGTGACATATCAATACATAGGTTTTAAAATTCTTACTAGTCAGATATTTTCCTCTGCGCAAAATATTGGGTTTTGAGTCCATTTCACTGATGAAGGTGTAGGTCTTGTCTATTCCGTATTTCGATTTTGGAATGGTACTTGTACTAATATCAAACTCTGGTTTTATGCATCACCCCACCTCTCCTTCCTCCTTAAGCAGGCATAAGTGTGTTTTCTAAATGTGAGACTCTGTTCCCTTTCCTAACTCAGTTCATGTGTAGCCATGTTACAGAAAATTCATAAGTGCTATCTTATGATGAGTTTGTTTTTCTGTGTGACTTATTTCACTTAGAATCATCGTATCTGAATCCACTCATTTTCCTGTTACTGGCATTATGACATTGATATCATGGCTGAGGGATAATCCATCGTACATTAGTACCACAATTTTTTGAACAATTTTTATCTATCCTGGGATATTTATAGAGTACCCAATTTGAGATTCTTGTAAGCAGTGCCGCCCTAAATTTTGGGGTGGCTCTATCTTATTGATTTTCAGTTTTCCTAAGGTATATTCCCTAGACTGGATGTCCCCTTGGCTCTGTAGCTCTGTTGTTTACTTGTTTTACGGAACATAATGCACTCCTCCAGAGAGGCAGTTGGCAAATTACATTCCGCCCATCAGCATAACAAGGCTCCATGTTCTCCAGGGCCTGTCTAGGATTTCTGGTTTTTATACATTTTTTGGATGTCCTTTTTGACCGGTGGGAAGTGATACTACTTTGCTGTGCAGATTTGCATTGCCCACTTGCTTGCTTGGCCAAAAAGTGCGTATGCGTTTTCTCCTGAATATATTCAGGAGAAAACGCATAAGCCCTTTTTGGCCAAGTGCATCACTGTCGAAGTTTTGCCCATCTTCCTGTGCTTTACAGGTGATTCCAACGAACCACTTGAAATCTCTTTCCTGCTATTCTGCCTCGCTTTGAAGGCTGCCTCGTTGCCTTCCCTTATCAGATTTTTTGGACGATAGTTGTCCTTTAATACTCTGCCAATTTGTGAATTGCTGTGCCCCTGATCTCCATTTTTCAACGCGTTTTTTGGGAGCTGACCGCAAGTCCAAAATTTGGTTCAGGACCTATACTGGTTCACAGCGGGTGGCTGAGACTTTGGTTAATTCTTCTTCCTGCCGGGCAATTAGAGTGACATGTGCCTGCCCAAATGCCTAACAGCTACTCTTTCATTGGTTCCCCCTTTTCCCTTTCATCCTCTTCAAAATTGGCAACCTGTGCGAACCAGGAGATTAAAGGGGCTGTCGCTTCAAGTTGGGAGATTGATAGTAAAGCAGGTGGAAAGTCAAATTGGAGCACCAGGAGAGGGACTACTAGTTGGGTTTTAGAAACCATTTGTATTCACTGTGTGTCTATTCTCTTGGTTTCCTGTACATATTATAGCTGTGCTAATATTCCCTTCAACCTGGAGAGCTGGGAACCATGGAATGGGTGCCACGCATTATTGCTTTAAAGGGTCTGCATTTGCTCACCCAAATTCACCAACCCTCTCAGTCCCAAGTGTCCAGCCTTATGCCACATCCAGCTGTCCTTGTACACAGGGTCATTCCAGGTTTCATCAGAGACCCTGAAGGAATTGTAAAGAATTTCCCTGTTGTTTTGGTTTTGAAATTCCTTTTTATCGTGGGTTTGAGCTGATTCTCACTGCCGTGTTTATGCCAGTCTAGACACACTTGATTCACTTATGGAGACTTATCAATACATAGGTTTTAAGATTCTTACTAGTCAGATATATTCCTCTGCGGAAAATATGGGATTTTGAATCCCTTTCCCCGAGGAAGGTGTAGGTCTTGTCTATTCCATAGTTGGTTTTTGGAACGGTACCTGTGCTTATATCAAACTCTGGTTTTATGCATCACCCCACCTCTCCTTCCCCCTTAAGCAGGCATAAGAGTGTTTTCTAAATGTGAGACTCTGTTCTCTTTCCTCACTCAGTTCATCTGTAGCCATATTTACAGGATCATCATAAGTGATATCTTATGATAAGTTTCATTTTCTGTGTGACTTATTTCACTTAGAATCATCGTACCTGAATCCACTCATTTTGCTGCCACTGGTCTTATGACATTGATTTCATGGATGAGGGATATTCCATCGTACATAAATACCACAATTTTTTGAACAATTTTTAACTTTCCTGGGATAATTATGTTGTACCCAAGTTGAGGTTCTTGTAAGCAGTGCATCCCTAAATTTTGGGGTGGCTCTGTCTTATTGATTTTCAGTTTTCCCAAGGTATATTCCCTAGACTGGAAGTGCCCTTGGCTATGTAACTCTGTTGTTTACTTCTTTTAGGGAACACAGTGCACACCTCCAGAGAGGCAGTTGCCAACTTACATCCCGCCCATCAGCATAACAAGGCTTCCTGTTCTCCAGGTCCTCTCTTGCCTTTCTGGTTTTTACACATTTTGTCGATGTCCCTTTTGGCCGGTGGGAAGGGATACTTCTTTGTAGTGCAGATTTGCATTGCCCGCTTGCTTGCTTGGCCAAAATGTGTGTATGCGTTTTCTCCAGAATATATTCAGGAGAAAACAAATAAACCATTTTTGGCCAAGTGCATCATTGTCGAAATTGTGCCCCTCTTCCTGTGCTTTACAGGTGATTCCAACGTACGCCTTGAAATCTGTTTCCTGCAATTCTGCCTCAGTTTCAAGTCCGCCTTGTTGCCTTCTTTCAAAATATTTTTGGACGATAGTTGTCCTTTATTACTCTGCCAGTTTGTGAATTGCTGTGCCCCTGAGCTCCATTTATCAAATCGTTTTTTGTGAGCTGACCGCAAGTCCAAAATTTCGGTTCAGGACCTATACTGGTTTCCGGTAGGGGGATGAGCCTTAGGTTAATTCTTCTTCCTGCTGGGCAAATAGAGTCACATGTGCCCGTCCAAATGCCTGAGAGCTACTCTCTCATTTGTTCCCCTGTTCGCTTTCATCCTCTGCCAAATTGGCAACCTGTGTTATCCAGGAGGTTAAAGGGGCTGTCTCTCCAAGTTGGGAGATTGATAGTAAAGCAGTTGGAAAGTCAAACTGGAGCACCAGGAGAGGGACAACTAGTTGAGTTTTAGAAACCTTTCGTATACACAGTGTGTCCATTCTCTTGGTTTCCAGTACATGTTATAGCTGTAGTAATATTCCCTTCAACCTGGAGAGTTTGGAACCATGGAATGGAGGCCACGCATTATTGCTTTAAACGGTCTGTGTTTGCTCACCCAGTCTCACCAATCCTCTCAGTCCCAAGTGTCCAGCCTTATGCCACATCAAGCTGTAGTTGAAGAGAGGTTCATTCCAGGTTTCATCAGAGACCGTGAAGGAACTGTAAAGAATTTCCCTGTTTTGTTGTTCTGTTTTTGAAATTCCTTTTTATAGTGGGTTTGAGCTGATTCTCACTGCCGTGTTTATGCCAGTCTAGACACACTTGATTCCCTTATGGAGACATATCAATACATAGGTTTTAAGATTCTTACTAGTCAGATATATTCCTCTGCGGAAAATATGGGATTTTGAATCCCTTTCCCCGAGGAAGGTGTAGGTCTTGTCTATTCCATAGTTGGTTTTTGGAACAGTACCTGTGCTTATATCAAACTCTGGTTTTATGCATCACCCCACCTCTCCTTCCCCCTTAAGCAGGCATAAGAGTGTTTTCTAAATGTGAGACTCTGTTCTCTTTCCTCACTCAGTTCATGTGTAGCTATGTTTACAGGATCTTCATAAGTGATATCTTATGATAAGTTTCATTTTCTGTGTGACTTATTTCACTTAGAATCATCGTACCTGAATCCACTCATTTTGCTGCTACTGGTCTTATGACATTGATTTCATGGCTGAGGGATATTCCATCTTACGTAAGTACCACAATTTTTTGAACCATTTTTAACTTTCCTGGGATAATTATGTTGTACCCAAGTTGAGGTTCTTGTAAGCAGTGCATCCCTAAATTTTGGGGTGGCTCTGTCTTATTGATTTTCAGTTTTCCCAAGGTATATTCCCTAGACTGGAAGTGCCCTTGGCTCTGTAGCTCTGTTGTTTACTTGTTTTAGGGAACACAATGCACTCCTCCAGAGAGGCAGTTGGCAACTTACATTCCACCCATCAGCATAACAAGGCTCCCTGTTCTCCAGGTCCTCTCTTGCCTTTCTGGATTTTACACATTTTGTGGAGGTCCCTATTGACTGGTGGGAAGTGATACTTCTTTGTACTGCAGATTTGCATTGCCCGCTTGCTGGCTTGGCCAAAAAGGGCGTATGCGTTTTCTCCTGAATATATTCAGGAGAAAACACATGCACTATTTTTGGCCAAGTGAATCATTGTCGAAGTTGTGCCCCTCTTCCTGTGCCTTACAGGTGATTCCAACGTACGCCTTGAAATCTTTTTCCTGCTATTCTGCCTCGCTTTCAAGTCCGCCTCGTTGTCTTCCTTTAAAAGATTTTTGGAAGATAGTTGTCCTTTATTACACTGCCAGTTTGTGAATTGCTGTGCCCCTGAGCTCCATTTATCAAATCGTTTTTTGTGAGCTGACCGCAAGTCCAAAATTTCGGTTCAAGAACTATACTGGTTCCCGGCAAGGGGATGAGTCTTTGGTTAATTCTTCTTCCTGCCAGGCAATTAGACTGACATGTGCCCGTCCAAATGCCTAACAGCTCTTCTCTCATTGGTTCTCCCTGTTCCCTTTCATCCTCTGCCAAATTGGCAACCTGTGTTATCCAGGAGGTTAAAGGGGCTGTCTCTCCAAGTTGGGAGATTGATAGTAAAGCAGTTGGAAAGTCAAACTGGAGCACCAGGAGAGGGACAACTAGTTGAGTTTTAGAAACCTTTCGTATACACAGTGTGTCCATTCTCTAGGTTTCCCGTACATGTTATAGCTGTAGTAATATTCCCTTCAACCTGGAGAGTTTGGAACCGTGGAATGGAGGCCACGCATTATTGCTTTAAACGGTCTGTGTTTGCTCACCCAGTCTCACCAATCCTCTCAGTCCCAAGTGTCCAGCCTTATGCCACATCAAGCTGTAGTTGAAGAGAGGTTCATTCCAGGTTTCATCAGAGACCGTGAAGGAACTGTAAAGAATTTCCCTGTTTTGTTGTTCTGTTTTTGAAATTCCTTTTTATAGTGGGTTTGAGCTGATTCTCACTGCCGTGTTTATGCCAGTCTAGACACACTTGATTCCCTTATGGAGACATATCAATACATAGGTTTTAAGATTCTTACTAGTCAGATATATTCCTCTGCGGAAAATATGGGATTTTGAATCCCTTTCCCCGAGGAAGGTGTAGGTCTTGTCTATTCCATAGTTGGTTTTTGGAACAGTACCTGTGCTTATATCAAACTCTGGTTTTATGCATCACCCCACCTCTCCTTCCCCCTTAAGCAGGCATAAGAGTGTTTTCTAAATGTGAGACTCTGTTCTCTTTCCTCACTCAGTTCATGTGTAGCTATGTTTACAGGATCTTCATAAGTGATATCTTATGATAAGTTTCATTTTCTGTGTGACTTATTTCACTTAGAATCATCGTACCTGAATCCACTCATTTTGCTGCTACTGGTCTTATGACATTGATTTCATGGCTGAGGGATATTCCATCTTACGTAAGTACCACAATTTTTTGAACCATTTTTAACTTTCCTGGGATAATTATGTTGTACCCAAGTTGAGGTTCTTGTAAGCAGTGCATCCCTAAATTTTGGGGTGGCTCTGTCTTATTGATTTTCAGTTTTCCCAAGGTATATTCCCTAGACTGGAAGTGCCCTTGGCTCTGTAGCTCTGTTGTTTACTTGTTTTAGGGAACACAATGCACTCCTCCAGAGAGGCAGTTGGCAACTTACATTCCACCCATCAGCATAACAAGGCTCCCTGTTCTCCAGGTCCTCTCTTGCCTTTCTGGATTTTACACATTTTGTGGAGGTCCCTATTGACTGGTGGGAAGTGATACTTCTTTGTACTGCAGATTTGCATTGCCCGCTTGCTGGCTTGGCCAAAAAGGGCGTATGCGTTTTCTCCTGAATATATTCAGGAGAAAACACATGCACTATTTTTGGCCAAGTGAATCATTGTCGAAGTTGTGCCCCTCTTCCTGTGCTTTACAGGTGATTCCAACGTACGCCTTGAAATCTTTTTCCTGCTATTCTGCCTCGCTTTCAAGTCCGCCTCGTTGTCTTCCTTTAAAAGATTTTTGGAAAATAGTTGTCCTTTATTACACTGCCAGTTTGTGAATTGCTGTGCCCCTGAGCTCCATTTATCAAATCGTTTTTTGTGAGCTGACCGCAAGTCCAAAATTTCGGTTCAAGAACTATACTGGTTCCCGGCAAGGGGATGAGTCTTTGGTTAATTCTTCTTCCTGCCAGGCAATTAGAGTGACATGTGCCCGTCCAAATGCCTAACAGCTCTTCTCTCATTGGTTCTCCCTGTTCCCTTTCATCCTCTGCCAAATTGGCAACCTGTGTTATGCAGGAGGTTAAAGGGGCTGTCTCTCCAAGTTGGGAGATTGATAGTAAAGCAGTTGGAAAGTCAAACTGGAGCACCAGGAGAGGGACAACTAGTTGAGTTTTAGAAACCTTTCGTATACACAGTGTGTCCATTCTCTAGGTTTCCCGTACATGTTATAGCTGTAGTAATATTCCCTTCAACCTGGAGAGTTTGGAACCGTGGAATGGAGGCCACGCATTATTGCTTTAAACGGTCTGTGTTTGCTCACCCAGTCTCACCAATCCTCTCAGTCCCAAGTGTCCAGCCTTATGCCACATCAAGCTGTAGTTGAAGAGAGGTTCATTCCAGGTTTCATCAGAGACCGTGAAGGAACTGTAAAGAATTTCCCTGTTTTGTTGTTCTGTTTTTGAAATTCCTTTTTATAGTGGGTTTGAGCTGATTCTCACTGCCGTGTTTATGCCAGTCTAGACACACTTGATTCCCTTATGGAGACATATCAATACATAGGTTTTAAGATTCTTACTAGTCAGATATATTCCTCTGCGGAAAATATGGGATTTTGAATCCCTTTCCCCGAGGAAGGTGTAGGTCTTGTCTATTCCATAGTTGGTTTTTGGAACAGTACCTGTGCTTATATCAAACTCTGGTTTTATGCATCACCCCACCTCTCCTTCCCCCTTAAGCAGGCATAAGAGTGTTTTCTAAATGTGAGACTCTGTTCTCTTTCCTCACTCAGTTCATGTGTAGCTATGTTTACAGGATCTTCATAAGTGATATCTTATGATAAGTTTCATTTTCTGTGTGACTTATTTCACTTAGAATCATCGTACCTGAATCCACTCATTTTGCTGCTACTGGTCTTATGACATTGATTTCATGGCTGAGGGATATTCCATCTTACGTAAGTACCACAATTTTTTGAACCATTTTTAACTTTCCTGGGATAATTATGTTGTACCCAAGTTGAGGTTCTTGTAAGCAGTGCATCCCTAAATTTTGGGGTGGCTCTGTCTTATTGATTTTCAGTTTTCCCAAGGTATATTCCCTAGACTGGAAGTGCCCTTGGCTCTGTAGCTCTGTTGTTTACTTGTTTTAGGGAACACAATGCACTCCTCCAGAGAGGCAGTTGGCAACTTACATTCCACCCATCAGCATAACAAGGCTCCCTGTTCTCCAGGTCCTCTCTTGCCTTTCTGGTTTTTACACATTTTGTGGAGGTCCCTATTGACTGGTGGGAAGTGATACTTCTTTGTACTGCAGATTTGCATTGCCTGCTTGCTGGCTTGGCCAAAAAGTGCGTATGCGTTTTCTCCTGAATATATTCAGGAGAAAACACATACACTATTTTTGGCCAAGTGAATCATTGTCGAAGTTGTGCCCCTCTTCCTGTGCTTTACAGGTGATTCCAACGTACGCCTTGAAATCTTTTTCCTGCTATTCTGCCTCGCTTTCAAGTCCGCCTCGTTGTCTTCCTTTAAAAGATTTTTGGAAGATAGTTGTCCTTTATTACACTGCCAGTTTGTGAATTGCTGTGCCCCTGAGCTCCATTTATCAAATCGTTTTTTGTGAGCTGACCGCAAGTCCAAAATTTCGGTTCAAGAACTATACTGGTTCCCGGCAAGGGGATGAGTCTTTGGTTAATTCTTCTTCCTGTCAGGCAATTAGAGTGACATGTGCCTGTCCAAATGCCTAACAGCTATTCTCTCATTGGTTCTCCCTGTTCCCTTTCATCCTCTGCCAAATTGGCAACCTGTGTTATCCAGGAGGTTAAAGGGGCTGTCTCTCCAAGTTGGGAGATTGATAGTAAAGCAGTTGGAAAGTCAAACTGGAGCACCAGGAGAGGGACAACTAGTTGAGTTTTAGAAACCTTTCGTATACACAGTGTGTCCATTCTCTAGGTTTCCCGTACATGTTATAGCTGTAGTAATATTCCCTTCAACCTGGAGAGTTTGGAACCGTGGAATGGAGGCCATGATTTATTTCTTTAAATGGTCTGTGTTTGCTCACCCAGTCTCACCAATCCGCTTAGTCCCAAGTGTCCAGCCTTATGCCACATCAAGCTGTAGTTGTAGATATGTTCATTCGACGTTTCATCAGAGACCCTGAAGGAATTGTAAAGAATTTCCCTGTTTTGTTGTTTTGTTTTTGAAATTCCTTTTTATAGTTGGTTTCAGCTGATTCTCACTGCCGTGTTTATGCCAGTCTAGACACACTTGATTGCCTGACGGAGACATATCAATACATAGGTTTTAAGATTCTTAGTAGTCAGATATATTCCTCTGCGGAAAATATGGGGTTTTGAATCCCTTTCCCCGAGGAAGTTGTAGGTCTTGTCTATTCCATAGTTGGTTTTTGGAACGGTACTTGTGCTTATGTCAAACTCTGGTTTTATGCATCACCCCACCTCTCCTACACCCTTAAGCAGACATAAGAGTGTTTTCTTAATGTGAAACACTGTTCTCTTTCCTCACTCACTTCATGTGTAGCCATGTTTACAGGATCTTCTTAAGTGATATCGTATGATAAGATTATTTTTTCTGTGTGACTTATTTCACTTAGAATCATTATACCTGAATCCACTCATTTTGCTGCTACTGGTCTTATGACATTGATTTCATGGCTGAGGGATATTCCATCGTACGTAAATACCACAATTTTTTGAACAATTTTTAACTTTCCTGGGATATTTAAAGTGTACCCATGTTGAGGTTCTGGTAAGCAGTGCATCCCTAAATTTTAGGGTGGCTCTGTCTTATTGATTTTCAGTTTTCCCAAGGTATATTCCCTAGACTGGATGTGTCCTTGGCTATGTAGCTCTGTTGTTTACTTCTTTTAGGGAACACAGTGCACTCCTCCAGAGAGGCAGTTGCCAACTTACATCCCGCCCATCAGCATAACAAGGCTTCCTGTTCTCCAGGTCCTCTCTTGCCTTTCTGGTTTTTACATATTTTGTCGATGTCCCTTTTGACCGGTGGGAAGGGATACTTCTTTGTAGTGCAGATTTGCATTGCCCGCTTGCTTGCTTGGCCAAAATGTGTGTATGCGTTTTCTCCAGAATATATTCAGGAGAAAACGAATAAACCATTTTTGGCCAAGTGCATCATTGTCGAAATTGTGCCCCTCTTCCTGTGCTTTACAGGTGATTCCAACGTACCTCTTGAAATCTGTTTCCTGCAATTCTGCCTCAGTTTCAAGTCCGCCTCGTTGCCTTCCTTCAAAATATTTTTGGACGATAGTTGTCCTTTATTACTCTGCCAGTTTGTGAATTGCTGTGCCCCTGAGCTCCATTTATCAAATCGTTTTTTGTGAGCTGACCGCAAGTCCAAAATTTCGGTTCGGGAACTATACTGGTTTCCGGTAGGGGGATAAGCCTTAGGTTAATTCTTCTTCCTGCTGGGCAATTAGAGTCACATGTGCCCGTCCAAATGCCTGAGAGCTACTCTCTCATTGGTTCTCCCTCTTCCCTTTCATCCTCTGCCAAATTGGCAACCTGTGTTATCCAGGAGGTTAAAGGGGCTGTCTCTCCAAGTGAGGAGATTGATAGTAAAGCAGTTGGAAAGTCAAATTGGAGCACCAGGAGAGGGACTATTCGTAGAGTTTTAGATACTTTTCGTATTCACAGTGTGTCCATTCTCTAGGTTTCCCGTACATGTTATAGCTGTAGTAATATTCCCTTCAACCTGGAGAGTTTGGAACCGTGGAATGGAGGCCACACATTTTTGCTTTAAACGGTCTGTGTTTGCTCACCCAGTCTCACCAATCCTCTCAGTCCCAAGTGTTCAGCCTTATGCCACATCAAGCTGTAGTTGAAGAGAGGTTCATTCCAGGTTTCATCAGAGACCGTGAAGGAACTGTAAAGAATTTCCCTGTTTTGTTGTTCTGTTTTTGAAATTCCTTTTTATAGTGGGTTTGAGCTGATTCTCACTGCCGTGTTTATGCCAGTCTAGACACACTTGATTCCCTTATGGAGACATATCAATACATAGGTTTTAAGATTCTTACTAGTCAGATATATTCCTCTGCGGAAAATATGGGATTTTGAATCCCTTTCCCCGAGGAAGGTGTAGGTCTTGTCTATTCCATAGTTGGTTTTTGGAACAGTACCTGTGCTTATATCAAACTCTGGTTTTATGCATCACCCCACCTCTCCTTCCCCCTTAAGCAGGCATAAGAGTGTTTTCTAAATGTGAGACTCTGTTCTCTTTCCTCACTCAGTTCATGTGTAGCTATGTTTACAGGATCTTCATAAGTGATATCTTATGATAAGTTTCATTTTCTGTGTGACTTATTTCACTTAGAATCATCGTACCTGAATCCACTCATTTTGCTGCTACTGGTCTTATGACATTGATTTCATGGCTGAGGGATATTCCATCTTACGTAAGTACCACAATTTTTTGAACCATTTTTAACTTTCCTGGGATAATTATGTTGTACCCAAGTTGAGGTTCTTGTAAGCAGTGCATCCCTAAATTTTGGGGTGGCTCTGTCTTATTGATTTTCAGTTTTCCCAAGGTATATTCCCTAGACTGGAAGTGCCCTTGGCTCTGTAGCTCTGTTGTTTACTTGTTTTAGGGAACACAATGCACTCCTCCAGAGAGGCAGTTGGCAACTTACATTCCACCCATCAGCATAACAAGGCTCCCTGTTCTCCAGGTCCTCTCTTGCCTTTCTGGTTTTTACACATTTTGTGGAGGTCCCTATTGACTGGTGGGAAGTGATACTTCTTTGTACTGCAGATTTGCATTGCCTGCTTGCTGGCTTGGCCAAAAAGTGCGTATGCGTTTTCTCCTGAATATATTCAGGAGAAAACACATACACTATTTTTGGCCAAGTGAATCATTGTCGAAGTTGTGCCCCTCTTCCTGTGCTTTACAGGTGATTCCAACGTACGCCTTGAAATCTTTTTCCTGCTATTCTGCCTCGCTTTCAAGTCCGCCTCGTTGTCTTCCTTTAAAAGATTTTTGGAAGATAGTTGTCCTTTATTACACTGCCAGTTTGTGAATTGCTGTGCCCCTGAGCTCCATTTATCAAATCGTTTTTTGTGAGCTGACCGCAAGTCCAAAATTTCGGTTCAAGAACTATACTGGTTCCCGGCAAGGGGATGAGTCTTTGGTTAATTCTTCTTCCTGTCAGGCAATTAGAGTGACATGTGCCTGTCCAAATGCCTAACAGCTATTCTCTCATTGGTTCTCCCTGTTCCCTTTCATCCTCTGCCAAATTGGCAACCTGTGTTATCCAGGAGGTTAAAGGGGCTGTCTCTCCAAGTTGGGAGATTGATAGTAAAGCAGTTGGAAAGTCAAACTGGAGCACCAGGAGAGGGACAACTAGTTGAGTTTTAGAAACCTTTCGTATACACAGTGTGTCCATTCTCTAGGTTTCCCGTACATGTTATAGCTGTAGTAATATTCCCTTCAACCTGGAGAGTTTGGAACCGTGGAATGGAGGCCATGATTTATTTCTTTAAATGGTCTGTGTTTGCTCACCCAGTCTCACCAATCCGCTTAGTCCCAAGTGTCCAGCCTTATGCCACATCAAGCTGTAGTTGTAGATATGTTCATTCGACGTTTCATCAGAGACCCTGAAGGAATTGTAAAGAATTTCCCTGTTTTGTTGTTTTGTTTTTGAAATTCCTTTTTATAGTTGGTTTCAGCTGATTCTCACTGCCGTGTTTATGCCAGTCTAGACACACTTGATTGCCTGACGGAGACATATCAATACATAGGTTTTAAGATTCTTAGTAGTCAGATATATTCCTCTGCGGAAAATATGGGGTTTTGAATCCCTTTCCCCGAGGAAGTTGTAGGTCTTGTCTATTCCATAGTTGGTTTTTGGAACGGTACTTGTGCTTATGTCAAACTCTGGTTTTATGCATCACCCCACCTCTCCTACACCCTTAAGCAGACATAAGAGTGTTTTCTTAATGTGAAACACTGTTCTCTTTCCTCACTCACTTCATGTGTAGCCATGTTTACAGGATCTTCTTAAGTGATATCGTATGATAAGATTATTTTTTCTGTGTGACTTATTTCACTTAGAATCATTATACCTGAATCCACTCATTTTGCTGCTACTGGTCTTATGACATTGATTTCATGGCTGAGGGATATTCCATCGTACGTAAATACCACAATTTTTTGAACAATTTTTAACTTTCCTGGGATATTTAAAGTGTACCCATGTTGAGGTTCTGGTAAGCAGTGCATCCCTAAATTTTAGGGTGGCTCTGTCTTATTGATTTTCAGTTTTCCCAAGGTATATTCCCTAGACTGGATGTGTCCTTGGCTATGTAGCTCTGTTGTTTACTTCTTTTAGGGAACACAGTGCACTCCTCCAGAGAGGCAGTTGCCAACTTACATCCCGCCCATCAGCATAACAAGGCTTCCTGTTCTCCAGGTCCTCTCTTGCCTTTCTGGTTTTTACATATTTTGTCGATGTCCCTTTTGACCGGTGGGAAGGGATACTTCTTTGTAGTGCAGATTTGCATTGCCCGCTTGCTTGCTTGGCCAAAATGTGTGTATGCGTTTTCTCCAGAATATATTCAGGAGAAAACGAATAAACCATTTTTGGCCAAGTGCATCATTGTCGAAATTGTGCCCCTCTTCCTGTGCTTTACAGGTGATTCCAACGTACCTCTTGAAATCTGTTTCCTGCAATTCTGCCTCAGTTTCAAGTCCGCCTCGTTGCCTTCCTTCAAAATATTTTTGGACGATAGTTGTCCTTTATTACTCTGCCAGTTTGTGAATTGCTGTGCCCCTGAGCTCCATTTATCAAATCGTTTTTTGTGAGCTGACCGCAAGTCCAAAATTTCGGTTCGGGAACTATACTGGTTTCCGGTAGGGGGATAAGCCTTAGGTTAATTCTTCTTCCTGCTGGGCAATTAGAGTCACATGTGCCCGTCCAAATGCCTGAGAGCTACTCTCTCATTGGTTCTCCCTCTTCCCTTTCATCCTCTGCCAAATTGGCAACCTGTGTTATCCAGGAGGTTAAAGGGGCTGTCTCTCCAAGTGAGGAGATTGATAGTAAAGCAGTTGGAAAGTCAAATTGGAGCACCAGGAGAGGGACTATTCGTAGAGTTTTAGATACTTTTCGTATTCACAGTGTGTCCATTCTCTAGGTTTCCCGTACATGTTATAGCTGTAGTAATATTCCCTTCAACCTGGAGAGTTTGGAACCGTGGAATGGAGGCCACACATTTTTGCTTTAAACGGTCTGTGTTTGCTCACCCAGTCTCACCAATCCTCTCAGTCCCAAGTGTTCAGCCTTATGCCACATCAAGCTGTAGTTGAAGAGAGGTTCATTCCAGGTTTCATCAGAGACCGTGAAGGAACTGTAAAGAATTTCCCTGTTTTGTTGTTCTGTTTTTGAAATTCCTTTTTATAGTGGGTTTGAGCTGATTCTCACTGCCGTGTTTATGCCAGTCTAGACACACTTGATTCCCTTATGGAGACATATCAATACATAGGTTTTAAGATTCTTACTAGTCAGATATATTCCTCTGCGGAAAATATGGGATTTTGAATCCCTTTCCCCGAGGAAGGTGTAGGTCTTGTCTATTCCATAGTTGGTTTTTGGAACAGTACCTGTGCTTATATCAAACTCTGGTTTTATGCATCACCCCACCTCTCCTTCCCCCTTAAGCAGGCATAAGAGTGTTTTCTAAATGTGAGACTCTGTTCTCTTTCCTCACTCAGTTCATGTGTAGCTATGTTTACAGGATCTTCATAAGTGATATCTTATGATAAGTTTCATTTTCTGTGTGACTTATTTCACTTAGAATCATCGTACCTGAATCCACTCATTTTGCTGCTACTGGTCTTATGACATTGATTTCATGGCTGAGGGATATTCCATCTTACGTAAGTACCACAATTTTTTGAACAATTTTTAACTTTCCTGGGATAATTATGTTGTACCCAAGTTGAGGTTCTTGTAAGCAGTGCATCCCTAAATTTTGGGGTGGCTCTGTCTTATTGATTTTCAGTTTTCCCAAGGTATATTCCCTAGACTGGAAGTGCCCTTGGCTCTGTAGCTCTGTTGTTTACTTGTTTTAGGGAACACAATGCACTCCTCCAGAGAGGCAGTTGGCAACTTACATTCCACCCATCAGCATAACAAGGCTCCCTGTTCTCCAGGTCCTCTCTTGCCTTTCTGGTTTTTACACATTTTGTGGATGTCCCTATTGACTGGTGGGAAGTGATACTTCTTTGTACTGCAGATTTGCATTGCCCGCTTGCTGGCTTGGCCAAAAAGGGCGTATGCGTTTTCTCCTGAATATATTCAGGAGAAAACACATACACTATTTTTGGCCAAGTGAATCATTGTCGAAGTTGTGCCCCTCTTCCTGTGCTTTACAGGTGATTCCAACGTACGCCTTGAAATCTTTTTCCTGCTATTCTGCCTCGCTTTCAAGTCCGCCTCGTTGTCTTCCTTTAAAAGATTTTTGGAAGATAGTTGTCCTTTATTACACTGCCAGTTTGTGAATTGCTGTGCCCCTGAGCTCCATTTATCAAATCGTTTTTTGTGAGCTGACCGCAAGTCCAAAATTTCGGTTCAAGAACTATACTGGTTCCCGGCAAGGGGATGAGTCTTTGGTTAATTCTTCTTCCTGCCAGGCAATTAGAGTGACATGTGCCCGTCCAAATGCCTAACAGCTCTTCTCTCATTGGTTCTCCCTGTTCCCTTTCATCCTCTGCCAAATTGGCAACCTGTGTTATCCAGGAGGTTAAACGGGCTGTCTCTCCAAGTTGGGAGATTGATAGTAAAGCAGTTGGAAAGTCAAACTGGAGCACCAGGAGAGGGACAACTAGTTGAGTTTTAGAAACCTTTCGTATACACAGTGTGTCCATTCTCTAGGTTTCCCGTACATGTTATAGCTGTAGTAATATTCCCTTCAACCTGGAGAGTTTGGAACCGTGGAATGGAGGCCACGCATTTTTGCTTTAAACGTTCTGTGGTTGCTCACCCAGTCTCACCAATCCTCTCAGTCCCAAGTGTCCAGCCTTATGCCACATCAAGCTGTAGTTGAAGAGAGGTTCATTCCAGGTTTCATCAGAGACCGTGAAGGAACTGTAAAGAATTTCCCTGTTTTGTTGTTCTGTTTTTGAAATTCCTTTTTATAGTGGGTTTGAGCTGATTCTCACTGCCGTGTTTATGCCAGTCTAGACACACTTGATTCCCTTATGGAGACATATCAATACATAGGTTTTAAGATTCTTACTAGTCAGATATATTCCTCTGCGGAAAATATGGGACTTTGAATCCCTTTCCCCGAGGAAGGTGTAGGTCTTGTCTATTCCATAGTTGGTTTTTGGAACAGTACCTGTGCTTATATCAAACTCTGGTTTTATGCATCACCCCACCTCTCCTTCCCCCTTAAGCAGGCATAAGAGTGTTTTCTAAATGTGAGACTCTGTTCTCTTTCCTCACTCAGTTCATGTGTAGCTATGTTTACAGGATCTTCATAAGTGATATCTTATGATAAGTTTCATTTTCTGTGTGACTTATTTCACTTAGAATCATCGTACCTGAATCCACTCATTTTGCTGCTACTGGTCTTATGACATTGATTTCATGGCTGAGGGATATTCCATCTTACGTAAGTACCACAATTTTTTGAACCATTTTTAACTTTCCTGGGATAATTATGTTGTACCCAAGTTGAGGTTCTTGTAAGCAGTGCATCCCTAAATTTTGGGGTTGCTCTGTCTTATTGATTTTCAGTTTTCCCAAGGTATATTCCCTAGACTGGAAGTGCCCTTGGCTCTGTAGCTCTGTTGTTTACTTGTTTTAGGGAACACAATGCACTCCTCCAGAGAGGCAGTTGGCAACTTACATTCCACCCATCAGCATAACAAGGCTCCCTGTTCTCCAGGTCCTCTCTTGCCTTTCTGGTTTTTACACATTTTGTGGAGGTCCCTATTGACTGGTGGGAAGTGATACTTCTTTGTACTGCAGATTTGCATTGCCCGCTTGCTGGCTTGGCCAAAAAGGGCGTATGCGTTTTCTCCTGAATATATTCAGGAGAAAACACATACACTATTTTTGGCCAAGTGAATCATTGTCGAAGTTGTGCCCCTCTTCCTGTGCTTTACAGGTGATTCCAACGTACGCCTTGAAATCTTTTTCCTGCTATTCTGCCTCGCTTTCAAGTCCGCCTCGTTGTCTTCCTTTAAAAGATTTTTGGAAGATAGTTGTCCTTTATTACACTGCCAGTTTGTGAATTGCTGTGCCCCTGAGCTCCATTTATCAAATCGTTTTTTGTGAGCTGACCGCAAGTCCAAAATTTCGGTTCAAGAACTATACTGGTTCCCGGCAAGGGGATGAGTCTTTGGTTAATTCTTCTTCCTGCCAGGCAATTAGAGTGACATGTGCCCGTCCAAATGCCTAACAGCTCTTCTCTCATTGGTTCTCCCTGTTCCCTTTCATCCTCTGCCAAATTGGCAACCTGTGTTATCCAGGAGGTTAAAGGGGCTGTCTCTCCAAGTTGGGAGATTGATAGTAAAGCAGTTGGAAAGTCAAACTGGAGCACCAGGAGAGGGACAACTAGTTGAGTTTTAGAAACCTTTCGTATACACAGTGTGTCCATTCTCTAGGTTTCCCGTACATGTTATAGCTGTAGTAATATTCCCTTCAACCTGGAGAGTTTGGAACCGTGGAATGGAGGCCACGCATTATTGCTTTAAATGGTCTGTGTTTGCTCACCCAGTCTCACCAATCCTCTCAGTCCCAAGTGTCCAGCCTTATGCCACATCAAGCTGTAGTTGAAGAGAGGTTCATTCCAGGTTTCATCAGAGACCGTGAAGGAACTGTAAAGAATTTCCCTGTTTTGTTGTTCTGTTTTTGAAATTCCTTTTTATAGTGGGTTTGAGCTGATTCTCACTGCCGTGTTTATGCCAGTCTAGACACACTTGATTCCCTTATGGAGACATATCAATACATAGGTTTTAAGATTCTTACTAGTCAGATATATTCATCTGCGGAAAATATGGGATTTTGAATCCCTTTCCCCGAGGAAGGTGTAGGTCTTGTCTATTCCATAGTTGGTTTTTGGAACAGTACCTGTGCTTATATCAAACTCTGGTTTTATGCATCGCCCCACCTCTACTTCCCCCTTAAGCAGGCATAAGAGTGTTTTCTAAATGTGAGACTCTGTTCTCTTTCCTCACTCAGTTCATGTGTAGCTATGTTTACAGGATCTTCATAAGTGATATCTTATGATAAGTTTCATTTTCTGTGTGACTTATTTCACTTAGAATCATCGTACCTGAATCCACTCATTTTGCTGCTACTGGTCTTATGACATTGATTTCATGGCTGAGGGATATTCCATCTTACGTAAGTACCACAATTTTTTGAACCATTTTTAACTTTCCTGGGATAATTATGTTGTACCCAAGTTGAGGTTCTTGTAAGCAGTGCATCCCTAAATTTTGGGGTGGCTCTGTCTTATTGATTTTCAGTTTTCCCAAGGTATATTCCCTAGACTGGAAGTGCCCTTGGCTCTGTAGCTCTGTTGTTTACTTGTTTTAGGGAACACAATGCACTCCTCCAGAGAGGCAGTTGGCAACTTACATTCCACCCATCAGCATAACAAGGCTCCCTGTTCTCCAGGTCCTCTCTTGCCTTTCTGGTTTTTACACATTTTGTGGAGGTCCCTATTGACTGGTGGGAAGTGATACTTCTTTGTACTGCAGATTTGCATTGCCCGCTTGCTGGCTTGGCCAAAAAGGGCGTATGCGTTTTCTCCTGAATATATTCAGGAGAAAACACATACACTATTTTTGGCCAAGTGAATCATTGTCGAAGTTGTGCCCCTCTTCCTGTGCTTTACAGGTGATTCCAACGTACGCCTTGAAATCTTTTTCCTGCTATTCTGCCTCGCTTTCAAGTCCGCCTCGTTGTCTTCCTTTAAAAGATTTTTGGAAGATAGTTGTCCTTTATTACACTGCCAGTTTGTGAATTGCTGTGCCCCTGAGCTCCATTTATCAAATCGTTTTTTGTGAGCTGACCGCAAGTCCAAAATTTCGGTTCAAGAACTATACTGGTTCCCGGCAAGGGGATGAGTCTTTGGTTAATTCTTCTTCCTGCCAGGCAATTAGAGTGACATGTGCCCGTCCAAATGCCTAACAGCTCTTCTCTCATTGGTTCTCCCTGTTCCCTTTCATCCTCTGCCAAATTGGCAACCTGTGTTATCCAGGAGGTTAAACGGGCTGTCTCTCCAAGTTGGGAGATTGATAGTAAAGCAGTTGGAAAGTCAAACTGGAGCACCAGGAGAGGGACAACTAGTTGAGTTTTAGAAACCTTTCGTATACACAGTGTGTCCATTCTCTAGGTTTCCCGTACATGTTATAGCTGTAGTAATATTCCCTTCAACCTGGAGAGTTTGGAACCGTGGAATGGAGGCCACGCATTATTGCTTTAAACGGTCTGTGTTTGCTCACCCAGTCTCACCAATCCTCTCAGTCCCAAGTGTCCAGCCTTATGCCACATCAAGCTGTAGTTGAAGAGAGGTTCATTCCAGGTTTCATCAGAGACCGTGAAGGAACTGTAAAGAATTTCCCTGTTTTGTTGTTCTGTTTTTGAAATTCCTTTTTATAGTGGGTTTGAGCTGATTCTCACTGCCGTGTTTATGCCAGTCTAGACACACTTGATTCCCTTATGGAGACATATCAATACATAGGTTTTAAGATTCTTACTAGTCAGATATATTCCTCTGCGGAAAATATGGGATTTTGAATCCCTTTCCCCGAGGAAGGTGTAGGTCTTGTCTATTCCATAGTTGGTTTTTGGAACAGTACCTGTGCTTATATCAAACTCTGGTTTTATGCATCGCCCCACCTCTACTTCCCCCTTAAGCAGGCATAAGAGTGTTTTCTAAATGTGAGACTCTGTTCTCTTTCCTCACTCAGTTCATGTGTAGCTATGTTTACAGGATCTTCATAAGTGATATCTTATGATAAGTTTCATTTTCTGTGTGACTTATTTCACTTAGAATCATCGTACCTGAATCCACTCATTTTGCTGCTACTGGTCTTATGACATTGATTTCATGGCTGAGGGATATTCCATCTTACGTAAATACCACAATTTTTTGAACAATTTTTAACTTTCCTGGGATAATTATGTTGTAGCCAAGTTGAGGTTCTTGTAAGCAGTGCATCCCTAAATTTTGGGGTGGCTCTGTCTTATTGATTTTCAGTTTTCCCAAGGTATATTCCCTAGACTGGAAGTGCCCTTGGCTCTGTAGCTCTGTTGTTTACTTGTTTTAGGGAACACAATGCACTCCTCCAGAGAGGCAGTTGGCAACTTACATTCCACCCATCAGCATAACAAGGCTCCCTGTTCTCCAGGTCCTCTCTTGCCTTTCTGGTTTTTACACATTTTGTGGAGGTCCCTATTGACTGGTGGGAAGTGATACTTCTTTGTACTGCAGATTTGCATTGCCCGCTTGCTGGCTTGGCCAAAAAGGGCGTATGCGTTTTCTCCTGAATATATTCAGGAGAAAACACATACACTATTTTTGGCCAAGTGAATCATTGTCGAAGTTGTGCCCCTCTTCCTGTGCTTTACAGGTGATTCCAACGTACGCCTTGAAATCTTTTTCCTGCTATTCTGCCTCGCTTTCAAGTCCGCCTCGTTGTCTTCCTTTAAAAGATTTTTGGAAGATAGTTGTCCTTTATTACACTGCCAGTTTGTGAATTGCTGTGCCCCTGAGCTCCATTTATCAAATCGTTTTTTGTGAGCTGACCGCAAGTCCAAAATTTCGGTTCAAGAACTATACTGGTTCCCGGCAAGGGGATGAGTCTTTGGTTAATTCTTCTTCCTGCCGGGCAATTAGAGTGACATGTGCCCGTCCAAATGCCTAACAGCTCTTCTCTCATTGGTTCTCCCTGTTCCCTTTCATCCTCTGCCAAATTGGCAACCTGTGTTATCCAGGAGGTTAAAGGGGCTGTCTCTCCAAGTTGGGAGATTGATAGTAAAGCAGTTGGAAAGTCAAACTGGAGCACCAGGTGAGGGACAACTAGTTGAGTTTTAGAAAGCTTTCGTATACACAGTGTGTCCATTCTCTTGGTTTCCCGTACATGTTATAGCTGTAGTAATATTCCCTTCAACCTGGAGAGTTTGCAACCATGGAATGGAGGCCATGCATTATTTCTTTAAACGGTCTGTGTTTGCTCACCCAGTCTCACCAATCCGCTTAGTCCCAAGTGTCCAGCCTTATGCCACATCAAGCTGTAATTGTAGATATGTTCATTCCACGTTTCATCAGAGACCCTGAAGGAATTGTAAAGAATTTCCCTGTTTTGTTGTTTTGTTTTTGAAATTCCTTTTTATAGTTGGTTTGAGCTGATTCTCACTGCCGTGTTTATGCCAGTCTAGACACACTTGATTCCCTGACGGAGACATATCAATACATAGGTTTTAAGATTCTTAGTAGTCAGATATATTCCTCTGCGGAAAATATGGGGTTTTGAATCCCTTTCCCCGAGGAAGTTGTAGGTCTTGTCTATTCCATAGTTGGTTTTTGGAACGGTACCTGTGCTTATATCAAACTCTGGTTTTATGCATCACCCCACCTCTCCTTCCCCCTTAAGCAGGCATAAGAGTGTTTTCTTAATATGAGACACTGTTCTCTTTCCTCACTCACTTCATGTGCAGCCATGTTTACAGGATCTTCTTAAGTGATATCGTATGATAAGGTTCTTTTTCTGTGTGACTTATTTCACTTAGAATCATCATACCTGAATCCACTCATTTTGCTGCTACTGGTCTTATGACATTGATTTCATGGCTGAGGGATATTCCATCGTACGTAAATACCACAATTTTTTGAACAATTTTTAACTTTCCTGGGATATTTAAAGTGTACCCACGTTGAGGTTCTGGTAAGCAGTGCATCCCTAAATTTTGGGGTGGCTCTGTCTTATTGATTTTCAGTTTTCCCAAGGTATATTCCCTAGACTGGAAGTGTCCTTGGCTATGTAGCTCTGTTGTTTACTTCTTTTAGGGAACACAGTGCACTCCTCCAGAGAGGCAGTTGCCAACTTACATCCCGCCCATCAGCATAACAAGGCTTCCTGTTTTCCAAGTCCTCTCTTGCCTTTCTGGTTTTTACACATTTTGTCGATGTCCCTTTTGACCGCTGGGAAGGGATACTTCTTTGTAGTGCAGATTTGCATTGCCCGCTTGCTTGCTTGGCCAAAATGTGTGTATGCGTTTTCTCCAGAATATATTCAGGAGAAAATTAATAAACCATTTTTGGCCAAGTGCATCATTGTCGAAATTGTGCCCCTCTTCCTGTGCTTTACAGGTGATTCCAATGTACCTTTTGAAATCTGTTTCCTGCAATTCTGCATCAGTTTCAAGTCCGCCTCGTTGCCTTCCTTCAAAATATTTTTGGACGATAGTTGTCCTTTATTACTCTGCCAGTTTGTGAATTGCTGTGCCCCTGAGCTCCATTTATCAAATCGTTTTTTGTGAGCTGACCGCAAGTCCAAAATTTCGGTTCAGGACCTATACTGGTTTCCGGTAGGGGGATTAACCTTAGGTTAATTCTTCTTCCTGCTGGGCAATTAGAGTCACATGTGCCCGTCCAAATGCCTGAGAGCTACTCTCTCATTGGTTCTCCCTGTTCCCTTTCATCCTCTGCCAAATTGGCAACCTGTGTTATCCAGGAGGTTAAAGGGGCTGTCTCTCCAAGTTGGGAGATTGATAGTAAAGCAGTTGGAAAGTCAAACTGGAGCACCAGGAGAGGGACAACTAGTTGAGTTTTAGAAACCTTTCGTATACACAGTGTGTCCATTCTCTAGGTTTCCCGTACATGTTATAGCTGTAGTAATATTCCCTTCAACCTGGAGAGTTTGGAACCGTGGAATGGAGGCCACGCATTATTGCTTTAAACGGTCTGTGTTTGCTCACCCAGTCTCACCAATCCTCTCAGTCCCAAGTGTCCAGCCTTATGCCACATCAAGCTGTAGTTGAAGAGAGGTTCATTCCAGGTTTCATCAGAGACCGTGAAGGAACTGTAAAGAATTTCCCTGTTTTGTTGTTCTGTTTTTGAAATTCCTTTTTATAGTGGGTTTGAGCTGATTCTCACTGCCGTGTTTATGCCAGTCTAGACACACTTGATTCCCTTATGGAGACATATCAATACATAGGTTTTAAGATTCTTACTAGTCAGATATATTCCTCTGCGGAAAATATGGGATTTTGAATCCCTTTCCCCGAGGAAGGTGTAGGTCTTGTCTATTCCATAGTTGGTTTTTGGAACAGTACCTGTGCTTATATCAAACTCTGGTTTTATGCATCGCCCCACCTCTACTTCCCCCTTAAGCAGGCATAAGAGTGTTTTCTAAATGTGAGACTCTGTTCTCTTTCCTCACTCAGTTCATGTGTAGCTATGTTTACAGGATCTTCATAAGTGATATCTTATGATAAGTTTCATTTTCTGTGTGACTTATTTCACTTAGAATCATCGTACCTGAATCCACTCATTTTGCTGCTACTGGTCTTATGACATTGATTTCATGGCTGAGGGATATTCCATCGTACGTAAATACCACAATTTTTTGAACAATTTTTAACTTTCCTGGGATAATTATGTTGTAGCCAAGTTGAGGTTCTTGTAAGCAGTGCATCCCTAAATTTTGGGGTGGCTCTGTCTTATTGATTTTCAGTTTTCCCAAGGTATATTCCCTAGACTGGAAGTGCCCTTGGCTCTGTAGCTCTGTTGTTTACTTGTTTTAGGGAACACAATGCACTCCTCCAGAGAGGCAGTTGGCAACTTACATTCCACCCATCAGCATAACAAGGCTCCCTGTTCTCCAGGTCCTCTCTTGCCTTTCTGGTTTTTACACATTTTGTGGAGGTCCCTATTGACTGGTGGGAAGTGATACTTCTTTGTACTGCAGATTTGCATTGCCCGCTTGCTGGCTTGGCCAAAAAGGGCGTATGCGTTTTCTCCTGAATATATTCAGGAGAAAACACATACACTATTTTTGGCCAAGTGAATCATTGTCGAAGTTGTGCCCCTCTTCCTGTGCTTTACAGGTGATTCCAACGTACGCCTTGAAATCTTTTTCCTGCTATTCTGCCTCGCTTTCAAGTCCGCCTCGTTGTCTTCCTTTAAAAGATTTTTGGAAGATAGTTGTCCTTTATTACACTGCCAGTTTGTGAATTGCTGTGCCCCTGAGCTCCATTTATCAAATCGTTTTTTGTGAGCTGACCGCAAGTCCAAAATTTCGGTTCAAGAACTATACTGGTTCCCGGCAAGGGGATGAGTCTTTGGTTAATTCTTCTTCCTGCCGGGCAATTAGAGTGACATGTGCCCGTCCAAATGCCTAACAGCTCTTCTCTCATTGGTTCTCCCTGTTCCCTTTCATCCTCTGCCAAATTGGCAACCTGTGTTATCCAGGAGGTTAAAGGGGCTGTCTCTCCAAGTTGGGAGATTGATAGTAAAGCAGTTGGAAAGTCAAACTGGAGCACCAGGTGAGGGACAACTAGTTGAGTTTTAGAAAGCTTTCGTATACACAGTGTGTCCATTCTCTTGGTTTCCCGTACATGTTATAGCTGTAGTAATATTCCCTTCAACCTGGAGAGTTTGCAACCATGGAATGGAGGCCATGCATTATTTCTTTAAACGGTCTGTGTTTGCTCACCCAGTCTCACCAATCCGCTTAGTCCCAAGTGTCCAGCCTTATGCCACATCAAGCTGTAATTGTAGATATGTTCATTCCACGTTTCATCAGAGACCCTGAAGGAATTGTAAAGAATTTCCCTGTTTTGTTGTTTTGTTTTTGAAATTCCTTTTTATAGTTGGTTTGAGCTGATTCTCACTGCCGTGTTTATGCCAGTCTAGACACACTTGATTCCCTGACGGAGACATATCAATACATAGGTTTTAAGATTCTTAGTAGTCAGATATATTCCTCTGCGGAAAATATGGGGTTTTGAATCCCTTTCCCCGAGGAAGTTGTAGGTCTTGTCTATTCCATAGTTGGTTTTTGGAACGGTACCTGTGCTTATATCAAACTCTGGTTTTATGCATCACCCCACCTCTCCTTCCCCCTTAAGCAGGCATAAGAGTGTTTTCTTAATATGAGACACTGTTCTCTTTCCTCACTCACTTCATGTGCAGCCATGTTTACAGGATCTTCTTAAGTGATATCGTATGATAAGGTTCTTTTTCTGTGTGACTTATTTCACTTAGAATCATCATACCTGAATCCACTCATTTTGCTGCTACTGGTCTTATGACATTGATTTCATGGCTGAGGGATATTCCATCGTACGTAAATACCACAATTTTTTGAACAATTTTTAACTTTCCTGGGATATTTAAAGTGTACCCACGTTGAGGTTCTGGTAAGCAGTGCATCCCTAAATTTTGGGGTGGCTCTGTCTTATTGATTTTCAGTTTTCCCAAGGTATATTCCCTAGACTGGAAGTGTCCTTGGCTATGTAGCTCTGTTGTTTACTTCTTTTAGGGAACACAGTGCACTCCTCCAGAGAGGCAGTTGCCAACTTACATCCCGCCCATCAGCATAACAAGGCTTCCTGTTTTCCAGGTCCTCTCTTGCCTTTCTGGTTTTTACACATTTTGTCGATGTCCCTTTTGACCGCTGGGAAGGGATACTTCTTTGTAGTGCAGATTTGCATTGCCCGCTTGCTTGCTTGGCCAAAATGTGTGTATGCGTTTTCTCCAGAATATATTCAGGAGAAAATTAATAAACCATTGTTGGCCAAGTGCATCATTGTCGAAATTGTGCCCCTCTTCCTGTGCTTTACAGGTGATTCCAATGTACCTTTTGAAATCTGTTTCCTGCAATTCTGCATCAGTTTCAAGTCCGCCTCGTTGCCTTCCTTCAAAATATTTTTGGACGATAGTTGTCCTTTATTACTCTGCCAGTTTGTGAATTGCTGTGCCCCTGAGCTCCATTTATCAAATCGTTTTTTGTGAGCTGACCGCAAGTCCAAAATTTCGGTTCAGGACCTATACTGGTTTCCGGTAGGGGGATTAACCTTAGGTTAATTCTTCTTCCTGCTGGGCAATTAGAGTCACATGTGCCCGTCCAAATGCCTGAGAGCTACTCTCTCATTGGTTCTCCCTCTTCCCTTTCATCCTCTGCCAAATTGGCAACCTGTGTTATCCAGGAGGTTAAAGGGGCTGTCTCTCCAAGTGGGGATATTGATAGTAAAGCATTTGGAAAGTCAAATTGGAGCACCAGGAGTGGGACTATTCGTAGAGTTTTAGATACTTTTCGTATTCACAGTGTGTCCATTCTCTAGGTTTCCCGTACATATTATAGCTGTAGTAATACTCCCTTCAACCTGGAGAGTTTGGAACCGTGGATTGGAGGCCACGCATTATTGCTTTAAATGGTCCGTGTTTGCTCACCCAGTCTCACCAATCCTCTCAGTCCCAAGTGTCCAGCCTTATGCCACATCAAGCTGTAGTTGAAGAGAGGTTCATTCCAGGTTTCATCAGAGACCGTGAAGGAACTGTAAAGAATTTCCCTGTTTTGTTGTTCTGTTTTTGAAATTCCTTTTTATAGTGGGTTTGAGCTGATTCTCACTGCCGTGTTTATGCCAGTCTAGACACACTTGATTCCCTTATGGAGACATATCAATACATAGGTTTTAAGATTCTTACTAGTCAGATATATTCCTCTGCGGAAAATATGGGATTTTGAATCCCTTTCCCCGAGGAAGGTGTAGGTCTTGTCTATTCCATAGTTGGTTTTTGGAACAGTACCTGTGCTTATATCAAACTCTGGTTTTATGCATCACCCCACCTCTCCTTCCCCCTTAAGCAGGTGTAAGAGTTTTTTTCTAAATGTGAGACTCTCTTCTCTTTACTAACTCAGTTCATGTGTAGCCATGTTTACATGACCTTCATAAGTGATATCTTATGATAAGTTTATTTTATTCTGTGACTAATTTCACTTAGAATCCTCATAACTGAATCCACTCAATTTTCTGCTACTGGCCTGATGACATTGATTTCATGGCAGAGAAATATTCCATCTTATGTAATTACCACAATCTCTTGAACAATTTTTGTCTTTCCTGGGATATTTAAGATGTAGCCTAGTTGAGGTTCTTGTAAGCAGCGCAGCCCTATATTTTGGGGTGGCTCTGTCTTATTGATTTTCAGTTTTCCCAAGGTATATTCCCTAGAGTGGAAGTGCCCTTGGCTCTGTAGCTCTGTTGTTTACTTGCTTTAGGGAACACAATGCAGTCCTCCAGAGAGGCAGTGGGCAATTTATATCCCGGCCATCAACATAACAAGGCTCCCTCTTTTCCAGGGCCTCTCTAGCCTTTCTGGTTTTTACCCATTTGTGGATGTCCCTGTTGACTGGTAGGAAGTGATATTTCTTTGTAGTGCAGATTTGCATTGCCGGCTTGCTTGCTTGGCTAAAAAGGGCCTATGCGTTTTCTCCTGAATATATTCAGGGGAAATCGCATATGCCCTTTATGGCCAAGTGCATCATTGTCGAAGTTGTGCCCCTCTTTCTGTGCTTTAAAGGTGATTCCTACGTACCTCTTGAAATCTGTTTCCTGCTATTCTGCCTCACTTTCAACTCCGCCTCATTGCCTTCCATCAACAGATTGTTGGACGATAGTTGTCCTTTATTACTCTACCAGTTTTTGAATTGCTGTGCCCCTGAGATCCATATTTTAACTCGTTTTCTGTGAGCTGAAAGTAAGTCAGATATTTTGGTTCAGGACCAATACTGGTTCCAGGTGGTTGGCTGACACTTTGGTTAATTCTTCTTCCTCCCGGGATATAAGAGTGACATGTGCCCGTCCAAATGCCTAGCAGCTACTCTCTCATTGGTTCTCCCTCTTCCCTTTAATCATCTGCCAAATTGGCAACCTGTGCTAACCAGGAGGTTACAGGTGCTGTCTCTCCAAGTTGGGAGATTGATAGTAAAGCAGTTGGAAAGTCAAACTGGAGCACCAGGAGAGGGACTATTCGTTGAGTTTTAGAGACCTTTCATATTCACAGTGTGTCCATTCTCTACGTTTCCCGTACATGTTATAGCTGTAGTAATATACTCTTCAACCTGGAGAGTTGGGACCCATGGAATGGGTGCCATGCATTAATGCTTTAAAGGGTGTGCATTTGTTCACCCAATCTCACCATCCTCTCAGTCCAAAGTGTCCAGTCTTATGCCACATCCAGCTGTCGTTGTAGATAGGGTCATTCCAGGTTTCATCAGAGACCCTGAACAATTGTAAAGAATTTCACTGTTTCTTTGTTTTGTTTTTGAAATTCCTTTTTTATAGTGGGTTTGAGCTGATTCACACTGCCATGTTTATGCCAGTCTAGACACACTTGATTCCCTAAAATAGACATATCAATACATACGTTTTAAGATTCTTACTAGTCAGATATATTCCTCTGTGGGAAATATGGGGTTTTGAGTCCCATTCACTAAGGACCGGGTAAGTCTTGTATATTCCATAGTTGGTTTTTGGAACGATACTTGTGCTTATATCAAACTCTGGTTTTATGCATCACCCCACCGTTCCTTCCCCCTTAAGCAGGCATAAGAGTGTTTTCTAAATGTGAGACTCTCTTCTCTTTCCTAACTCAGTTCATGTGTAGCCATGTTTACAGGATCTTCATAAGTGATATCTTATGATAAGTTTCTTTTTCTGTGTGACTTATTTCACTTAGAATAATCGTACCTGAATCAATTCATTTTGCTGCTGCTGTTCTTATGACATTGATGGCGTGGCTGAGGGATATTCCATCGTACGTAAATACCACTATATTTTGAACGATTTTTATCTTTCCTGGGATATTTAAGGTGTACCCAAGTTGAGGTTCTTGTAAGCAGTGCAGCCCTAAATTTTGGGGTGGCTCTGTCTTATTGATTTTCAGTTTTCCCAAGTTATATTCCATAGACTGGAAGTGTCCTTGGCTCTGTAGGTCTGTTGTTTACTTGTTTTAGGGAACACAATGCACTCCTCCAGTGAGGCAGTTGGCAATTTACATGCCGCCCATCAGCATAACAAGGCTCCCTGTTCTTCAGGGCCTGTCTTGCCTTTCCAGTTTTTACCCATTTTGTGGATGTCCCTTTTGACCGGTGGGAAGTGATACTTTTTTGTAGTGCAGATTTGCATTGCCCACTTGCTTGCTTGGCCAAAAAGGGCGTATGCGTTTTCTCCTGAATATATTCAGGAGAAAACACATACGCCCTTTGTGGCCAAGTGCATCATTGTCGAAGTTGTGCCCCTCTTCCTGTGCTTTAAAGGCGATTCCAAGGTGGCTCTTGAAATCTGTTTCCTGCTATTCTGCCTCGCTTTCAAGTTCGCCACGTTGACTTCCCTCAACAGATTTTTGGACGATAGCTGCCCTTTATTACTCTGCTGGTTTGTGAATTGCTGTGTCCCTGAGCTCCATTTTTTAACTCGTTTTTTGTGAGCTGAACGCCATTCCAATATTTTGGTTCAGGACCTATACTGGTTTTTGCTGGGTGGCTGAGACTTTGGTTAATTCTTCTTCCTCCCGGGAAATAAGAAAGAAATGTGCCCGTCCAAATGTCTAACAGCTACTCTCTCATTGGTTCTCCCTCTTCCCTTTCATCCTTTGCCAAATTGGCAACATGTGCACACCAGGAGGTTAAAGGTGCTGTCTCTCCAAGTTGGGAGATTGATAGTAAAGCAGTTGGAAAGTCAAACTGGAGCACAAGGAGAGGGATTATTCGTTGAGTTTTAGAGACCGTTCATATTCACAGTGTGTCCATTCTCTAGGTTTCCTGTACATGTTATAGCTGTAGTAATATTCCCTTCAACCTGGAGAGTTGTGACCAATGGAATGGCTGCCATGCATTATTGCTTTAAAGGGTCTGCATTTGCTCACCCAATCTCACCAATCCTCTCAGTCCCATGTGTCCATCCTTTTGCCACCTCCAGCTGTCATTGTAGATAGGGTCATTCCAGGATTCATCAGAGACCCTGAAGGAATTGTAAAGAATTTCCCTGTTTTTTTGTTTTGTTTTTGAAATTCCTTTTTATAGTGGGTTTGAGCTGATTATTGGTGTCATGTTTAAGCCAGTCTAGACACACTCGATTCCCTTAAAGAAACATATCAATACATAGGTTTTATGACTCTTACTAGTCAGATATATTACTCTGTGGGAAATATGGGGTTTTGAGTCCCTTTCACTGAGGAAGGTGTAAGTCCTGTCTATTCCATAGTTGGCTTTTGAACGGTACCTGTGCTTATATCAAACTCTGGTTTTATGCATCATCCCACCTCTCCTTCCCCCTTAAGCAGGCATAAGAATGTTTTCTAAATGTGAGACTCTTCTCTTTCGTAACTCAGTTCATGTGTAGCAATGTTTACAGGATCTTCTTAAGTGATATCTTCTGATAAGTTTCTTTTTCTGTGTGACTTATTTCACTTAGAATAATCGTACCAGAATCAACTCATTTTGCTGTTGCTGTTCTTATGACATTGATGGCATGGCTGAGGGATATTCCATCGTACGTAAATACCACTATTTTTTGAACGATTTTTATCTTTCCTGGGATACTTAATGTGTACCCAAGTTGAGGTTCTTGTAAGCAGTGCAGCCGTAAATTTTGGGGTGGTGCTGTCTTATTGATTTTCAGTTTTCCCAAGGTATATTCCCTAGTCTGGAAGTGCCCCTGGCTCTGTAGCTCTGTTTTTTGCTTTTTTTAGGGAACACAATGCACTCCTCCAGAGAGGCAGTTGGCAATTTACATCCCGCCCATCAACATAACAAGGCTCACTGTTCTCCAGGCCCTGTCTTGCATTTCTGCTTTTTACCCATTTTGTGGAGGTCCCTTTTGAACTGTGGGAAGTGATACTTCTTTGTAGTGCAGATTTGCATTGCCCGCTTGCTTGATTGGCCAAAATGGGCGTATGCGTTTTCTCCTGAATATATTCAGGAGAAATCACTTTCACCCTTTTTGGCCAAGTGAATCATTGTCGAAGTTGTACCCCTCTTCCTGTGCTTTAAAGGCGATTCCAACGTATCTGTTTAAATGTGTTTCCTTCTATTCTGCCTCGCTTTCAATTCCGCCTCGTTGCCTTCCCTCAACAGATTTTTGTACGATAGTTGTCCTTTATTACTCTACCAGTTTGTGAATTGCTGTGCCCCTGAGGTCCATAATTTAACTCATTTTTTGTGAGCTGAACGCATGTCCAATATTTTGGTTCAGGACATATACTGGATCGCGGTGGGTGGCTGAGACTTTGGTTAATTCTTCTCCCTCCCGGGAAATAAGAGTGACATGTGCCAGTCCAAATGCCTAACAGCTACTCTCTCATTGGTTCTCCCACTTCCCTTTCATCCTCTGCCAAATTGGCAACCTGTGAGAACCAGGAGGTTAAAGGGGCTGTCTCTGAAAGTTGGGAGATTGATAGTAAAGCAGTTGGAAAGTCAAACCGGAGCACCAGAAGAGGGACTATTCGTTGAGTTTTAGAGACCTTTCGTATTCACAGTGTGTCCATTCTCTAGGTTTCCCGTACATTTTATAGCTGTAGTAATATTCCCTTCAACCTGGAGATTTGGAACCCATGGAATGGGTGCCATGCATTATTGCTTTATAGGGTCTGCATTTGTTCACCCAATCTCACCAATCCTCTCAGTCCCATGTGTCCTGCCTTATGCCACATCCAGCTGTCGTTGTAGATAGGGTCATGCCAGGTTTCATCAGAGACCCTGAAGGAATTGTAAAGAATTTCCCTGTTTTTTTGTTTTATTTTTGAAATTCCTTTTTATACTGGGTTTGAGATGATTCTCGATGCCATGTTTATGCCAGTCCAGACACACTTGATACCCTAAAAGAGACATATCAATACATAGGTTTTAAGATTATTAGTAGTCCGATATATTCCTCTGTGGGAAATATGGGGTTTTGAATCCCTTTCACTGAGGAAGGTGTAAGTCTTGTCTATTCCATAGTTGGTTTTTGAACGGTACCTGTGCTTATATCAAACTCTGGTTTTATGCATCACCCCACCTCTCCTTCCCCCTTAAGCAGGCATAAGAGTGTTTTCTAAATGTGAGACTCTGTTCTCTTTCCTAACTCAGTTCATGTGTAGCCATGTTTACAGAATCTTCATAAGTGATATCTTATGATAAGTTTCTTTTTCTGTGTGACTTATTTCACTTAGAATCATCGTACCTGAATCCACTCATTTAACTGCTACTGGTCTTATGACATTGATTTCATGGCTGTGGGATATTCCATCGTACGTAAGTACCACAATTTTTTGAACCATTTTTATATTTCCTGGGATATTTAAGGTTTACCCAAGTTGAGGTTCTTGGAAGCAGTGCAGCCCTAATTTTTGGGGTGGCTCTGTCTTATTGATTTTCAGTTTTCCCAAGGTATATTCCCTAGACTGGAAGTGCCCTTGGCTCTGTAGCTCTGTTGTTTACTTGTTTTAGGCAACACAATGCACTCCTCCAGGGAGGCAGTTGGCAATTTACATGCCACCCATCAGCATAACAAGTCTCCCTGTTCTCCAGGGCCTGCCTTGACTTTCTGGTTTTTACCCATTTTGTGGATATCCCTTTTGACTGGTGGGAAGTGATTCTTCTTTTTAGTGCAGATTTGCATTGCCCGCTTGCTTGCTTGGCCAAAAATGGCGTATGCGTTTTATCCTGAATATATTCAGGGGAAAACACATACACCATTTTTGGCCAGGTGCATCATTGTAGAAGTTCTGCCCATCTTCCTTTGCTTTAAAGGCGATTCCAATGTGGCTCTTGAAATCTGTTTCCTGCTATTCTGCCTCGCTTTCAAGTCCGCCTCGTTGACTTCCCTCAACAGATTTTTGGATGATAGTTGCCCTTTATTACTCTGCCAGTTTGTGAATTGCTGTGTCCCTGAGCTCCATTTTTTAACTCGTTTTTTGTGAGCTGAACGCAATTCCAATATTTTGGTTCAGGACCTATACTGTTTTTGGTGGGTGGCTGAGACTTTGTTTAATTCTTCTTCCTCCCGGGAAATAAGAAAGACATGTGCCCGTCCAGATGTCTAACAGCTACTCTCTCATTGGTTCTCCCTTTTCCCTTTCATCCTTTGCTAAATTGACAACATGTGCACACCAGGAGGTTAAAGGTGCTGTCTCTACAAGTTGGGAGATTGATAGTAAAGCAGTTGGAAAGTCAAACTGGAGCACACGGAGAGGGATTATTCCTTGAGTTTTAGAGACCTTTCATATTCACAGTGTGTCCATTCTCTAGGTTTCCTGTACATGTTATAGCTGTAGTAATATTCCCTTCAACCTGGAGAGTTGTGACCAATGGAATGGCTGCCATGCATATTTACATTAAAGGGTCTGCATTTGCTCACCCAATCTCACCAATCCTCTCAGTCCCATGTGTTCAGCCTTATGCCACATCCAGCTGTCATTATAGATAGGGTCATTCCAGGTTTCATCAGAGACCCTGAAGGAATTGTACAGAATTTCCCTGGTTTTTGTTTTGTGTTTGAAATTCCTTTTTATAGTGGGTTTGAGCTGATTCTCGCTGCCATGTTTATGCCAGTCTAGAAACACTTGATTCCCTTACAGAGACATATAAATACATAGGTTTTAAGATTCTTACTAGTCAGATATATTCCTCTGCGGGAAATATGGGATTTTGAATCCTTTTCACTGAGGAAGGTGTAAGTCTTCTCTATTCCATAGTTGGTTTTTTGAACGGTACCTGTGCTTATATCAAACTCTGGTTTTATGCATCACCCCACCTCTCCTTCCCCCTTAAGCAGGAATAAGTGTTTTTTTTCTAAATGTGAGACTCTGTTCTCTTTCCTAACTCAGTTCATGTGTAGCCTTGTTTACAGGATCTTCATAAGTGATATCTTATGATAAGTTTCCTTTTCTGTGTGACTTATTTCACTTAGAATCATCGTACCTGAAGCCACTCATTTTGCTGCTACTGGTCTTATGACATTGATTTCTTGGCTGAGGGATGTTCTATCATACGTAAGTACCACAATTTTTTGAACCATATTTATATTTCCTGAGATATTTACAGTGTACCAAAGTTGAGGTTCTTGTAAGCAGTGCAGCCCTAAATTTTGGGGTGGCTCTGTCTTATTGATTTTCAGTTTTCCCAAGGTATATTTCCTAGACTTGAAGTGCCCTTGGCCCTGTAGCTCTGTTGTTTACTTGTTTTAGGGAACACAATGCACTCCTACACAGAGGCAGTTGGCAATTTACATGCTGCCCATCAGCATAACAAGGCTCCATGTTCTCCAGGGCCTGTCTTGCCTTTCTTGTTTTTACCCTTTTTGTGGATGTCCCTTTTGACCGGTGGGAAGTGATACTTCTTTGTAGTGCAGACTTACATTGTCCGCTTGCTTGCTTGGCCAAAAAGAGCGTATGCGTTTTCTCCTGAATATACTCAGGAGAAAACGCATATGCTCTTTCTGGCCAAGTGCATCACTGTCGAAGTTGTGCCCCTCTTCCTGTGCTTTAAAGGCGATTCCAACGTACCTCTTGAAATCTGTTTCCTGCTATTCTGCCTCACTTTCAAGTCTGCCTCGTTGCCTTCCCTCAACAGATTTTTGGATGATAGTTGTCCTTTATTACTCTGCCAATTTGTGAATTGCTCTGCCCTATAGCTCCATTTTTTAACTCGTTTTTTGTGAGCTGAACGCCAGTCCCATATTTTGGTTCAGGACCTATACTTTTTCCCGGTGGGTGGCTGAGACTTTGGTTAATTCTTCTTCCTCCCAGGAAATAAGAGTGACATGTGTCTGTCCAAATGCCCAACAGCTACTCTCTCTTTGGTTCTCCCTCTTCCCTTTCATCCTTTGCCCAACTGGCTACCTGTGCGAACCAGGAGGTTAAAGGTGCTGTCTCTCCAAGTTGGGAGATTGATAGTAATGCAGTTTGAAAGTCAAACTGGAGCACCAGGAGAGGGATTATTCGTTGAGTTTTAGAAACATTTTTTCTTCACAGTGTATCCATTCTCTAGGTTTCCCATACATGTTATAGCTGTAGTAATATTCCCTTCAACCTGGAGAGTTGGGACCCATGGAATGGGTGCCATGCATTATTGCTTTAAAGCGTCTGCATTTGCTCACCCAATCTCACCAATCCTCTCAGTCCCAAGTGTCCTGCCTTATGCCACCTCCAGCTGTCCTTGTAGATAGGGTCGTTCCAAGTTTAATCAGAGACCCTGAAGGAATTGTAAAGAATTTCGCTGTTTTTTTGTTTTGTTTTTGAAATTCCGTTTTATAGTAGGTTTGAGCTGATTCTCGCTGCCATGATTATGCCAGTCTAGAAACACTTGATTCCCTTACAGAGACATATCAATACATAGGTTTTAAGATTCTTTCTAGTCAGATATATTCCTCTGTGGGAAATATGTGATTTTGAATCCCTTTCACTGAGGAAGGTGTAGGTCTTCTCTATTCCATAGTTGGTTTTTGGAACGGTACCTGTGCTTATATCAAACTCTGGTTTTATGCATCACCCCACCTCTCAATCCCCCTTAAGCAGGCATAAGTGTGTTTTCTAAATGTGAGACTCTCTTCTCTTTCCTAACTCAGTTCATGTGTAGCCATGTTTACAGGATCTTCATAAGTGATATCTTATGATAAGTTTCTTTTTTCTGTGTGACTTATCCCACTTAGAATCATCGTACCTGAATCCACTCATTTTGCTGCTACTGGTCTTATGACATTGATTTCATGGCTGAGGGATATTCCATCATACTTAAGTACCACAATTTTTTGAACCATTTTTATATTTCCTGAGATATTTAAGGTGTACCCAAGTTGAGGTTCTTGTAAGCAGTGCAGCCCTAAATTTTGGGGTGGCTCTGTCTTATTGATTTTCAGTTTTCCCAAGGTATATTCCCTAGACTGGAAGTGTCCTTGGCTCTGTAGCTCTGTTGTTTACTTGTTTTAGGGAACACAATGCATTCCACCAGAGAGGCAGTTGGCAATTTACATCCCGCCCATCAGCATAACAAGGCTCCCTGTTCTCCAGGGCCTGTCTTGAATTTCTGGTTTTTACCCTTTTTGTGGATGTCCCTTTGGACCGGTGGGAAGTGATACTTCTTTGTAGTGCAGACTTATATTGTCCGCTTGCTTGCTTTGTCAAAAAGTGCATATGCGTTTTCTCTTGAATATAATCAGTAGAAAACGCATATGCCCTTTTTGGCCAAGTGCAACATTGTAGATTTTGTGCCCCTCTTCCTGTGCTTTAAAGGCAATTCCAACGTACCTCTTGAAATCTGTTTCCTGCTATTCTGCCTCACTTTCAAGTATGCCTCGTTGCCTTCCCTCAACAGATTCTAGGATGATAGTTGTCCTTTATTACTCTGACAGTTTGTGAATTGCTCTGCCCTATAGCTCCATTTTTTAACTCGTTTTTTGTGAGCTGAACACCAGTCCCATATTTTGGTTCAGAACCTCTACTGGTTCCCGGTGGGTGGATGAGACTTTGGTTAATTCTTCTTCCTCCCGGGAAATAAGAGTGACATGTGCCCATCCAAATGCCTAACAGCTACTCTCTCTTTGGTTCTCCCTCTTCTCTTTCATCATTTGCCAAATTGGCAACCTGTGCGAACCAGGAGGTTAATGGTGCTGTCTCTCCAAGTTGGGAGATTGATAGTAAAGCAGTTGGAAATTCAAACAAGAGTACCAGCAAAGGGACTATTTGTTGAGTTTTAGAGACTTTTCATGTTCACTGAGTGTCCATTGCCTAGGTTTCCCATACATGTTATAGCTGTAGTAATATTCCTTTCACCCTGGAGAGTTGGGACCCATGGAAGGGGGGCCATGCATTATTGCTTTAAAGAGTCTGCATTTGCTCACCCAATCTCACCAATCCTCTCAGTCCCAAGTGTCCAGCCTAATGCCAAATCCAGCTGTCGTTGTAGATAGGGTCATTCCAGGTTTCGTCAGAGACCCTGAAGAAATTGTTAAGGATTTTTTGTGTGTGTGTGTCTGAAATTCCTTTTTATAGTGGGTTTGAGCTGATTTTCACTGCCATGTTTATGCCAGTCTAGACACATTTGATTCCCTCATGGAGACATATCAATAAATAGGTTATAAGATTCTTACTAGTCAGATATATTCCTCTGAGGGAAATATGGGGTTTTGAGTCCCTTTCACTGAGGAAGGTGTAGGTCTTGGCTATTCCATATTTGATTTTTTGAACGGTACCTGTGCTTATATAAAACTCTGGGTTTTATGCATCACCCCACCTCTCCTTCCCCCTTAAGCAGGCATAAGAGTGTTTTCTAAATGTGAGACTCTGTTCTCTTTCCTAACTCAGTTCATGTGTAGCCATGTTTACAGGATCTCTATAAGTGATATCTTATGATAGTTTTCTTTTTCTGTGTGACTTATTTCACTTAGAATCATCGTACCTGAATCCACTCATTTTGCTGCTACTGGCCTTATGACATTGATTTCATGGCTGAGGGATATTCCGTCATACGTAAGTACCACAATTTCTTGAACCATTTTTGTCTTTCCTGGGATATTTAAGGTGTACCCAAGTTGAGGTTTTTGTAAGCAGTGCAGCCCTGAATTTTGTTGTGGATCTGTCTTATTAATTTTCAGTTTTCCCAAGCTATATTCCCTAGCCTGGAAGTGCCCTTGGCTCTGTGGCTCTGTTTTTTACTTGTTTTAGGGAACACAATGCACTCCTCCAGAGAAGCGGTTGGCAATTTACATCCCGCCCATCAGCATAACAAGGCTCTCTATTCCCCAGGGCCTGTCTTGCGTGTCTGGTTTTTACACATTTTGCGGATATCCCTTTTGGCTGGTGGGAAGTGATACTTCTTTGTAGTGCAGATTTGCATTGCCCGCTTGCTTGCTTGGCTGAAAAGGGCATATGCGTTTTCTCCTGAATATATTCACGTGAAAACCCAAATGCCCTTTATGGACATTTTCATTATTCTCGAAGTTGTGGTGCTTTTCCTGTTTTTAAGGGCGATTCCAATGTACCTCTTGAAATCTGTTTCATGCCATTCTGCCTCAATTTCACTTCGGCCTCGTGGCTTTCCCTCAACAGATTTTTGGAAGAGAGTAGTCCTTTATAACTCTGCAGCTTAGTGAATTGCTGTGTCCCTGAGTTCTATTTTTCAACTCGCGTTTTTGTGAGCTGACCGCAAATCCACAGTTTTGCTTCTGGACCTATAAAGGTTCTGGGGGGGGAAGGCTGAGTCTTTGGTTAATTCCTCTTCGTGACGGGAAATTAGAGTGAAATGTGGCCGTCCAAATGCCTACAGCTACTCTCTCATTGGTTCTCTCTGTTCCCTTATATCCTCTGCACAATTTGCCAACTGTGCGAACCAGGAGGTTATAGGGGCTGACTCTCCAAGTTGGGAGATTGATAGTAAAGCAGTTGGAATGTCAAACTGGAGCACAAGGAGAGAAAAAAAGTAGTAGAGTTTTAGAAACCTTTCACCATCAGATGGTTTCCATTCTCTAGGTTCCCATACATGTTATAACTGTAGTGATATTCCCTTCTACTTGGAGAGTTGGGAACCATGGAATGCATGGCAGGCATAATTGCTTTAAAGGGTCTGCATTTTTTCACACAATCTCACCAGTCCTCTCAGTCCCAAGTCACCAGTGTTATGCCACATCCAGCTGTAATTGTAGATAGGGTCATTCCAGGGTTCTTCAGAACCCCTGAAGGTACTGTGTAAGAATTTTACTGTATTTATGTTTTGTTTTGAAATTCATTTTTATATTGGGTATGAGCTGATTCTCACTGCCATGTTTATGTCTTTCTAGACACAGTTAGTTCCCTTATGGAGACATATCAATACATAGGTTTTAAAATTCTTACTAGTCAGATATATTTCTCTGCGGGGAATAAGGATGTTGAGTTCCGTTCACTGAGGAAGGAGTAGGGCTTGTCTCTTCTGTTTTTGGATTATGGAACGGTACCTGTGCTAATATCAAACTTTTGTTTTGTGCATCTCCCCACCTCTCTTTCCCCTTAAGCAAGCGTTAGAGTGTTTTGTAAATCTGAGACTCTGTTCTCTTCCCTAATTCAGTTCATATGTAGCCATGTTTACATTCCCTTCATAAGTGATATCTTATGTCAGAATGCACCATGGCCTTGTCATAATAATGCTCCAGGACCCCTGTCATCACAATGCCCCATGCCCTGGTTATCACAATGCTCCATGTCCCTTGTCATCACAATTCTCCACGTCCTTGTCATCAGAATGCTACATGACACTTCTCATCAAAATATTACATGCTCTTATCATCACAATTCTCCATGCACTTGAAATTGCAATGCTCCATGCACTTGTCATCACAATGCCCCATGCACTTGTCATCACAATGCTCCATGCCCTTTTCATCACATTGCTCCATGACCCCTGTCATCACAACACTCCATGAACATTTTCAGCCCAGGGTTCCATGACCCTTGTCATCAAAATGATCCATGCCCTTGTCATCCCAATGCTCCATGACCCCTGTATTCACAATGCTCCATGACGCTTGTCATCACAGTGCTCCATGACACATGTCATCACAATGCTCCATGCCTTTGTCAGCAAAATTCTACATGACCATGTCATTACAATGCTCTATGCACTTGTCATTACAATATTCCAATTCCACTGTCATCACAATCCTCCATGAAACTTGGGATCATATTGCTTCATGCCCTTGTCATCACAATGATCCATGCTCCTTGAAATCAAAATGATCCATGACCTCTGTCATCACAATGCTCCAAACTCTTGTGATCACAGTGTTCCATAACACTTGTCATCACAACGCTCAGTGTTGCCTGTCATCACAATACGCCATGCCCTTTTCATCACAATGCTCCATGACATTTGTCTTCACAATTCTCAATACACTTGTAATCACAATGCTCCCTGACAGTTGTCAACAGAATGCTCCTTGAACCCTGTCACGAAAAGGCTCCATGCATTTTTCATCACAATACCCGATGCCGTTTTCATCACAATGCTCCATGACATTGTCATCAAAATACTCCACAAGATTGTCATCAGAATGCTCCATGTCCCTTGTCATCACAATTCTCCATGCACTTGTCAGCACAATGCTCCCTGACCCTTGTCATCACAATGCTCCAAGCCATTGTCATCACAATGCTCCATTACCTTTGTCCTCAGAATCCTCCATGACACTTAGCATCACAATGCTCCATGCCATTGTCATCACAATGGGTCACTACATATTTCATCACAATGATCCCTGACACCTGTCTTCATAATAGTCCATGACCTGGTCATCACAATGCGCCATTCCAACTGTCATCAAAATAATCCATGAAACATATTAGACAAATGTTCCATGCCCTTGTCATCACAATGCCCCATGCCCTTTTTATCACAATGCCCCATGAGCCCTGTCATCACAATGCTCTGTGACTCCAGTCATCACAATGCTTCATAAAGTTTGTCATCACAGTGGTCCATGCCTGCGTCATCACAATGCTCTTTGACCTTTGTAACCACAATGCTCCATGAACTTTTCATCACAATTCTCTGTGACCCTTGTCATCACAATGCTCCATCTCTTTGTCAGAACAATGCTCCATGACCATTGTCTTCACAATGTGCCACGCACATTTCATCACAACGGTCCACACAATTGTCATTGCAATGCTCCATAAACCTTGTAATCACAATGCTCCATGCACTTCTCATCCAAATCCTCTCTCACCAGAGGTATCACAGTGTTCCATCACTAGTCATCACAATACTCCCTCACCCCTGTAATCACAATGTTCCATGAACCTGTCATCACACTGATACATCCCCTTATCATCACAATATTCCATGACCCCTGTCATCAAAATGTTCCATGACCATTTTCATCCCAAAGCTCCAAGACCCCTGACATCACAATTTTCTATAAACCTTCCATCAAAATGTTCCATTCCACTTTTCATCAAATTGCTGCATGACCCTGTCATCAAAATGCTCCCTGGCATTCTCATCACAATGCACCATGCCCTTGTAATCAAAATGCTCCATGACTTATCATCACAAAGCTCCATGACCCTTGGCATCACAATGCTCCATTCCATTGTCATCACAATGCTCCATGAACACTCTCATAACATTGCTCAATGCACTTGTCATCACAAAGCTCCATGATACTTGTCATCACAATGCTCGATGCCCTTCTCATCACAATGCTCCATGCCCTTGTCATTACAATCCTGCATGACCCATGTATCATAGTGTTCCATACCCTTGTCATCACAATGCTCCATGCCCACTCTCATCACAATAATCCATGAAACATGTCAGACCAATGTTCCATGACCTTCTCATCACAATGCTCCATTACCCCTGTCATAACAATGCACCATGACCACTGCCATCACAATGTTCCACGGCATAGTCATCACAACGTTTCCATGACACTTGTCATCACAATGCTGAAGACCACTGTAATCACAATGCTCCATTCCCTTGTCATCACAAAGCTCCATGACACATGTCCTCAGAATGTTCCATGGCCTTCTCATCACAATGCTCCATGCCCTTGTCATCACAATGCTCCAAGACCCCTGTAAACACAATGCTCGATGCCCCTTTTCATCTCAATGATCCAAGAACCCTGTCAGCACAATGCACCATACACATCATCATAATGCTCCAGGCTATTGTCATCACAATGAAATCAATATTGTCCATGACCTCTATCATCATAATGCTCCAAACCCTTGTGATCACAATGTTCCATAACACTTATCATCACAACAACCCATGACGCTCATCATCACAATTGTCTTTGGTCTTCTCATCACAATGCTCCATGATCTTTGTCATCACAATGCTCAATACACTTTTCATCACAATGCTAACTGACCCTTGTCGTCAGTATGGTCATTGAACCCTGTCATGACAATGCTCCATGCCTTTTTCATCACAATAATCCATGCCCTTTTCATCACAATGCTCCAAGACCCGTCATCACAATGCTCCATGCCCTTGTCATCACAGAACTCCATGACGCATGCCATCAGAATGCTCCATGGCCTTCTCCTCACAATGCTCCATGCCCTTGTCATCACAATGCTCCAAGACCCCAGTAATCACAATGCTCAATGCCCCTTTTCATCAGAATGCTCCATGTCAGTTGTCATTACAAGTCTCCATGGTCTTCTCATCACAATGCTCCTGGACCTTGTCATCACCATGCTCCATTCCATTGTCATCACAATGCTCCATGTGCTTGTCAGCACAATGCTCCATGACACAGGTCATCACAGTGCACCATGCGTTGTCATCACAGTGCTCCACAATCTTGTCATCACAATGCTCCATGCACTTCTCATCAAAATGGTCTCTCACCACTGATATCACAATGCTATATCACTATTTGTCACAGTACTGCCTCATCCCTGTCATCACAATGTTCCATGACTCCTGTCATCACAATACTACATGCACTTATCATCACAATGTTCGATGACCCCTGACATCACAATGTTCCATAACACCTGTCATCAAAATGCTCCATGACACTTTTCATCAAAATGCTCCAAGACCCCTGACATCACAGTGTTCCATAACACCTGTCATCAAAATGTTCCATGACACATTTCATCCAATTGCTCCATGACCCTGTCATCACAATGTTTCCTGCCCTTCTCATCACAATGCACAACGCCCTTGCCATGAAAATGCTCCGTGACCTTTGTCATCACAAAGATCCATGCCCCTTGGCATCACAATGCTCCATGTCATTGTCATCACAATGCTCCATGAACAATCTCATCACATTTATCCATGTGCTTGTCATCACAAAGCTCCATGACACATGTCATCAGAATGCTCCATGGCCTTCTCATCACAATGTTCCATGCCCTTGCCATCTCAATGCTCCATTACCACTGTCATAACAATGCTCCATGACCCCTGCCATCACGATGTTCCATGGCCTTGTCATCACAAGGCTCCATGACCCTTCTCATCACAATGCTCCAAGAACAATGTAATCACAATGCTCTATGCCCCTTTTCATGTCAATGATCCATGAACCCTGTCATCACAATGCACCATGCCCATCATCATAATGCTTCATGCTATTTTCATCACAGTGAAATCAAAATGCTCCATGACCTCTGTCATAAAAATGCTCCAAACCATTCTGATCAAAATATTCCATAACACTTGTCATCACAATGCCCCATGACGCTCGTCATCACAGTTATCCATGGCCTTCTCATCACAATGCTCCATGACCTTTGTCATCACAATGCTCAATACACTTGTTATCAAAATGCTCCCTGACACTTGTTGTCTGTATGCTCCTTGAACCCTGTCATGACAAGGCTCCATGCTTTTTCATCACAATAATCCATGCCCTTTTCATCACAATTCTCCAAGACCCATGTAATCATAATGATCCATGCCCTTGTCATCACAAAGCTAAATGACGCATGACATCAGAATGCTCCTTGGTCTTCTCCTCACAATGCTCCATGCCCTTGTCATCACAATGTTCCAAGACCCTGTAATCACAATGTTCCATGCCCCTTTTCATCAGAATGCTCCATGAGACTTGTCATAACAAGGCTCCATGGCTTTGTCATCACAATGCTCCAGGACATTGTCATCACAATGCTTCACAACTTTGTCATGAAAATTCTCAATGTACCTTGTCATCATAATGCTCCAAGCCCTAGTCATCACAATGCTCCATTATATTTGTCATCACAATCCTCCATTACATTTGGCATCACAATGCTTCATGCCATTGTCATCGCAATGGACCATGACATATGTCATCACAATGCTCCCTGACACCTGTCTTCACAATACTCCATGACCTTATCATCACAATGCTGCATGCCTTTGTCATCACTATGCTCCATGACAACTGTCATCACAATGTGCCACGCGCATTTCATCACAACGATCCAAAAAATTGTCATTGCAAAGCTCCATAAACATTGTAACCACAATGCTCCATGCACTTCTCATCAAAATGCTCTCTCACTAGAGATATCACAGTATTCCATCACTAGTCATCACAATACTCGCTCACCCCTGTAATCACAGTGCTCCATGACCCTGTCATCACAATGCTACATCCCCTTATCTTCACAGTGTTCCTTGATCCCTGACATCACAATGTTCCATAATCCCTGTCATCAAAATGCTCCATGACCCTTTTCATCCCAAAGCTCCAAGACCCCTGACATCACAATGTTCTATAACCACTGTCATCAAAATATTCCATTACACTTTTCATCAAATTGCTGCATGACCCGGTCATCAAAATCCTCCCTGCCCTTCTCATCACAATGAACCATGCCCTTGTCATCAAAATGCTGCATGACTTGTCATCACAAAACTCCATGACCCATGGCATCACAATGCTCCATGTCATTGTCATCACAGTGCTCCATGAACCCTCTCATAACATTGCTCAATGCACTTGTCATCAAAAAGCTCCATGACATTTGTCATCACAATGCTCGATGGCCTTCTCATCACAATGCTCCATGCCCTTGTCATCACAACGATCCAAGACCCTTGTAATCACAATGCTCCATGCCCCTTTTCATCTCAGTGCTCCATGAACCCTGTCATCACAGTGCACCATGCCCATCATCATAATGCTTTAGGCTATTGTCATCACAAAGAAATCAATAATCTCCATGACCTCTGTCATCATAATGCTCCAAATCCTTGTGATCACAATGTTCCATAACACTTATCATCACAACACCCTATGACGCTCATCATCACAATTATCCATGGCCTTCTCATCACAATGCTCCATGATCTTTGTCATCACAATGCTCAATACAATTGTCATCACAATGCTCCGTGACATTTGTCGTCAGAATGCTCCTTGAACCCTGTCATGACAAGGCTCCATGCCTTTTTCATCACAATGATCCATGCCCTTTTCATCACAATGCTCCAAGATCCCTATAATCACAATGCTCCATGCACTTGTCATCAAAAAGCTCCAAGACGCATGTCATCAGAATGCTTCATGGCCTTCTTATCACAATGCTCCATGTCATTGTCATCACAATGCTCCCTGAACGATCTCATCACATTGCTCCATGCACTTATCTTCACAAAGCTCCATGACACATGTCATCAGAATGCTCCATGGCCTTCTCATCACAATGCTCCATGCACTTGCCATCACAATGCTCCATTACACCTGTCATAACAATGCTCCATAACCCCTGCCATCACGATATTCCATGGCCTTGTCATCACAAGGCTCCATCACCCTTCTCATCACAATGCTCCAAGAACGCTGTAATCACAATGCTCCATGCCCTTGTCATCAAAAAGCTCCATGACGCATGTCATCAGAATGCTTCATGGCTTTCTCATCACAATGCACAACGCACTGGCCAACAAAATGCTACATGACCTTTGTCATCACAATGATCCATGACCCTTTGCATCACATTGCTCCATATTATTGTCATCACAATGCTCCATGAACGCTCTCATCACATTGCTCCATGCCCTTGTCTTCACAAAACTCCATGACACATGTCATCAGAATGCTCCATGGTCTTCTCATCACAGTGCTCCATGACCCTACCATCACAATGCTCCATTACCCCTGTCATAAAAATGCTCCATGACCCCTACCCTCACGATGTTCCATGGCCATGTCATCACAAGGCTGCATGACCATTCTCATCACAACAATCCAAGAACCTTGTAATCACAATGCTCCAAGCCCCTTTTCATCTCAATGATCCATGAACCCTGTCATCACAATGCACCATGCCCATCATCATAATTCTTCATGCTATTGTCATCACAATGAAATCAAAATGCTCCATGACTTCTGTCATAAAAATGCTCCAATCCCTTGTGATCACAATATTCCATATCACTTGTCATCACAATGCCCCATGATGTTCGTCATCACAGTTATCCATGGTCTTCTCATCACAATGCTCTATGACCTTTGTCATCACAGTGCTCAATACACTTGTCATCAGAATGCTCCCTGACACTTGTTGTCTGTATGCTCCATGAACCCTGTCATGACAAGGCTCCATGGCTTTTTTATCACGATGATCCATGCCATTTTCATCACAATGCTCCAAGACACATGTAATCACAATGCTCCATGCCCTTGTCATCACAAAGATCAATGACGCATGCCATCAGAATGCTCCTTGGTCTCCTCCTCACAATGTTCCATGCCCTTGTCATCACAATGTTCCATAACTCCTGTAATCACAATGATCCATGCCCCTTTTCATCAGTATGCTCCATGAGACTTGTCATCACAAGGCTCCATAGTTTTGTCATCACAATGCTCCAGGACCTTCTCATCACAATGCTTCACGACATTGTCATGAAAATTCTCAATGACCCTTGTCATCATAATGCTCCAAGCCCTAATCATCACAATCCTCCATTACATTTGGCATCACAATGCTCCATGTCATTGTCATCGCAGTGTACCATGACATATGAAATCACAATGCTAACTGACACCTGTCTTCACAATATTCCATGACCTTCTCATCACAATGCTCCCTGACCCTTGTCATCACAATGCTCCAAGCCATTGTCATCACAATGCTCCATTACCTTTGTCATCAGAATCCTCCATGACACTTGGCATCACAATGCTCAATGCCATTGTCATCACAATGGGCCATTACATATGTCATCACAATGCTCGCTGACACCTGTCTTCACAATACTCCATGACCTGGTCATCACAATGCTCCATGCCCTTGTCATCACAATGCGCCATTCCAACTGTCATCGCAATAATCCATGAAAATTATTAGACCAATGTTCCATTCCTTGTCATCACAATACTCCATGCCCTAGTTATCTTTATACTCCATGACCCCTGTCATCACAATGCACCCTGACTCCAGTCATCACAATGCTTCATGACCTTTTTCATCACACTGGTCCATGCCCTCGTCATCAACAGTCTCTGTGACCTTTTTAACCACAATGCTCCATTAACTTTTCATCACAATGCTCTTTAAGCCTTGTCATCACAATGCTCCATGCGCTTGTCAGCACAATGCTCAATGACACATGTCATCACAATGCACCATGTGCTTGTCATCACAGTGCTCCGCAATCTTGTCATCACAATGCTCCATAAAATACGTCATCACAATGCTCCATGCACTTCTCATCAAAATGCTCTCTCACCACTGATATCACAATGCTACATCACTATTTGTCACAATACTCCCTCACCCCTCTCATCACAATGTTCCATGACTCCTGTCATCACAATGCTACATGCACTTATCATCACAATGTTCGATGACCCCTGACACCACAATGTTCCATAACACCTGTCATCAAAATGTTCCATGACAGTTTTCAGCAAATTGCTCCATGACCCTGTCATCTGAATGCTCCCTGCCCTTCTCCTCACAATGCACAACGCCCTTGCCATCAAAATGCTCCATGACATTTGTCATCACAAAGATCCATGACCCTTGGCATCACAATGCTCCATGTCATTGTCATCACTATGCTCCATGAACGCTCTCATCACATTGTTCCATGTCCTTGTCTTCACAAAGCTCCATGACACATGTCATCAGAATGCTCCATGGCCTTCTCATCACAATGCTCCATGCCCTTGCCATCACAATGCTCCATTACCCCAGTCATAACAATGATCCATGACCCCTGCCATCACGGTGTTCCATGCCCTTGTTATCACAATTCTCCATGACCCCTGTCATCACAATGCTCCGTGACTCCACTCATCACAATGCTTCATAACATTTGTCATCAGAACGCTCCATGCGCGCGTCAACACAAGGCTCTGTGACATTTGTAACCACAATGCGCCATGAACACTTCATCGCAATGCTCCGTGAACCTTGTCATCACAATGCTCCATGTCTTTGTCAGAACAATGCTCCATGACCCTTGTCATCACAGTTTGTCATGTGCTTTTCATCACAATGATCCACAACCTTGTCATCGCTATGCTCCATAAACCTTGTAATCACAATGCTCCATGCAATTCTCATACAAATGCTCTCTCACATGAGATATCACAATGTTCCATCACTAGTCATCACAATCCTCCCTCACCCCGGTTGTCACAATATTCCATGACCCCTGTGATCACAATGCTACATCCCCTTATCAGCACAATGTTCCATGACCCCTGACATCACAATGTTCCATAACCCCTGTCAACAAAATGCTCCATCACCCTTTTCATCGCAAAGCTCCAGGACCCCAGGCATCACAATGTTCTATAACCCCTTTCATCAAAATGTTCCATTACAATTTTCATCAAATTGCTGCATGACCATGTCATCAAAATGCTCCCTGCCCTTCTAAACACAATGCACCCCACCCTTGTCATCAAAAAGCTCCATGACCTTTGTCATCACAAAGCTCCATGACCCTTGGCATCACAATGCTCCATGACATTGTCATCACAATGCTCCATGAACCATCTCATCACAATGCTCCATGCCCTTGTCATTACAATCCCCCATGACCCATGTATCACAGTGTACCGTGCCCTTCTCATCACAATGCTCCATGTCCACTCTCATCACAATAATCCATGAAACATTTCAGACCAATGCTCAATGCCCTTCTCATCACAATGATCCATTACCGCTGTCGTAACAATGCTCCATGATACCTGCCATCACAATGATCCACAGCCTTGTCATCACAAGGCTCCATGACCCTCGTCATCACAATGCTCCAAGACACCTGTAATCACAAAGCTACATGCCCTTGTCATCACAAAGCTCCATGACGCATGCCATCAGAATGTTCCATGGCCTTCTCCTCAAAATGCTACATGCCATTGTCATCACAATGTTCCAAGACCCCTGTAATCACAATGCTCCATGCCCCTTTTCATCAGAATGCTCCATGAGACTTGTCATCACAAGTCTCCATGGTCATCTCCTCACAATTCTCCAGGAAATTCTCATCACCATGCTCCATTCCCTTGTCATCAGAATGCTCCATGACCCATGTCATCACAATACTCCATGAATATTTTCAGCAATATGCTACATGATCTTCTCATCACAATGCTCCATGACCAATATCATCACAATGCTCCATGACCACTGTCATCACAACACTCCATGACACCTGAAAACACAATGATCCGGTACTCTTGTCATCACAATGCTCCAAGACCCCTGTAATCACAATGCTCCATGACCCCTGTCATCACAATACTCCATGAATGTTTTCAGCCCAATGATCCATGACAATTGTCATCACAATGATCCATGCCCTTGTCATCCCAATGCTCCATGACCCTTGTATTCACAGTGCTCTGTGACGCTTGTCATCACAGTGCTCCATGACACCTGTCATCAAAATGCTCCATGCCTTTGTCAGTAAAATGCTACAGGACCTTGTCATTAAAATGCTCTATGCACTTTTCATCACAATACTCCATTACCATTGTCATCACAATCCTCCAAGAACCTTGGGATCACAATGTTTCATGCCCTAGTCATCACAATGCTCCATGTTCCTTGAAATCAAAATGATCCATGACCTCTGTCATCGCAATTCTTCAAACCCTTGTGATCACAATGATCCATAACACTTGCCATCATAACGCTCCATGATGCCTTTCATCACAATAATCCATGACCTTGTCATCACAATGCTCCATGCCCTTGTTATCACAATGTTCCAAGACCCCTGTAATCACAATGCTCCATGCCCCTTTTCATCAGTATGCTCCATGAGACCTGTCATCACAAGGCTCCATCGTTTTCTCATTACAATGCTCCAGGACCTTGTCATCACAATGCTTCACGACATTGTCATGAAAATTCTCAATGGCCCTTGTCATCATAATGCTCCAAGCCCTAGTCATCACAATGCTCCATTATATTTGTCATCACAATCCTCCATTACATTTGGCATCACAGTGCTCCATGCCATTGTCATCGCAATGGACCATGACATATGTCATCACAATGCTCCCTGACACCAGTCTTCACAATACTCCATGTCCTTGTCATCACAATGCTCCATGGCCTTGTCATCACAGTGCACCATATCCACTCTAATCACAATAATCTATGAAACTTGTCATCACAATGCTCCATGCCCCTGTCATCACAATGCTCCATGCCCTTGTCATCACAATGCTCCCTGAACCCTGTCATCAAAATACTCCGTGACTCCAGTCATCACAATGCTTCATAACGTTTGTCATCACAGCGGTCCATGCCCGCGTCATCACAAGGCTCTGTGACCTTTGTAACCACAATGCTCCATGAACTTTTCATCACAATGCTCCGTGACCCTTGTCATCACAATGCTCCATGTCTTTGTCAGAACAATGCTCCATGACCATTGTCATCACAATGTGCCATGCGCTTTTCATCACAATGATACACAACCTTGTCATCGCTATGCTCCATAAACCTTGTAATCACAATGCTCCATGCACTTCTCATCCAAATGCTCTCTCACATGAGATATCACAATGTTCCATCACTAGTCATCACAATCCTCCCTCACCCCTGTTATCACAATGTTCCATGACCCCTGTCATTCACAATGCTACATCCCCTTATCAGCACAATGTTCCATGACCCCTGACATCACAATGTTCCATAACCCCTGTCATCAAAATGCTCCATGACCCTTTTCATCCTAAAGCTCCTTGACCCCTGGCATCACAATGTTCTATAACCCCTGTCATCAAAATGTTCCATTACACTTTTCATCAAATTACTGCATGAACCTCTCATCAAAATGGTCCCTGCCCTTTTCATCACAATGCACCACACACTTGTCATCAAAATGTTCCATGACCTTTGTCATCAAAAGCTCCATGACACTTGGCATCACAATGCTCCATGTCATTGTCATCACAGTGCTCAATGAACCCTCTCATCACATTGCTCCATGCCCTTGTCATCACACATCTCCATGACACTTGTCATCACAATGCTCGATGCCCTTCTCATCACAATGCTCCATGCCCTTGTCATTACAATCCCCGATGACCCATGTATCACCGTGTATGGTGCCCTTGTCATCACAATTCTCCATGCCCACTCTCATCACAGTAATCCATGAAAAATTTCACACCAATGCTCAATGCCCTTCTCATCACAATGCTCCATTACCTCTGTCATAACAATGCTCCATGACCCCTGCCATCACAATGTTCCACGGCCTTGCCATCACAATTCTCCATGACCCTTGTCATCACAATGCTCCAAGACCCCTGTAATCACAATGCTCCATGCCCTTGTCATCACAAAGCTCCATGACGCATGTCATCAGAATGTTTCATGGCCTTCTCCTCACAGTGCTCCTTGTCCTTGTCATCACAATTCTCCAAGACCCCTGTAATCATAATGCTCCATGCCCATTTTCATCAGAATGCTCCATGAGACTTGTCATCACAAGTCTCCATGGTCTTCTCATCACAATGCTCCAGGACCTTGTCATCACCACGCTCCATTCCCTTGTTATCACAATCCTCCATGACCCCCGTCATCACAATACTCCATGAACATTTTCAGCCCAATGCTCCATGACCAATATCATCACAATGCTCCAAGATCCCTGTAATCACAATTCTCCATGACCCCTGTCATCACAATACTCCATGAAGATTTTCAGCCCAATGACCCATGACACTTGTCATCACAGTGATCCATGCCCTTGTCATCCCAATGCTCCATGACCCCTATATTCACAATGCTCTGTGACGCTTGTCATCAAAGTGCTCCATGACACATGTCATCACAATGCTCCATGCCTTTGTCAGCAAAATGCTACATGACACTGTCATTACAATGCTCAATGTGCTTGTCATCACCATACTCCATTACCATTGTCATCACAATCCTCCATGAACCTTGGGATCACATTGCTTCATGCCCTTGTCATCACAATGCTCCATGCTCCTTGAAATCAAAATGATCCATGACCTCTGTCATCACAATGCTCCAAACTCTTTTGATCACAATTTTCCATAACACTTGTCATCACAATGCTCCATGATGCCTGTCATCACAATACTCCATGCCCTTTCCATCACAAAGCTCCATGACTTTTGTTATCACAATTCTCAATACACTTGTCATCACAATGCTCCCTGACACTTGTTGTCAGAATGCTCCTTGAAACCTGTTACGAAACGGCTCCATGTCTTTTTCATCACAAAGCCTCATGCAATTTTAATCACAATGCTCCATGCCATTGTCATCAAAATACTCCACAAGCTTGTCATCAGAATGCTCCATGACCCTTGTCATCACAATTCTCCATGCACTTGTCAGCACAATGCTCCCTGACCCTTGTCATCACAATGCTCCAAGCCATTGTCATCACAATGCTCCATTACCTTTGTCATCAGAATCCTCCATGACACTTGGCATCACAATGCTCCATACCATTGTCATAACATTGGGCCATTACATATGTCATCATATTGCTTGCTGACACCTGTCTTCACAATAATCCATGACCTGGTCATCACAATGCTCCATGCCCTTGTCATCACAATGTGCCATTCCAACTGTCATCACAATAATCCATGAAACATATTAGACAATGTTCCATGCCCTTGTCATCACAATGCTCCATGCTCTAGTTATCACAATACTCCATGACCCCTGTCATCACAATGCACCGTGACTCCAGTCATCACAATGCTTCATGACCTTTTCATCACACTGGTCCGTACCTTCGTCATCAACAGTCTCTGTGACCTTTTTAACCACAATGCTCCATGAACTTATCATCACAATGCTCTTTAACCCTTGTCATCAAAATGCTCCATGCGCTTGTCAGCACAATGCTCAATGACACATGTCATCAAAATGCACCATGTGCTTGTCATCACAATGCTCCGCAATCTTGTCATCACAATGCTCCATAAAATACGTCATCACAATGCTCCATGCACTTCTCATCAAAATTCTCTCTCACCAATGATATCACAATGCTACATCACTATTTGTCACAATACTCCCTCACCCCTGTCATCACAATGTTCCATGACTCCTGTCATCACAATGCTACATGCACTTATCATCACAATGTTCGATGACCCCTGACATCACAATGTTCCATAACACCAGTCATCAAAATGTTCCATGACAGTTTTCAGCAAATTGCTCCATGGCCCTGTCATCTGAATGTTCCCTGCCCTTCTCATCACAATGCACAACGCCCTTGCCATCAAAATGCTCCATGACCTTTGTCATCACAAAGATCCATGACCCTTGGCATCACAATGCTCCATGTCATTGTCATCACTATGCTCCATGAACGCTCTCATCACATTGTTCCATGCCCTTGTCTTCACAAAGCTCCATGACACAAGTCATCAGAATGTTCCATGGCCTTCTCATCACAATGCTCCATGCCCTTGCCATCACAATGCTCCATTACCCCAGTCATAACAATGCTCCATGACCCCTGCCATCACGGTGTTCCATGCCCTTGTTATCACAATGCTCCATGACACCTCTCATCACAATGCTCCGTGACTCCAGTCATCACAATGCTTCATAAGGTTTGTCATCAGAACGCTCCATGCCCGCGTCAACACAAGGCTCTGTGACATTTGTAACCACAATGCACCATGAACATTTCATCACAATGCTCCCTGACCCTTGTCATAACAGTGCTCCATGTCTTTGTCAGAACAATGCTCCATGACCCTTGTCATCACAATGTGCCATGTGCTTTTCATCACAATGATCCACAACATTGTCATCGCTATGCTCCATAAAACTTGTAATCACAATGCTCCATGCACTTCTCACCCAAATGCTCTCTCACATGAGATATCACAATGTTCCATCACTAGTCATCACAATCCTCCCTCACCCCGGTTATCACAATGTTCCATGACCACTTTCATCACAATGCTACATCCCCTTATCAGCACAATGTTCCATGACCCCTCACATCACAATGTTCCATAACCCCTGTCATCAAAATGCTCCATCACCCTTTTCATCGCAAAGATCCATGACCCCTGGCATCACAATGTTCTATAACCACTGTCATCAAAATGTTCCATTACAATTTTCATCAAATTGCTGCATGACCATGTCATCAAAATGCTCCCTGCCCTTCTCAACACAATGCACCACACACTTGTCATCAAAATGCTCCATGACCTTTGTCATCACAAAGCTCCATGAACCTTGGCATCACAATGCTCCATGACATTGTCATCACAATGCTCCATGAACACTCTCATCACACTGCTCCATGCCCTTGTCATCACAAAGATCCATGACACTTGTCATCACAATGCTCGATGCCCTTCTCATCACAATGCTCCATGCCCTTGTCATTACAATCCCCCATGACCCATGTATCACAGTGTACCGTGCCCTTCTCATCACAATGCTCCATGTCCACTCTCATCACAATAATCCATGAAACATTTCAGACCAATGCTCAATGCCCTTCTCATCACAATGATCCATTACCGCTGTCATAACAATGCTCTATGATACCTGTCATCACAATGATCCACAGCCTTGTCATCACAAGGCTCCATGACCCTCGTCATCACAATGCTCCAAGACCCCTGTAATCACAAAGCTACATGCCCTTGTCAACACAAAGCTCCATTACGAATGCCATCAGAATGTTCAATGGCCTTCTCCTCAAAATGCTCCATGCCCTTGTCATCACAATGCTCCAAGACCCCTGTAATCACAATGCTCCATGCCCCTTTTCATCAGAATGCTCCATGAGACTTGTCATCACAAGTCTCCATGGTCATCTCCTCACAATTCTCCAGGAAATTCTCATCACCATGCTCCATTCCCTTGTCATCAGAATGCTCCATGACCCATGTCATCACAATACTCCATGAATATTTTCAGCAATATGCTACATGATTTTCTCATCACAATGCTCCATGAACCCTGTCATCACAATGCACCATGCCCATCATCATAATGCTTCAGGCTCTTGTCATCACAATGAAATCAAAATGCTCCATGACCTCTGTCGTCATAATGCTCCAAACCCTTGTGATCACATTGTTCCATAACACTTATCATCACAACACCCCATGACGCTCATCATCACAATTATCCATGGTCTTCTCATCACAATGCTCCATGATCTTTGTCATCACAGTGCTCAATACACTTGTCCTCACAATGCTCCCTGACACTTGTCGTCAGTATGCTCCTTGAACCCTGTCATGACAAGGCTCCATGCCATTTTCATCACAATGATCCATGCCCTTTTCATCACAGTGCTCCAAGATCCCTGTAATCACAATGCTCCATGCCCTTGTCATCACAAAACTCCAAGACATATATCATCAGAATGCTCCATGGCCTTCTCATCAAAATGCTCCATGCCCTAGTCATCACAATGCTCCAAGACCCCTGTAATCACAATGTGCCATGCCCCTTTTCATCAGAATGCTCCATGAGACTTGTCATCACAAGTCTCCATGGTCTTCTCATCACAATGCTCCAGGACCTTGTCATCAACATACTCCATTCCCTTGTTATCACAATGCTCCATGACCCTTGTCATCACAATAATCCATGAACATTTTCAGCCCAATGCTCCACGACCTACTCATTACAATGCTTCATGGCCAATATCATTACAATGCTCCATGACCACTATCATCACAACACCCCATGACACCTGAAAACACAATTATCTGGGAGTCTTGTCATCACAATGCTCCATGCCCTAGTCATCACAATGCTCCATGAAACCTGTCGTCACAACACTCCATGAACATTTTCAGCCCAGTGCTCCATGACCCTTGTCATCACAATGATACATGCCCTTGTCATCCCAATGCTCCATGACACCTGTATGCACAAGGTTCCGTGACGCTTGTCATCACTGTGCTCCATGACACATGTCATCACAATGCTCCATGCCTTTGTCAGCAAAATGCTACATGACCTTGTCATTACAATGCTTTATGCGCTTGTCATCACAATACTCCTTTACCATTGTCATCACAATCCTCCATGAACCTTGGGATCACATTGCTTCATGCGCTTGTCATCACAATTGTCCCTGCTCCTTGAAATCAAAATGATCCATGACCTCTGTCATCACAATGCTCCAAACCCTTGTGATCACAATGTTCCATAACACTTTTCATCACAAAGCTCCATGATGCCTGTCATCACAATACTCCAAGCCCTTTTCATCACAATGCTCCATGACCTTTGTCATCACAATTCTCAATACACTTGTCATCACAATGCTCCCTGACATTGTCGTCAGAATGCTCCTTGAACGCTGTCACAAAAAGCCTCCATTCCATTTTCATCACAATGCCCCATGCCATTTTCATCACAATGCTCCATGCAATTGTCATCAAAATACCCCACAAGCTTGTCATCAGAATGCTCCATGACCCTTGTCATCACAATTCTCCATGCACTTGTCAGCACAATGCTCCCTGCCCCATGTCATCACAATGTCCCAAGCCTTTGTTATCACAAAACTCCATTACCTTTGTCATCAGAATCCTCCATGGCACTAGGCATCACAATGCTCCATGCCATTGTCATCACAATGGGCCATTAAATATGTCATCACAATGCTCCCTGACACCTCTCTTCACAATACTGCCTGACCTGGTCATCACAATGCTCCATGCCCTTGTCCTCAAAATGCACCATTCCCACTGTCATCACAATAATCCCTGAAAATTATTAGAGCAATGCTCCATGCACTTCTCATCACAATGCTCCATGACCCCTGTCATCACAATGCTCCGTGACTCCAGTCATCACAATGCTTCATAAAGTTTGTCATCAGAACGCTCCATGCCCGCGTCAACACAAGGCTCTGTGACATTTGTAACCACAATGCTCCATGAACATTTCATCACAATGCTCCGTGAACCTTGTCATCACAATGCTCCATGTCTTTGTCAGAACAATGCTCCCTGACCCTTGTAATCACAATGTGCCATGTGCTTTTCATCACAATGATCCACAACCTTGTCATTGCTATGCTCCATAAACCTTGTAATCACAATGCTCCAAGAACTTCTCATCCAAATGCTCTCTCACATGAGATATCACAATGTTCCATCAGTAGTCATCACAATCCTCCCTCACCCCGTTTATCACAATGTTCCATGACCCCTGTGATCACAATGCTACATCCCCTTATCAGCACAATGTTCCATGACCCCTGACATCACAAAGTTCCATAACCCTTGTCATCAAAATGCTCCATCACCCTTTTCATCGCAAAGCTGCATGACCCCTGGCATCACAGTGTTCTATAACACCTGTCATCAAAATGTTCCATTACAGTTTTCATCAAATTGCTGCATGACCATGTCATCAAAATGCTCCCTGCCCTTCTCATCACAATGCACCACACCCTTGTCATCAAAATGCTCCATGACTTTTGTCATCACAAAGCTCCATGACACTTGGCATCACAATGCTCCATGTCATTGTCATCATAATGCTCCATGAACCCTCTCATCATATTGCTCAATGCCCTTGTCATCACAAAGCTCCATGACAATTGTCATCACAATGCTCGATGCCCTTCTCATCACAATGCTCCATATCCTTGTCATTACAATCCCCCATGACCCATGTATCACAGTGTACCATGCCCTTGTCATCACAATGCTCCATGCCAACTCTCATCTCAATAATCCAAGAAACATTTCAGACCAATGCTCAATGCCATTCTCATCAAAATGCTCCATTACCTCTGTCATAACAATGCTCCATGACCACTGCCATCACAATTTTCCAGGGCCTTGTTATCACAAGGCTCCATGACCCTTTTCATCACAATGCTCCAAGACCCCTGTAATCACAATGTTCCATGCCCTTGTCATCACAAAGCTCCATGATGCATGTTATCAGAATGTTCCTTGGGCTTCTCCTCACAGTGCTCCATGCCCTTGTCATCCCAATGCTCCAAGACTCCTGTAATCACAATGCTCCATGCCACTTTTCATCAGAATGCTCCATGAGACTTGTCATCACAAGTCTCCATGGTCATCTCATCACAATGCTCCAGGACCTTGTCATCACCACGTTCCATTCCCTTGTCATCACAATGCTACATGACACCTGTCATCACAATACTCCATGAACATTTCCAGCCCAGTGCTCCATGACCTTCTAATCACAATGCTCCGTGACCAATATCATCAAAATTCTCCATGACCAATGTCATCACAACAATCCATGACACCTGACAACACTATGATCTGTGACTCTTCATCACAATGCTCCATGACCCCTGTAATCACAATGCTCCATGACCCCTGTCATCACAATACTCCATGAATATTTTCAGCCCAATGACCCATGACCCTTGTCATCAGAGTGATCCATGCCCTTGTCATCCCAATGCTCCATGACCCTTATATTCACAATGCTCTGTGAAGCTTGTCATCAAAGTTCTCCATGACACATGTCATCACAATGCTCCATGCCTTTGTCAGCAAAATGCTACATGACACTGTCATTACAATGCTCTATGTGCTTGTCATCACAGTACTCCATTACCACTGTCATCACAATCCTCCATGAACCTTGGGATCACATTGCTTCATGTCCTTGTCATCACAATGCTCCATGCTCGTTGAAATCAAAATGATCCATGACCTCTGTCATCACAATGCTCCAAACACTTGTGATCACAATGTTCCATAACACTTGTCATCACAACGCTCCATGATGCCTGTCATCACAATACTCCATGCCCTTTCCATTACAATGCTCCATGACTTTTGTTATAACAATTCTCAATACACTTGTCATCACAATGCTCCCTGATACGTGTCGTCAGAATGCTCCTTGAACCCTGTCATGAAAAGGCTCCATGCCTTTTTCATCACAAAGACCCATGCCATTTTCATCACAATGCTCCATGCCATTGTCATCAAAATACTCCACAAGCTTGTCATCAGAATGCTCCATGACCCTTATCATCACAATTCTCCATGCACTTGTCAGCACAATGCTCCCTGTCCCTTGTCATCACAATGCTCCAAGCCATTGTCATCACAATGCTCCATTACATTTGTCCTCAGAATCCTCCATGACACTTGGCATCACAATGCTCCATACCATTGTCATCACATTGGCCCATTACATATGTCATCACAATGCTCCCTGACACCTCTCTTTACAATATTGCATAACCTGGTCATCGCAATTCTCCATGCCCTTGTCATCACAATGCGCCATTCCAAATGTCATCACAATAATCCATGAAACTTATTAGACCAATGCTCCATGCCCTTGTCATCACAAAGCTCCATGCCCCTGTTATCACAATGTTCCAAGACCCCTGTAATCAGAATGCTCCATGCCCCTTTTCATCAGTATGCTCCATGAGACTTTTCATCACAAGGCTCCATGGTATTCTCATCACAATGCTCCAGGAACTTGTCATCACAATGCTTCACGACATTGTCATGAAAATTCTCAATGGCCCTTCTCATCATAATGATCCAAGCCCTAGTCATCACAGTGCTCCATTATATTTGTCATCACAATCCTCCATTACATTTGGCATCACAATGCTCCCTGCCAATGTCATCGAAATGGACCATGACATATGTCATCACAATGCTCCCTGACACATGTCTTCACAATACTACATGCCCTTGTAATCACAATGCTCCATGCCCTTGTCATCACAATGCTCCATGCCCACTCTCATCACAATAATCCATGAAATATTTCAGACAAATGCTCAATGCCCTTCACATCACAATGCTCCATTACCTCTGTCATAACAATGCTCCATGACCACTGCCTTCACAGTGTACCACGGCATTGTCATCAGAAGGCTCCATGACCCTTCTCATCAAAATGCTCCAAGACCCCTGTAATCACAATGCTCCATGCCCTAGTCATCACAAAGCTCCATGACGCATGCCATCTGAATATTCCATGGCCTTCTCCTCACAGTGCTCCATGCCCTTGTCATCACAATGCTCCAAGACCCCTGTAATCACAATGCTCCATGCCCTTTTTCATCAGAATGCTCCTAGAGACTTGTCTTCACAAGTCTCCATGGTCATCTCATCATAATGCTCCAGGACCTTGTCATCACCTTGCTCCATCCCCTTGTCATCACAATGCTCCATGACCCCTGTCATCACAATACTCCATGAACATTTTCAGCCCTATGCTCCATGACCTTCTCATCACAATGCTCCATGACCAATATCATCACAATGCTCCATGACCACTGTCATCACAACATTCCATGACACCTGACAACACAAAGATCCGGGACTCTTGTCATCACAATGCTCCATGACACCTGTCATCACAATACTCCATGAACATTTTCAGACCAATGCTCCATGACACTTGTCATCACAATGATCCATGCCGTTGTCATCCCTATGCTCCATGACCCCTGTATTCACAATGCTGTATGATGCTTGTCATCACAGTGCTCCATGACACCTGTCATCACAAAGCTCCATGCCTTTGTCAGCAAAATGCTACATGACCTTGTCATTACAATGCTCTATGTGCTTGTCATCACAATACTCCATTTCCATTGTCATCACAATCCTCCAAGAAACTTGGGATCGCATTGCTTCTGGCCTTAGTCATCACAATGCTCCATGCTCCTTGAAATCAAAATGATCCATGACCTCTGTCTTCGCAATGCTCCAAACACTTGTGATCAAAATGTTCCATAACACTTGTCATCACAACGCTCCATGATGCCTGTCATCCCAATACTCCATGCCTTAGTCATCACAATGCTCCATGCCCTTGTTATCACAATGTTCCAAGAAACCTGTAATCAGAATGCTCCATGCCCCTTTTCATCAGTATGCTCCATGAGACCTGTCATCACAAGGCTCCATGGTTTTCTCATCACAATTCTGCAGGACAATGTCATCACAATGCTTTATGACATTGTCATAAAAATTCTCAATGGCCCTTGTCATCATAATGCTCCAAGCCCTAGTCATCACAATGCTCCATTATATTTGTCATCACAATCCTCCCTTACATTTGGCATCACAATGCTCCATGCCACTGTCATCGCAATGGACCATGACATATGTCATCACAATGCTCCCTGACACCTGTCTTCACAATATTCCATGCCCTTGTCATCACAATGCTCCATGCCCTTGTCATCACAATGCACCATATCCACTGTCATCACAATAATCTATGAAACCTGTCAGACCAATGTTCCATGCCCCTCTCATCACAATGCTCCATGCCCTTGTCATCACAATGCTCCATGACCACAGTTATCACAATGCTCCCTGACTCCAGTCATCACAATGCTTCATAACGTTCGTCATCACAACGGTCCATGCCCGCGTCATCACAAGGCTCTGTGACCTTTGTAACAACAATGCTCCATGAACTTTTCCTCACAATGCTCCCTGACCCTTGTCATCACAATGCTCCATATCTTTGTCAGAACAATGCTCCATGACCCTTGTCATCACAATGTGCCATGCGTTTTTCATCACAGTGATCCACAACCTTGTCATCGCTATGCTCCATAAACCTTTTAATCACAATGCTCCATGTACTTTTCATCCAAATGCTCTCTCACATGAGATATCACAATGTTCCATCACTAGTCATCAAAAACTTCCCTCACCCCAGTTATCACAATTTTCCATGACCCCTGTCATCACTATGCTACATCCCCTTATCTGCACAATGTTCCATGACAGCTGACATCACAGTGTTCCATAACGCCTGTCATCAAAATGCTCCATGACACATTTCATCCCAAAGCTCCATGACCCCTGTCATCACAATGCTCCGTGACTCCAGTCATCACAATGCTTCATAACGTTTGTCATCACAACGGTCCATGCCTGCGTCATCACAAGACTCTGTGCCCTTTGTAACCACAATGCTCCATGAACATTTCATCACAATCCTCCGTGACCCTTGTCATCACCATGCTCCATGTCTTTGTCAGAACAATGCTTCATGACCCTTGTCATCACAATGTGCCATGCGCTTTTCATCACAATGATCCACAACTTTGTCATCGCTATGCTCCATAAACTTTGTAATCACAATGCTCCATGAAAATCTCATCCAAATGCTCTCTCACATGAGATATCACAATGTTCCATCACTTGTCATCACAATCCTCCCTCACCCCTGTTATCACAATATTCCATGATCCCTGTCATCACAATGCTACATCCCCTTAACAGCACAATGTTCCATGATCCCTGAAATCACAATGTTCAATAACCCCTGTCTTCAAAATGCTCCATGACCCTTTTCACCCCAAAGCTCCATGACCCCAGGCATCACAATGTTCTATAACCCCTGTCATCAAAATGTTCCATTACACTTTTCATCAAATTACTGCATGAAACTGGCATCAAAATGCTCCCTGCCCTACTCATCACAATGCACCACACCCTTGTCATCAAAATGCTCCATTACTTAGGTCATCACAAAGCTCCATGACACTTGGCACCACAATGCTCCATGTCATTGTCATCATAATGCTCCATGAACCCTCTCATCACATTGCTCAATGCCCTTGTCATCACAAAGCTCCATGACACTTGTCATCACAATGCTCAATGCCCTTCTCATCACAATGCTCCATGCCCTTGTCATTACAGTACCCCATGGCCCATGTATCACAGTGTACGTGCCCTTGTCATCAAAATGCTCCATGCCCACTCTCATCACAGTAATCCTTGAAACATTTCAGACCAATGCTCAATGCCCTTCTCATCACAATGCTCCATTACAACTGTCATAACAATGCTCCATGACCCCTGCCATCACAATATTCCATGGCCTTGTCATCACAAGGCTCCATGACCCTTGTCATCACAATGCTCCAAGACCCCTGTAATCACAATGCTCCATGCCCTTGTCATCACAAAGCTCCATGATGCATGTTATCAGAATGTTCCATGGCATTCTCCTCACAGTGCTCCATGCCCTTGTCATCACAATGCTCCAAGAACCCTGTAATCACAATGCTCCATGCCCCTTTTCATCAGAATGTTCCATGAGACTTGTCATCACAAGTCTCCATGGTCATCTCATCACAATGCTCCAAGACCTTGTCATCACCACGCTCCATTCCCTTGTCATCACAATGCTCCATGACACCTGTCATCACAATACTCCATGAATATTTTCAGCCCAATGCTCCATGACCTTCTAATCACAATGCTCCATGACCAATATCATCAAAATGATCCATGACCACTGTCATCACAACACTCCATGACACCTGACAACACAATGATCTAGGACACTTTTCATCAAAATGCTCCAAGACCCCTGTAATCACAATGCTCCATGACCCCTGTCATCAGAATACTCCATGAACATTTTCAGCCCAATGATCCATGAATCTTGTCATCACAGTGATCCATGCCCTTGTCATCCCAATGGTCCATGACCCCTATATTCACAATGCTCTGAGACACATGTCATCAAAGTGCTCCATGACACATGTCATCACAATGCTCCATGCCTTTGTCAGCAAAATGCTACATGACCTTGTCATTAAAATGCTCTATGCGCTTGTCATCACAATACCTCATTTCCATTGTCTTCACAATCCTCCATGAACCTTGGGATCACATTGCTTCATGCCCTTGTCATCAAAATGCTCCATGCTCCTTGAAATCAAAATGATCCTTGACCTCTGTCATCACAATGCTCCAAACCCTTGTGATCACAGTGTTCCATAACACTTGTCATCACAATGCTCCATGATGCCTGTCATCACAATAATCCATGCCCTTTTCATCACAATGCTCCATGACCTTTGTCATCACAATGCTCAATACACTTTTCATCACAATGCTCACTGACACTTGTCATCAGAATGCTCCTTGAACCCTGTCACGAAAAGGCTCCATGCCTTTTTCATCACAATGCACCATGCCATTTTCATCACAATGCTCCATGCCATTGTCATCAAAATACTCCAAAAGCTTGTCATCAGAATGCTCCATGACCCTTGTCATCACAATTATCCATTCACTTGTCAGCACAATGCTCTCTGACCCTTGTCATCACAATGCTCCAAGCCATTGTCATCACCATGCTCCATTACCTTTGTCATCAGAATCCTCCAAGACACTTGGCATCACAATGCCCCATGCCATTGTCATCACAATGAGCCATTATATATGTCATCACAATGTTCCCTGACACCTGTCTTCACAATACTGAATGACCTGCTCATCAAAATGCTCCATGCCCTTGTCATCACAATGCGCCATTCCAACTATCATCGCAATAATCCATGAAAATTATTAGACCAATGTTCCATGCCCTTGTCATCACAGTGCTCCATGCACTTGTTATCAGAATGCTCCATGAACCCTGTCATCACAATGCATCATGCCTATCATCATAATGCTTCAGTCTCTTGTCATCACAATGAAATCAAAATGCTCCATGACCTCTGTTATCATAATGCTCCAAACCCTTGTGATCACAATGTTCCATAACACTTATCATCACAACACCCCATGACGCTCCTCATCACAATTATCCATGGTCTTCTCATCACAATGCTCCATGAACTTTGTCATCACAGTGCTCAATACACTTGTCATCTCAACGCTCCCTGACACTCGTCGTCAGTATGCTCCTTGAACCCTGTTATGACAAGGCTCCATGCCTTTGTCATCACAATGATCCATGCCCTTTTCATCACAATGCTCCAAGATCCCTGTAATCACAATGCTCCATGCCCTTGTCATCACAAAACTCCATGACAAATATCATCAGAATGCTCCATGGTCTTCTCATCACAATGCTCCATGCCCTAGTCATCACAATGCTCCAAGACCCCTGTAATCACAATGTGCCATGCCCCTTTTCATCAGAATGCTCCATGAGACTTGTCATCACAAGTCTCCATGGTCTTCTCATCACAATGCTCCTGGACCTTGTCATCAACATGCTCCATTCCCTTGTCATCACAATGCTCCATGACCCCTGTCATCACAATAATCCATGAACATTTTCAGCCCAATGCTCCACGACCTACTCATTACAATGCTTCATGGCCAATATCATCACAATGCTCCATGACCACTGTCATCACAACACCCCATGACACCTGACAACACAATTATCTGGGAGTCTTGTCATCACAATGCTCCATGCCCTAGTCATCACAATGCTCCATGAACCCTGTCATCACAACACTCCATGAACATTTTCAGCCCAGTGCTCCATGACCCTTGTCATCACAATGATACATGCCCTTGTCATCCCAATGCTCCATGACACCTGTATTCACAAGGTTCCGTGACGCTTGTCATCACTGTGCTCCATGACACATGTCATCACAATGCTCCATGCCTTTGTCAGCAAAATGCTACGTGACCTTGTCATTACAATGCTTTATGCGCTTGTCATCACAATACTCCTTTACCATTGTCATCACAATCCTCCATGAACCTTGGGATCACATTGCTTCATGCGCTTGTCATCACAATGCTCCCTGCTCCTTGAAATCAAAATGATCCATGACCTCTGTCATCACAATGCTCCAAACCCTTGTGATCACAATGTTCCATAACACTTTTCATCACAAAGCTCCATGATGCCTGTCATCACAATACTCCATGCCCTTTTCATCACAATGCTCCATGACCTTTGTCATCACAATTCTCAATACACTTGTCATCACAGTGCTCCCTGACATTGTCGTCAGAATGCTCCTTGAACGCTGTCACAAAAAGCCTCCATTCCATTTTCATCACAATGCCCCATGCCATTTTCATCACAGTGCTCCATGCAATTGTCATCAAAATACTCCAGAAGCTTGTCATCAGAATGCTCTATGACCCTTGTCATCACAATTCTCCATGCACTTGTCAGCACAATACTCCCTGACCTTTGTCATCACAATGCTCCATTACCTTTGTCTTCAGAATCCTCCATGACACTTGGCATCACAATGCTCCATGCCATTGTCATCACAATGGGCCATTACATATATCATCACAATGCTCCCTGACACCTCTCTTCACAATACTGCTTGTCCTTGTCATCACAATGCTCCATGCCCTTGTTACCACAATGTTCCATGTCCCCTGTAATCACAATGCTCCAGGCCAGTTTTCATCATTATGCTCCTTGAGACATGTCATCAGAAGCCTCCATGGTTTTCTCATCACATTGCTCCAGGACTTGTCATCACAATGCTTCACGACTTTGTCATGAAAATTCTCAGTGGCCCTTTTCAACATAATGCTCCAAGCCCTAGTCATAACAATGCTCCATTATATTTGTCATCACATCCTCCATTACATTTGGCATCACAATTCTCCATGCTATTTTCAACGCAATAGACCATGACATAGGTCATCACAATGCTCCCTGACACCTGTCTTCACAATACTCCATGCCCTTGTCTTCACAATTCTCCATGACCTTGTCATCACAATGCCCCATGTCCACTATCATCACAATAATCAATGAAACATGTCAGACCAATGCTCCATGCCCCTGTCATCACAATGCTCCATGCCCTTTTCATCACAATGCTCCATGACCCCTGTCATCACAATGCTCCGTGACTCCAGTCATCACTATGCTTCATAAATTTTGTCATCACAATGGTCCATGCCCACGTCATCACAAGGCTCTGTGACCTTTGTAACCACAATGCTCCATGAACATTTCATCATAATGCTCCGTGACCCTTCTCTTCACAATGCTAAATGCCTTTGTCAGAACAATGCTCCGTGACCCTTGTCATCACAATGTGCCATGCGCTTTTCATCACAATGATCCACAACCTTGTCATCGCTATGCTCCATAAACCTTGTAATCACAGTGCTCCATGCACTTCTCATCCAAATGCTCTCTCACATGAGATATCACAATGTTCCATCACTAGTCATCACAATCCTCCCTCACCCCTGTTATAACAATGTTCCATGACCCCTGTCATCACAATGCTACATCCCCTTATCAGCACAATGTTCCTTGACCTCTGACATCACAATGTTCCATAACCCTTGTCATCAAAATGCTCCATGACCCTTTTCATCCCAAAGCTCCATGATCCCTGGCCTCACAGTGTTCTATAACACCTGTCATCAAAATGATCCATTACACTTTTCATCAAATTGCTGCATGACCCTGTCATCAAAATGCCCCCTGCCTTTCTCATCACAATACACCACACACTTGTCATCAAAATGCTCCATGAACATTGTCATCACAAAACTCCATGACCGTTGTCATCACAATGCTCCATGACATTGTCATCACAATACTCCATGAACCCTCTCATCACATTGCTCCATGCCCTTGTCATCACAAAGCTCCATGACACTTGTCATCCCAATGCTCGATGCCCTTCTCATCACAATGCTCCATGCCCTTGTCATTACAATCCTCCATGACCCATGTATCACAGTGTACCGTGCCCTTGTCATCACAGTGCTCCATGCCCACTCTCATCACAATAATCCATGAAACATTTCAGATCAATGCTCAATGCCATTCTGATTACAATGCTCCATTACTTCTGTCATAACTATGCTCCATGACCGCTGCCATCACAATGTTCCACGGCCTTGTCATTACAAGGCTCCATGACCCTTGTCATCACAATGCTCCAAGACCCCTGTAATCACAATGCTCCATGCCCTTGTCATCACAAAGCTCCATGACGCATGCCATCAGAATGTTCCATGGCCTTCTCCTCACAATGCTCCATGCCCTTGTCATCACAATGCTCCAAGACCCCTGTAATCACAATGCTCCGTGCCCCTTTTCATCAGAATGTTCCATGAGACTTGTCATCACAAGTCTCCATCGTCATCTCATCACAATGCTCCAGGACCTTGTCATCACCATGCTCCATTCCCTTGTCATCACAATGCTCCATGACACCTGTCATCAAAATACTCTATGAATATTTTCAAACCAATGCTCCATGACCTTCTCATCACAATGCTCCATGACCAGTATCATCACAATGCTCCATGACCACTGTCATCAAAATGCGCCATTCCAAATGTCATCACAATAATCCATGAAACTTATTAGACCAATGCTCCATGCCCTTGTCATCACAATGCTCCATGCCCTTGCTATCACAATGTTCCAAGACCCGTGTAATCAGAATGCTCCATGCCCCTTTTCTTCAGTATGCCCCATGAGACCTGTCATCACAAGGCTCCAAGGATTTCTCATCACAATGCTTCACGACATTGTCATGAAAATTCTCAATGGCCCTTGTCATCATAATGCTCCAAGCCCTAGTCATCACAATGCTCCATTATATTTGTCATCACAATCCTCCATTACATTTGGCATCAAAATGCACCATGCCATTATCATCGAAATGGACCATGACATATGTCATCACAATGCTCCCTGACACCTCTCTTCACAATACTCCATAACTTTCTCATCGCAATGCTCCATGCCCTTCTCATCACAATGCTCCATGACCGCTCTCAACACAATGATCCGTGACTCCAGTCATCACAATGCTTCATAACGTTTGTCATCACAACGGTCCATGCCCGCATCATCACAAGGCTCTGTGACTTTTGTAACCACAATGCTCCATGAACTTTTCATCACAATGCTCCGTGACCCTTGTCATCACAATGCTCCATGCCTTTGTCAGTACAATGCTCCATAACCCTTGTCATCAAAATGTGCCACGGGCTTTCCAGCACAATGATCCACAACTTTGTCATCGCTATGCTCCATAAACCTTGTAATCACAATGCTCCATGCCCTTCTCATCCAAATGCTCTCTCACCTGATTTATCACCATGTTCCCTCACTAGTTATCAAAATCCTCCCTCACCCCTGTAATCAAAATGTTCCATGACCCCTGTCATCACCATGTTCCATTCCCTTGTTATCACAATGCTCCGTGACCACTGTCATCACAATACTCCATGCCCTTTTCATCACAATGATCCATGAATTTTGCCATCATAATTCTCAATACATTGTCATCACAATGCTCCCTGACATTTGTCGTCAGAATGCTCCTTGAACCCTGTCACGAAAATCTCCATGCCATTTTCATCACTATGCCCCATGCCGTTTTCATTCACAATGCTCCATGCCATTGTCATCAAAATACTCCACAAGCTTGTCACCAGAATGCTCCATGACCCTTGTCATCACAATTCTCCATGCACTTGTCAGCACAATGTTCCTTGACCCTTGTCATCGCAATGCTCCAAGCCATTGTCATCAAAATGCTCCATTACCTTTGTCATAAGAATCCTCCATGACACTTGACATCACAATGCTCCATGCCATCGTGATGACAATTGGCCAATACATATGTCATCACAATGCTCCCTGACACCTGTCTTCACAATACTGCCTGACCTGGTCATCACAATGCTCCATGCCCTTGTCATCACAATGAGCCATTCCCACTGTCATCGCAATAATCCATAATCATCTTAGACAAATATTCATTGCCCTTGTCATCACAATGTTCCATGCCCTTTTTATCACAATGCTCCATGACTCCTGTCATCACAATGCTCCGTGACTCCAGTCACCACAGTGCTTCATGACGTTTGTCATCACAATGGTCCATGCCCTCGTCATCAACAGTCTCTGTGACCTATTTAACCACAATGCTCCATGAACTTTTCATCACAATGCTCTTTGACCCTTGTCATCACAATGCTCTATGCCTTTTTCAGCACAATGCTCCATGACCCTTGTCATCACAATGCTCCATGCGCTTGTCAGCACAATGCTCCATGACACATGTCATCAGAATGCACCATGCGCTTATCATCACAGTGCTCCACAATCTTGTCATCAATATGCTCCATAAAATTTGTCATCACAATGCTCCATGCACTTCTCATCAAAATGCTCTCTCACCAATGATATCACAATGCTACATCACAATTTGTCACAATACTCCCTCACCCCTGTCATCACAATGTTCCATGACTCCTGTCATCACAATGCTACATGCACTTATCATCACAATGTTCGATGACCCATGACATCACAATGTTCCATAACACCTGTCCTCAAAATGTTCCATGACACTTTTCATCAAATTGCTCCATGAACCTGTCATCACAATGCTCCCTGCCCTTCTCATCACAATGCACAACGCTCTTGTCATCAAAATGCTCCATGACTTTTGTCATCACAAAGATCCATGACCCTTGGCATCACAATGTTCCATGTCATTGTCATCACAATGCTCCATGAATGCTCTCATCACATTGCTCCATGCCCTTGTCTTCACATAGCTCCATGACACATGTCATCAGAATGCTCCATGAGCTTCTCATCACAATGCCCCATGCCCTTGCCATCACAATGCTCCATTAAACCTGTCATAAAAATGCTCCCTGACCCCTGCCATCACAATGATCCATGCCCTTTTCATAACAATGCTCCAAGACCCATGTAATCACGAAGCTCCATGCCCTTGTCGTCACAAAGCTCAATGATGCATGCCATCAGAATGCTCCTTGGACTTGTCCTCACAATGCTTCATGGCCTTGTCATCACAAAGTTTCAAGACCCCTGTAATCACAATGCTGCATGCCCTTTTTCATCAGTATGCTCCATGAGACTTGTCATCACATGGCTCCATGGTTTTGTCATCATAAAGCTCCAAGCCATAGTCATCACAATGCTCCATTATATTTGTCATCACAATCCTCCATTACATTTGGCATCACAATGCTCCCTGCCATTGTCATCGCAATGGACCATGCCATATGTCATCCCAATGCTCCATGACCCATGTATTCACAATGCTCCGTGACGCTTGTCATCACAGTGCTCCATGACACCTGTCATCACAATGCTCCATGCATTTGTCAGCAAAATGCTATATGACCTTGTCATTACAATGCTCTATGCGGTTGTCATCACAATACTCCATTACCATTGTCATCACTATCCTCCATGAACCTTGGGATCATATTGCTTCATGCCCTTTTCATCAAAATGCTCCAAGATCAATATCATCACAATGATCCATGACCTCTCTCATCACAATGCTCCAAACCCTTTTGATCACAATGTACCATAGCACTTGTCATCACAACGCTCCATGATGCTTGTCATCACAATTATCCATGCCCTTTTCATCACAATGCTCCATGACCTTTGTCATCACAATTCTCAATACACTTGTCATCACAATGCTCCCGGACTTTTGTAGTCAGAATGCTCCTTGAACCCTGTCACGAAAAGGTTCCATGCCTTTTTCATCACAAAGCCCCATGCCGTTTTCATCACAATGCTCCATGCCATTGTCATCAAAATTCTCCACAAGCTTGTCATCAGAATGCTCCATGACCCTTGTCATCACAATTCTCCATGCACTTGTCAGAACAATGCTCACTGAGCCTTGTCATCACTATAATCCAAGCCATTGTCATCACAATGCTCCATTACCTTTGTCATCAGAATCCTCCATGACATTTGGCATCACAATGCTCCATGCCATTGCCATCACAATGGGCCAATACATATGTCATCACAATGCTCCCTGACACCACTTTTCACAATACTGCATGACCTGGTCATCACAATGCTCATTGCCCTTATCATCACAATGCTCCATTACCTCTGTCATAACCATGCTCCATGACCCCTGCCATCACAATGTTCAAAGGCCTTATCATCACAAGACTCCATGACCCCTGTCATCACAATACTCCATGAATATTTTCAGCCCAGTGCTCCATGATATTCTCATCACAATGCTCCATGACAAATATCATCAAAATGCTCCATGACCACTGTCATCACAACACTCCATGACACCTGACAACACAATGATCCGGGAGTCTTGTCATCACAATGCTACATTCCATAATCATCACAATGCTCCATGACCCCTGTCAACACAAAACTTTATGAACATTTTCAGCCCAATGCTCCATGACCCTTGTCATCCCAATGACCCATGCCCTTGTCATCCCAATGCTCCATGACCCCTGTATTCACAAAGCTCCGTGACGCTTGTCATCACAGTGCTCCATGACTTTGTCAGCAAAATGCTACATGACCTTGTCATTACAATGTTCTATGCGCTTGTCATCAAAATACACCATTACCATTGTCATCACAATCCTCCTTGAACCTCGGGATCACATTGCTTCATGCCCTTGTCATCACAATGCTCCATGCTCTTTGAAATCAAAATGATCCATGACCTCTGTCATCACAATGCTCCAAACCCTTGTGATCACAATGTTCCATAACACTTGTCATAACAACGCTCCATGATGCCTGTCATCACAATACTCCATGCCCTTTTTATCACAATGCTCCATGACCTTTGTCATCACAATTCTCAATACACTTGTCATCACAATGCTCCCTGACACTTGTTATCAGAATGCTCCTTGAACCCTGTCACGAAAAGGATCCATGCATTTTTCATCACAAAGCCCCATGCCATTTTCATCACAATGCTCCATGCCATTGTCATCAAAGTACTCCACAAGCTTGTCATCAGAATGCTCCATGACCCTTGTCATCACAATTCTCCATGCACTTGTTAGCACAATGCTCCCTGACCCTTGTCATCACAATGCTCCAACCCATTGTCATCACAATGCTCCATTACCTTTGTCAACAGAATCCTCGATGACACTTGGCATCACAATGCTCCATGCCATTGTCATCACAGTGGGCCATTACATATGTCATCACAGTGCTCCCTGACACCTCTCTTCACAATACAGCAAGACCTAGTCATCACAATGCTCCATGCCCTTGTCATCACAATGCACCATTCCAACTGTCATCGCAATACTCCATGAAAATTATGAGAACAATGTCCCATGCCCTTGTCATCACAATGCTCCATGCCCTAGTTATCACAATGTTCCATGACCTCTGTCATCACAATGCTCCGTGACTCCACTCATCACTATGCTCGATGACCTTTGTCATCACAATGGTCCATGCCCTCATGATCAACAGTCTCTGTGACCTTTTTCAGCACAATGCTCCATGAACATTTCATCACAATGCTCTTAGACCCTTGTCATCACAATGCTCTATGCCTTTCTCAGCACAATACTCCATGCACTTCTCATCACATTGCTCCATGACCCCTGTCATCACAATGCTCCGTGACTCCAGTCATCACAATTCTTCATAATATTTGTCATCACAAGTGTCGATGCCCGCGTCATCAAAAGGCTCTGTTACCTTTGTAACCACAATGCTCCATGAACTTTTCATCACAATGCTCCGTGACACTTGTCATCACAATGCTCCATGCCTTTGTCAGAAAAATGCTCCATGACCCTTGCCATCACAATGTGCCATGCGCTTTTCATCCCAACGGTCCACAAATTTGTCATTGCAATGCTCCATAAACCTTGTAATCACAATATTCCATGCTTTTCTCATCACAATGCTCCATTACCCCTGTCGTAAAAATGCTCCATGACTCCTGCCATCACAATGTTCCACGGCCTTGTCATCACATGGCTCCATGACCCTTGTCATCACAATACACCACGACTCCTGTAATCACAATGCTCCATGTCCTTGTCATCACAAAGCTCCATGACACATGTCATCAGACTGTTCCATGGCCTTCTCATCAAAATGCTCCATGCCCCTGTCATCACAATACTCCCAGACCCCTGTAATCACAATGCTCCATGCCCCTTTTCATCTCAATGCTCCATGAAACCTGTCATCACAATGCACCATGCCCATCATGATAAAGCTTCCGGCTATTGTCAGCACAATGAAATCAAAATTCTCCATGACCTCTGTCATCACAATGCTCCATGACCCCTGTCATCACAATACTCCATGAACATTTTCAGCCCAATGCTCCATGACTCTTGTCATCACAATGATCCATGCCCTTGTCATCCCAATGATCCATGACCCCTGTATTCACAATGTTCCGTGATGCTGGTCATCACACTGCTCCATGACACCTGTCATCACAATGCTCCATGCCTTTGTCAGCAAAATGCTACATGACGTTGTCATTTCAATGCTCTATGCGCTTGTCATCACAATACTCCATTACCAATGTCATCACAATCCTCCATGAAGCTTGGGATCACATTGCTTCATGCCCTTGTCATCACAATGCTCCATGCTCCTTGAAATCAAAATGATCCATGACCTCTGTCATCACAATGCTCCAAACCCTTGTGATCACAATGTTCCATAACACTTGTCATCACAACGCTCCTTGAGGCCTGTCATCACAATACTCCATGCCCTTTTCATCACAATGCTCCATGACCTTTGTCATCACAATTCTCAATACACTTGTCATCACAATGCTCCATAACTCTTGTCGTCAGAATGCTCCATACACCCTGTCACGAAAAGGCTCCATGCCTTTTTAATCACAAAGCCCCATGCAATTTTCATCCCAATGCTCCATGCCCTTGTCATCAAAAACTCCACAAGCTTGTCATCAGAATGCTCCATGACTCTTGTCATCACAATTTTCCATGCACTTGTAAGCACAATGCTCCCTTACCCATGTCATCACAATGCTCCAAGCCATTGTCATCACAATGCTCCATTACTTTTGTCTTCATAATCCTCCATGACACTTGGCATCACAATGCTCCATGTCACTGTTATCGCAATGGGCAACTACGTATATCATCACAATGCACCCTGACGACTCTCTTCACAGTACTGCATGACCTGGTCATCACAAAGCTCCATGCCCTTGTCATCACAAATCGCAATTCCAACTCTCATCGCAATAATCCATGAAACTTATTAGACCAATGTTCCATGCCATTGTCAACACAATGCTCCATGCCATTGTTATCACAATGCTCCATGACCCCTGTCATCACAACGTTCCGTGAATCCAGTCATCACAATGATTCATGACCTTTGTCATCACAATGGTCCTTGCCCTCATTATCAACAGTCTCTGTGACATTTTTAACCACACTGCCCCATGAAATTTTCATCACAATGCTCTTTGACCCTTGTCATCGCAATGTTCTATGCCTTTCTCAGCACAATGCTCCATGACCCTTGTCATCACAATACTCCATGCACTTATCAGCACCATGGTCCGCGACACATGTCTTCACAATGCACCATGCGCTTGTCATCACAGTGCTCCACAATCTTGTCATCACAATGCTCCTTAAACTTTGTCGTCACAATGCTCCATGCGCTTCTCATCAAAATGCTCTCTCACCACTGATATCACAATTCTACATCACTATTTGTCACAATACTCCCTCACCCCTCTCATCACAATGTTCCATGACTCCTGTCATCACAATGCTACATGCACTTATCATCACAATGTTCGATTACCCCTGACATCAAAATGTTCCATAACACCTGTCATCAAAATATTCCATGACAATTTTCATCAAATTGCTCCATGACCCTGTCATCACAATGATCACTGCCCTTCTCATCAAAATGCACAGCGCCCTTGCCATCAAAATGTTCCATGACCTTTGTCATCACAAAGATCCATGACCCTTGGCATCACAATGTTCCATGTCATTGTCATCCCACTGCTCAATGAACGCTCTGATCACATTGCTCCATGCACTTGTCTTCACAAAGCTCCATAACACATGTCATCCGGATGATCCATGGCCTTCTCATCACAATTCTCCATGCCCTTACAATCACAATGCTCCATTAAAACTGTCATAACAATGCTCCATGACCGATGCCATCACGATGTTCCATGGCCTTGTCATCACAAGGCTCCATGACCCTTTTCATCACAATGCTCCAAGAACCCTGTAATCACAATGCACTATGCCCCTTTTCATCTCAATGATCCATGAACCCTGTCATCACAATGCACAATGCCCATCATCATGCTTCATGCTATTGTCATCACAATGAAATCAAAATGCTCCATGACCTCTGTCATAACAATGTTCCAAACCCTTGTGATCACAATATTCCATAACACTTGTAATCACAATGCCACATGACGCTCGTCATCACAATTATCCATGGTTTCTCATCACAGTGCTCCATGACTTTTGTCATCACAATCCTCAATACACTTGTCATCAAAATGCTCCCTGACACTTGTTGTCTGTATGCTTCTTGAACCCTGTCATGACAAGGCTCCATGCCTTTTTCATCACAATGGTCCATGCCCTTTTCATCACAATGCTCCAAGACCCCTGTAATCACAATGCTCCATGCCCTTGTCATCACAAAACTCAATGACACATGTCATCAGAATGCTCCTTGGCCTTCTGATCACAATGCTCCATGCCATTGTCATCACAATGTGCCAAGACCCCTGCAATCACAATGCTCCATGCCCCTTTTCATCAGTATGCTCCATGAGACTTGTCATCACATGGCTCCATGATTTTCTCAACCCAGTGTTCCAGGACCTTGTCATCAAAATGCTTCACGACATTGTCATAAAAATTCTCAATGGCCCTTGTCATCATAATGCTCCAATCCCTAGTCATCACAATGCTCCTTTATATTTGTCATCATAATCCTCCATTATATTTGGCACCACAGAACTCCCTGCCATTGTCATCGCAATGGACCATGACATATGTCATCACAATGCTCCCTGACACCTGTCTTCAAAACACTCCATGAACTTCTCTTCACAATGCTCCATGCCCTTGTCATCACAATGCTCCATGCCCTTGTCATCACAATGCTCCATGACTTGTCATCACAAAGCTCCATAACAATGACACATGTATAACAGTGTTCCGTGCCCTTGTCATCCCAATGCTCCATGCCCACTCTCATCACAATAATCCATGAAACATTTTAGACCAAAATTCAATGCCCTTCTCATCACAATGCTCCATTACCTCTGTCATAACAATGCTCCACGACACCTGCCATCATATTGTTCAACGGCATGTCATCACAAGGCTCCATGACCCTTGTCATCACAATGCTCCAAGACCCCTGTAATCACAATGCTCCATGCCCTTGTCATCACAGTGCTCCATGACGCATGTCATCAGAATGTTCCATGGCCTTCTCATCACAATGCTCCATGCCCTTGTCATCACAATGCTCCAAGACTCCGGTAATCACAATGCCCCATGCCCCTTTTCATCTCAATGCTCCATGAACCCTGTCATCACAATGCACCATGCCCATCATCATAATGCTACAGGCTATTGTCATCACAATGAAATCTAAATTCTCCATGACCTCTTTCATCATAATGCTCCAAACCCTTGTGATCTCAATATTCCATAAGACTTATCATCACAACGCCCCATGACACTCATCATCACAATTATCCATGGTCTTCTCATCACAATGCTCCATGACCTTTGTCATCACAATGCTCAATACACTTGTCATCACAATGCTCCCTGAAACATGTCGTCAGTATGCTTCTTGAACCATGTCATGAAAAGGCTCAATGCCTGTTTCATCAAAATGATACATGCCATTTTCATCACAATGCATCAAGACACCTGTAATCACAATGCTGCACCACCTTCTCATCACAATGCTCCATGGCCAATATCATCACAATGCTCCATAACCACTGTCATCACAACACTCCATGAAACCTGACAACACAATGATCCGGAACTCTTGTCATCAAAATCCTCCATTCCATAGTCATCACAGTGCTCCATGACCCCTGTCATCACAATACTCCATGAACATTTTCAGCCCAATGCTCCATGACACTTGTCATCACATTGAACCATGCCCTTGTCATCCCAATGCTCCATGACCCCTGTATTCACAATGCTCCTTGACGCTTGTCATCACAGTGCTCCATAACACCTGTCATCACAATGCTCCATGCCTTTGTCAGCAAAATGCTACATGACCTTGTCATTACAATGCTCTATGCACTTGTCATCACAGTACTCCATTACCATTGTCATCACAATCCTCCATGAACCTTGGGATCACATTGCTTCATGCCCTTGTCATCAAAATGCTCCATGCTACTAGAAATCAAAATGATCCATGACCTCTGTCATCACAATGCTCCAAACCCTTGTGATCACATTGTTCCATAACACTTGTCATCACAACACTCCATGATGCCTGTCATCACAATACTCCATGGCCTTTTCATCACAATGCTCCATGACCATTGTCATCACAATTCTAAATACACTTGTCATCACAGTGCTCCCTGACACTTGTCGTCAGAATTCTCCTTGTACCCTGTCACGAAAAGGCTCCATGCTTTTTCCATCACAATGCCCCATGCCGTTTTCATCACAATGCTCCATGCCATTGTCATCAAAACACTCCACAAGCTTGTCATCAGAATGTTCCATGACCCTTTTCATCACAATTCTGCATGCACTTGTCAGCACAATGCCCCCTGTCACTTGTCATCACAATGCTCCAAACCATTGTCATCACAATGCTCCATTACTTTGTCATCAGAATCCTCCATGACACTTGGCATCACAATGCTCCATGCCATTGTCATCACAATGGGCCATTACATATGTCATCACAATGCTCCCTGACACCTGTCTTCACAATTCTGCATGACCTTGTCATCACAATGCTCCAAGCCCTTGTCATCACAAAGCGCCATTCCAACTGTCATCGCAATAATCCATGAAACTTATTAGACCAATGCTCCATGCCCTTGTCATCACAAAGCTCCATGACTCATGTCATCAGAATGTTCCATGGCCTTCTCATCACAATGCTCCATGCCCTTGTCATCAAAATGCTCCATGCCCTTGTTATCACAATGCTCCATGACCCCTGTCATCACAATGCACCGTGACTCCAGTCATCACAATGCTTCATGACCTTTGTCTACACAATGGTCCATGCCCTCGTCATCAACAGCCTCTGTGACCTTTTTAAACACAATCCTCCATGAACTTTTCATCACAATACTCTTTGACCCTTGTCATCACAATGCTCTAGGCCTTTCTCAGCACAATGTTCCATGACCATTTTCATCACAATGAACCATGCACTTGTCATCACAGTGCTCCACAATCTTGTCATCACAATGCTCCATAAAACTTGTTATCACAATGCTCCATGCACTTCTCATCAAAATGCTCTCACACCACAGATATCACAATGTTACATCACTATTCGTCACAATACTCCCTCACCCCTGTCATCATAATGTTCCCTGACTCCTGTAATCAAAATGCTACATGCACATATCATCACAATGTTCGATGACCCCTGGCATCACAATGTTCCATAACCCGTCTCATCAAAATATTCCATGACACTTTTCATCAAATTGCTCCATAACCATGTCATCACAATGTTCCCTGCCATTCTCATCACAATGCACAACGCCCTTGTCATCAAAATCCTCCATGACCTTTGTCATCAGAAAGATCCATGACCCTTGGCATCAAATGCTCCATGCCCTTGTCATCACAAAGCTCCATGACACATATCCTCAGAATGCTCCATGGCCTTCTCATCACAATGCTCCATGCCCTTGTCATCACAATGCTCCATGCCCTTGTTATCACAATGCTCCATGACCCCTGTCATCACAATGCACCGTGACTCCAGTCATCACAATGCTTCATTACCTTTGTCTACACAATGGTCCATGCCCTCGTCATCAACAGCCTCTGTGACCTATTTAAACACAATCCTCCATGAAATTTTCATGACAATGCTTTTTGACCCTTCTCATCACAATGCTCTATTCCTTTCTCAGCACAATGCTCCATGACCATATTCATCACAATGCTCCGTGCGCTTGTCAGCGCAATGCTCCATGACACATGTCATCACAATGAACCATGCACTTGACATCACAGTGCTTCACAATCTTGACATCACAATGCTCCATAAAACTTGTTATCACAATGCTCCATGCACTTCACATCAAAATGCGCTCACAACACTGATATCACAATGTTACACCACTATTCGTCACAATACTCCCTCACCCCTGTCATCATAATGTTCCCTGACTCCTGTAATCACAATGCTACATGCACATATCATCACAATGTTCGATGACCCCTGGCATCACAATGTTCCATAACCCCTCTCATCAAAATATTCCATGACCCTTTTCATCAAATTGCTCCATGACCCTGTCATCACAATGCTCCCTGCCCTTCTCATCACAATGCACAAAGCCCTTGTCATCAAAATCCTCCATGACCTTTGTCATCAGAAAGATCCATGACCCTTGGCATCACAATGCTCCATGTCATTGTCATCACAATGATTACAAGTTTATGGAGCATTGCAATGACAAGGTTGTGGACCGTTGTGATGAAATGTGCGTGGCACATTGTGAAGACAATGGTCATGGAGCATTGTTCTGACAAAGACTTGGAGCATTGTGATGATAAGGGTCACAGAGAATTGTGATGAAAAGTTCATGGAGCATTGTGGTTACAGAGGTCACAGAGCATTGTGATGACACGGGCATGGATCATTGTGATGACAAACGTTATGAAGCATTGTGATGACTGGAGTCTCGAAGCATTGTGATGACAGTGGTCATGGAGCATTGGGATGACATGTGTCATGGAGCATTGTGCTGACAAGCGCATGGAGCATTGTGATGACAAGGGTCATGGAACATTGTGCTGAGAAAGGCATAGAGCATTGTGATGACAAGGGTCAAAGAGCATTGTGATGAAAAGTTCATGGAGCATTGTGGTTAAAAAGGTCACAAAGACTGTTGATGACGACGGCATGGACCATTGTTGTGACATAGGTCATGAAGCATTGTGATGACTGGAGTCACGGAGCATTGTGATGACAGGGGTCATGCAGCATTGTGATAACAAGGGCATGGAGCATTGTGATGTCAAGGGCATGGAGCATTGGTCTAATAAGTTTCATGGATTATCGCTATGACAGTTGGAATGGTGCATTGTGATGACAAGGGCATGGAGCATTGTGATGACCTGGTCGTGCAGTATTGTGAAGACAGGTGTCAGGGAGCATTGTGCTGACATATGTAATGGCCCATTGGGATGACAATGGCATGGAGCATTGTGATGCCAAGTGTCATGTAGGATTCTGATGACAAAGTAATGGAGCATTGTGATGGAAATGGCTTGGAGCATTGTGATGACAAGGGTCAGGGAGCATTGTGCTGACAAATGCATGGAGAATTGTGATGTCAAGGGTCATGGAGCATTCTGAAGAAAAGACTGTGGAGTGTTTTGATGACAATGGCATGGAGCATTGTGATGAAAACGGCATGGGGCATTGTGATGAAAAAGGCATGGAGCCTTTTCGTGACAGGGTTTAAGGATCATTCTGACCACAAGTGTCAGGGAGCATTGTGATGACAAGTGTATTGAGAATTGTGATGGCAAAGGTCATGGAGCATTGTGAGGAAAAGGGAATGGAGTATTGTGATGACAGGCATCATGGAGCGTTTTGATGACAAGAGTTATGGAACATTGTGATCACAAGGGTTTGGAGCATTGTGATGACAGTGATCATGGATCATTTTGATTTCAAGGAGCAGGGAGCATTGTGATGACAAGGGCATGAAACAATGTGATCCCAAGGTTCATGGAGGACTGTGATGACAATGGAAATGGAGTATTGTGGTGACAAGCGCATAGAGCATTTTAATGACAAGGTCATGTAGCATTTTGCAGACAAAGGCATGCAGCATTGTGATGACATGTGTCATGGAGCACTGTGATGACAAGCGTCACGGAGCATTGTGAATACAGGGGTCATGGAGCATTGGGATGACAAGGGCATGGATCATTGTGATGACAAGGGTCATGGAGCACTGGGCTGAAAATGTTCATGGAGTGTTGTGATGACAGGCTCATGGAGCATAGTGATGACTAGGGAATGGAGCATTGTGATGAAAAGTGTCCAGGATCATTGTGTTGTCAGGTGTCATGGAGTGTTGTGATGACAGTGGTCATGGAGAATTGAGATGAAATTGGCCATGGAGCATTGTGATGAATAGGCCGTGGAGCATTGGGCTGAAAATATTCATGGATTATTGTGATGACAGGGTTCATGGAGCATTGTGATGACAAGGAAATGGAACATGGTGATGACAAGGTTCTGGAGCATTGTGATGAGAAGACCATGGAGACTTGTGATGACAAGTCTCATGGAGCATTCTGATGAAAAGGGGCATGGAGCATTGTGTTTACAAAGGTCTTGGAACATTGTGATGACAAGGGCATGGAGCATTGTGATGAGAAGGCCATGGAACTTTCTGATGACATGCGTCTTGGAGCTTTGTGATGACAAGGGCAAGGAGCATTGTGATTACAGGGGCCTTCAGCATTGTGATGACAAGTGTCATGGAACCTTGTGATGACTAGGCCGTGGAACATTGTGATGGCAGGGGTCATGGTGCATTGTTATGACAGAGGTAATGGAGCATTGTGATGAGAAGGCATGGAACATTGGTCTGAAAAGTTTCATTGATTATTGTCATGAGAGTGGGCATGGAGCATTGTGATGACAAGGGTACGGAACACTATGATACATGGGTCATGCAGGATTGTAATGACAAGGGCATGGAGCATTGCGATGAGAAGGGCATCGAGCATTGTGATGACAAGTGTCATGGAGCTTTGTGATGACAAGGGCATTGAGCAATGTTATGAGAGTGTTCATGGAGCATGGCGATGACAATGACATGGAGCATTGTGATGCCAAGTGTCATGGAGCTTTGTGATGACAAGTCATGGAGAATTTTGATGACAAGGGCATGGTGCATTGTGATGAGAAGTGCAGGGAGCATTTTGATGACTGGGCAATGCAGCAATTTGATGAAAAGTGTAATGGAATATTTTGATGGCAGGTGTTATAGAACATTGTGATGTCAGGGGTCTTGGAGCTTTGGGATGAAAAGGATCATGGAGCATTTTGATGACAGGGGTTATGGAACATTGTGATGTCAGGGGTCATGGAACATTGTGATGCTAAGGGGATGTAGCAGTGTGATGACAGGGTCATGGAACATTGTGATTACAGGGGTGAGGGAGTATTGTGATGACTAGTGATGGAACACTGTGATATCTCTGGTGAGAGAGCATTTTGATGAGAAGTGCATGGACCATTGTGATTACAAGGTTTATGGAGCATTGCAATGACAAAGTTGTGGACCGATGTGATGAAATGCGTGTGGCACATTGTGAAGACAATGGTCATGGAGCATTGTTCTGACAAAGACATGGAGCTTTGTGATGACAAGTGTCACTGTGAATTGTGATGAAAAGTTCATGGAGCATTGTGGTTCCAAAGGTCACATAACCTTGTGATGACACGGGCATGGATCATTGTGTTGACAAACGTTATGAACCATTGTGGTAACTGGAGTCACGAAGCATTGTGATGACAGGGGTCATGGAGCATTGTGATGACAAGGGTCATGGAGCATTGTGCTGAGAAAGGCATAGAGCATTGTGATGACAAGGGTCAAAGAGCATTGTGATGAAAAGTTCATGGATCATTTTGGTTAAAAAGCTCACCGAGAGTGATGATGACGAGGGCATGGACCATTGTGGTGACAAAGGTCATGAAGCATTGTGATGACTGGAGTCACAGAGCATTGTGATGGCAGGGTTCATGGAGCCTTGTGATAACAAGGGCATGGAGCATTGTGATGACCAGGGCAAGGAGCATTGGTCTAATAAGTTTCATGGATTATTGCGATGACAGTTGGAATGGCGCATTGTGATGACAAGGGCATGGAGCAATGTGATGGCCTGGTCATGCAGTATTGTGAAGACAGGGGTCAGGGAGCATTGTGATGACATATGTAATGGCCCATTGTGAAGACAATGGCATGGAGCATTGTGATGCCAAGTGTCATGGAGGATTCTGATGGCAAAGGTAATGGAGCATTGTGATGACAATGGCTTGGAGCATTGTGATGACAAGTGCATGGAGATATGTGATGAAAAGTGTCATGGAGCATTCTGATGACAAGCTTGTGGAGTATTTTGATGATAATGGCATGGAGCATTGAGATGAAAACGGCATGGGGCATTGTCATGAAAAAGGCATGGAGACTTTTCGTGACAGGCTTCAAGGAGCATTCTGATGACAAGTGTCAGGGAGCATTGTGATGACAAGTGTTTTGAAAATTGTGATGACAAAGGTCATGGAGCATTGTGATGAAAAGTGCATGGAGTATTGTGATGACAGGCATCATGGAGCTTTGTGATGACAAGTGTTATGGAACATTGTGATCACAAGGGTTTGGAGCATTGTGATGACAGAGGTCATGGATCATTTTGATTTCAAGGAGCGGGGAGCATTGTGATGACAAGGGCATGAAGCAATGTGATCCCAAGGTTCATGGAGGATTGTGATGACAATGGAAATTGAGTATTTTGATGACAAGCGCATAGAGCATTGTAATGGAAAGGTAATGTAGCATTTTGCTGACAAAGGCATGGAGCATTGTGATGACATGTGTCATGGAGCACTGTGATGACAAGCGTCACGGAGCATTGTGAATAAAGGGGTCATGGAGCATTGGGATGACAAGGGCATGGATCATTGTGATGACAAGGGTCATGGAGCACTGGGCTGAAAATGTTCATGGAGTGTTGTGATGACAGGGTTCATGGAGCATTGTGATGACTAGGGAATGGAGCATTGTGATGACAAGAGTCCCGGATCATTGTGTTGTCCGGTGTCATGGAGTGTTGTGATGACAGTGGTCATGGAGCATTGTAATGATATTGGCCATGGAGCATTGTGATGAGGAGGTCGTGGAGCATTGGGCTGAAAATGTTCATGGACTATTGTGATGACAGGGGTCATGGAGCATTTTGATGACAAGGGAATGGAGCATTGTGATGAGAAGACCATGGAGACTTGTGATGACAGTTCTCCTGGAGCATTCTGAGGAAAAGGGGCATGCAGCATTGTGATTACCGGGTTCTTGGAGCATTGTGATGACAAGGGCATGGATTATTGTGATGACAAAGGCATGGAGCCTTGTCATGACAGGGTTCAAGAGCATCCTGACGACAAATGTCAGGGAGAATTGTGATGACAAGTGTATTGAGAATTGTGATGACAAAGATCATGGAGCATTGTGATGAGAAGACCATGGATAATTGTGATGATGAGCGTCATGGGGTGTTGTGATGATAAGTGTTATGGATCATTGTGATCACAAGGGTTTGGAGCATTATGATGACCGAGATCATGGAGAATATTGATTTCATTGTGCTGACAATAGCCTGAAGCATTATGATGATGGGCATGGTGCATTGTGATGACAGGGTTCATGGAGCATTGAGATGAAAAGGGGCATGGGGCATTGTGTTTACAGGGGTCTTGGAGCATTGTGATGACAAGGGCATGGAGCATTGTGATGTGAAGGCCATGGAACATTCTGATGACATGCGTCATGGAGCTTTGTGATGACAAGGGCATGGAGCTTTGTGATTTCAGGGGCCTTCAGCATTGTGATGACAAGTGTCATGGAAACTTGTGATGACTAGGACGTGGAACATTGTGATGGCAGTGGTCATGGTGCATTGTTATGACAGAGGTAATGGAGCATTGTGATGAGAAGGGCATGGAACATTGGTCTGAAATATTTCAGGGTTTATTCTGATGAGAGTGGGCATGGAGCATTGAGATGACAGGGTACGGAACACTATGATACCTGGGTCATGCAGGATTGTAATGACAATGGCAAGGAGCATTGTGATGAGAAGGGCATCGAGCTTTGTGATGACAAGTGTCATGGAGCTTTGTGATGACAAGGACATGGAGCAATGTTATGAAAGGGTTCATGGAGCATTGTGATGACAATGAAATGGAGCATTGTGATGCCAAGGGTCATGGAGCTTTGTGATGACAAGTCATGGAGCATTTTGATGACAAGGGCATGGTGCATTGTGATGAGAATGGCAGCGAGCATTTTGATGAAACGGTCATGCAGCAATTTGATGAAAAGTGTAATGGAACATTTTGATGGCAGGGGTTATAGAACATTGTGATGTCAGGGGTCTTGGAGCTTTGGGATGAAAAGAATCATGGAGCGTTTTGATGTCAGTGGTTATGGAACATTGTGATGTCAGGGTTCATGGAACATTTTGAAGATAAGTTGATGTAGCAGTGTGATGACAGGGTCATGGAACATTGTGATTACAGGGGTGAGGGAGTATTGTGATGACTAGTGATGGAACACTGTGATATCTCTGGTGAGAGAGCATTTTGATGAGAAGTGCATGGACCATTGTGATTACAATGTTTATGGAGCATTGCAATGACAAGGTTGTGGACCGTTGTGATGAAATGCGCGTGGCACATTGTGAAGACAATGGTCATGGAGCATTGTTCTGACAAAGACTTGGAGCATTGTGATGATAAGGGTCACAGAGAATTGTGATGAAATGTTCATGGAGCATTGTGGTTACAGAGGTCACAGAGCATTTTGATGACACGGGCATGGAACATTGTGATGACAAACGTTATGAAGCATTGTGATGACTGGAGTCTCGAAGCATTGTGATGACAGTTGTGATGGAGCATTGTGATGACATGTATCATGGAGCATTGTGCTGACAAGCGCATGGAGCTTTGTGATAACAAGGGTCATGGAGTATTTTGCTGAGAAAGGCATAGAGCATTGTGATGACAAGGGTCAAAGAGCATTGTGATGAAAAGTTCATGGAGCATTGTGGTTAAAATGGTCACAAAGACTGTTGATGACGAGGGCATGGACCATTGTTGTGACAAAGGTCATGAAGCATTGTGATGACTGGAGTCACGGAGCATTGTGATGACAGGGGTCATGCAGCATTGTGATAACAAGGGCATGGAGCATTGAGATGTCAAGGGCATGGAGCATTGGTCTAATAAGTTTCATGGATTATCGCTATGACAGTTGGAATGGTGCATTGTGATGACAAGGGCATGGAGCATTGTCATGACTTGGTCGTGCAGTATTGTGAAGACAGGTGTCAGGGAGCATTGTGCTGACATATGTAATGGCCCATTGGGATGACAATGGCATGGAACATTGTGATGCCAAGTGTCATGGAGGATTCTGATGACAAAGTAATGGAGCATTGTGATGACAATGGCTTGGAGCATTGTGATGACAAGGGTCAGGGAGCATTGTGCTGACAAATGCATGGAGAATTGTGATGACAAGGGTCATGGAGCATTCTGATGAAAAGACTGTGGAGTGTTTTGATGACAATGGCATGGAGCATTGTGATGAAAACGGCATGGGGCATTGTGATGAAAATTGCATGGAGCCTTTTCGTGACAGGGTTCAAGGAGCATTCTGACGAAAAGTGTCAGGGAGCATTGTGATGACAAGTGTATTGAGAATTGTGATGACAAAGGTCATGGAGCATTGTGAGGAAAAGGGCACGGAGTATTGTGATGATAGGCATCATGGAGCGTTGTGATGACAAGTGTTATGGAACATTGTGATCACAAGGGTTTGGAGCATTGTGATGACAGTGATCATGGATCATTTTGATTTCAAGGAGCAGGGAGCACTGTGAAGACAAGGGCATGAAACAATGTGATCCCAAGGTTCATGGAGGACTGTGATGACAATGGAAATGGAGTATTGTGGTGACAAGCGCATAGAGCATTTTAATGACAAGGTTATGTAGCATTTTGCAGACAAAGGCATGCAGCATTGTGATGACATGTGTCATGGAGCACTGTGATGACAAGCGTCACGGAGCATTGTGAATACAGGGGTCATGGAGCATTGTAATGACAAGGGCATGGATCATTGTGATGACAAGTGTCATGGAGCACTGGGCTGAAAATGTTCATGGAGTGTTGTGATGACAGGCTCATGGAGCATAGTGATGACAAGGGAATGGAGCATTGTGATGACAAGAGTCCCGGATCATTGTGTTGTCAGGTGTCATGGAGTGTTGTGATGACAGTGGTCATGGAGAATTGAGATGATATTGGCCATGGAGCATTGTGATGAACAGGCCGTGGAGCATTGGGCTGAAAATATTCATGGATTATTGTGATGACAGGGTTCATGGAGCATTGTGATGACAAGGAAATGGAGCATGGTGATGACAAGGTCCTGGAGCATTGTGATGAGAAGACCATGGATACTTATGATGACAAGTCTCATGGAGCTTTCTGATGAAAAGGGGCATGGAGCATTGAGTTTAAAAAGCTCTTGGAACATTGTGATGACAAGGGCATGGATCATTGTGATGAGAAGGCCATGGAACTTTCTGATGACATGCGTCATGGAGCTTTGTGATGACAAGGGCAAGGAGCATTGTGATTACAGGGGCCTTCAGCATTGTGATGACAAGTGTCATGGAACCTTGTGATGACTAGGCCGTGGAACATTGTGATGGCAGGGGTCATGGTGCATTGTTATGACAGAGGTAATGGAGCATTGTGATGAGAAGGGCATGGAACATTGGTCTGAAATGTTTCATGGATTATTGTGATGAGAGTGGGCATGGAGCATTGTGATGACAAGGGTACGGAACACTATGATACATGGGTCATGCAGGATTGTAATGACAAGGGCATGGAGCATTGCGATGAGAAGGGCATCGAGCATTGTGATGACAAGTGTCATGGAGCTTTGTGATGACAAGGGCATTGAGCAATATTATGAGAGGGTTCATGGAACATTGTGATGACAATGACATGGAGCATTGTGATGCCAAGGGTCATGGAGCTTTGTGATGACAAGTCATGGAGCATTTTGATGACAAGGGTATGGTGCATTGTGATGAGAAGTGCAGGGAGCATTTTGATGACCGGTCTATGCAGCAATTTGATGAAAATTGTAATGGAATATTTTGATGGCAGGTGTTATAGAACATTGTGATGTCAGGGGTCTTGGAGCTTTGGGATGAAAAGGATCATGGAGCATTTTGATGACAGGCTTTATGGAACATTGTGATGTCAGGGGTCATGGAACATTGTGATGCTAAGGGTATGTAGCAGTGTGATGACAGGGTCATGGAACATTGTGATTACAGGGGTGAGGGAGTATTGTGATGACTAGTGATGGAACACTGTGATATCTCTGGTGAGAGAGCATTTTGATGAGAAGTGCATGGACCATTGTGATTACAAGGTTTATGGAGCATTGCAATGACAAGGTTGTGGACCGATGTGATGAAATGCGTGTGGCACATTGTGAAGACAATGGTCATGGAGCATTGTTCTGACAAAGACATGGAGCTTTGTGATGACCCGTGTCACTGTTAATTGTGATGAAAAGTTCATGGAGCATTGTGGTTACAAAGATCACAGAGCTTTGTGATGACACGGGCATGGACCATTGTGATGACAAACGTTATGAAGAATTGAGATGACTGGAGTCACGGAGCATTGTGATGACAGTGGTCATGGAGCATTGTAATGAAATGTGTCATGGAGCATTGTGCTGACAAGCGAATGGAGCATTGTGATGACAATGGTCATGTAGCATTGTGCTGAGAAAGGCATAGAGCATTGTGATGACAAGGGTCAAAGAGCATTGTGAAGAAAAGTTCATGGAGCATTGTGGTTAAAAAGGTCACAGAGACTGTTGATGACGAGGGCATGGACAATTGTGATGACAAAGTTCATGAAGCATTGTGATGACTGGAGTCACGGAGCATTGTGATGACAGGGGTAATGCAGCATTGTGATAACAAGGGCATGGAGCATTGTGATGACAAGGGCCTGGAGCTTTGGTCTAATAAGTTTCATGTATTATTGCGATGACCGTTGGAATGGTGCATTGTGATGACAAGGGCATGGAGCATTGTGATGACCTGGTCATGCAGTACTGTGAAGACAGGTGTCAGGGAGCATTGTGATGACAAGTGTATTGATAATTGTGATGAGAAATGTCATGGATCACTGTGATGAAAAGGGCATGGAGTATTGTGATGACAGGCATCATGGAGCTTTGTGATGACAAGTGTTATGGAACATTGTGATCACAAGGGTTTGGAGCATTGTGATGACAGAGGTCATGGATCATTTTGATTTCAAGGAGCAGGGAGCACTGTGAAGACAAGGGCATGAAGCAATGTGATCCCAAGGTTCATGGAGGATTGTGATGACAATGGAAATGGAGTATTGTGATGACAAGCGCATAGAGCATTGTAATGACAAGGTCATGTAGCATTTTGCTGACAAAGGCATGGAGCATTGTGATGACATGTGTCTTGGCTCACTGTGATGACAAGCGTCACGGTTCATTGTGAATACAGGGGTCATGGAGCATTGGGATGACAAGGGCATGGATCATTGTGATGACAAGGGTCATGGAGCACTGGGCTGAAAATGTTCATGGAGTGTTGTGATGGCAGGGGTTTTGGAGCATTTTGATGACTAGGGAATGGAACATTGTGATGACAAGAGTCCCGGATCATTGTGTTGTCCGGTGTCATGGTGTGTTGTGATGACAGTGGTCATGGAGCATTGTGATGATATTGGCCATGGAGCATTGTGATGAGGAGGTCGTGGAGCATTGGGCTGAAAATGTTCATGGACTATTGTGATGACAGGGGTCATGGAGCATTGTGATGACAAGGGAATGGAGCATGGTGATGACAAGGTCCTGGAGCAGTGTGATGAGAAGACCATGGAGACTTGTTATGACAAGTCTCATGGAGCATTCTGATGAAAAGGGGCATGGAGCATTGTGATTACAGGTGTCTTGGTGCATTGTGATGACGAGGGCATGGAGCATTGTGATGACATGTGTCATGGAGCACTGTGATGACAAGCAGCACGGAGCATTGTGAATACAGGGGTAATGGAGCATTGGGATGACAAGGGCATGGATCATTGTGATGACAAGGGTCATGGAGCACTGGGCTGAAAATGTTCATGGAGTGTTGTGATGACAGGGGTTATGGAGCATTGTGATGATTCGGGAATGGAGCAATGTGATGACAAGAGTCTCGGATCATTGTGTTGTCAGTTGTCATGGAGTGTTGTGATGACAGTGGTCATGGAGCATTGTGATGATATTGGCCATGGAGCATTGTGATGAGTACGTCGTGGAGCATTGGGCTGAAAATGTTCATGGATTATTGTGATGACAGTGGTCATGGAGCATTGTGATGACAAGGGGATGTAGCATGGTGATGACAAGGTCCCGGAGCATTGTGATGAGAACAACATGGAGACTTGTGATGACAAGTCTCATGGAGCATTCTGATGAAAAGGGGCATGGAGCATTGTGATTAGAGGGGTCTGGGAGCATTGTGATTACAAGGGCATGGAGCATTGTGATAAGAAGACCATGAAGCTTTCTGATGACATGCGTCATGGAGCTTTTTGATAACAAGGGCATGGAGCATTGTTATTACAGGGATCTTTGAGCATTGTGATGAAAAGGGCATTGATTATTGTGATGAAAAAGGCATGGAGCCTTGTCATGACAGGGTTCAAGGTGCATACTGACAACAACTGTCAGGGAGCATTGTGATGACAAGTGTATTGAGCATTGTGATGACAAAGATCATGCAGCATTGTGATGAGAAGACCATGGATATTTTTGATGAAAAGCGTCATGGGGTGTTGTGATGATAAGTGTTATGGAACATTGTGATCACAAGGATTTGGAGCGTTATGATGACAGAGGGCATGGAGAATACTGATTTCATTGTGATGACAATTGCCTGAAGCATTATGATGATGGGCAAGGTGCATTGTGATGACAGGGTTCATGAAGCATTGAGATGATAAGGGGCATGGAACATTGTGCTTAAAGGGTTCTTGGAGCATTGTGATGACAAGGGCATGGAACATTGTGATGACAAGTGTACGGAACACTATGATACTTGGGTCATGCAGGATTGTAATAACAAGGGCATGGAGTAATGTGATGACAAGGGCATCGAACATTGTGATGACAGATATCATGGAGCTTTTTGATGACATGGGCATTGATCAATGTTATGACAGGTTTCATGGAGCATTGTGATGACAATGACATGGAACATTTTGATGCCAAGGGTCATGGAGCATTGTGATGACAAGTCATGGAGCATTTTCATGACAAGGGCATGGTTCATTGTGATGAGAAGGGCAGGGAGAATTTTGATGACCTGTGCATGCAGCAATTTGATGAAAAGTGTAATGGAACATTTTGATGGGGTTATAGAACATTGTGATGTCAGGGGTCTTGGAGATTTGGGATGAAAAGGATCATGGAGTCTTTTGATGACAGGTGTCATGGAACTTTGTGATGATAAGGGGATGTAGCAGTGTGATGACAGGTTCATGGAACATTGTGATTACAGGGGTGAGGGAGTATTGTGATGACTAGTGATGGAACACTGTGATATCTCTGGTGAGAGAGCATTTTGATGAGAAGTGCATGGAGCATTGTGATTACAAGTTTATGGAGCATTGCAATGACAAGTTTGTGGACCGTTGTGATGAAATGCGCGTGGCACATTGTGAAGACAATGGTCATGGAGCATTGTTCTGACAAATACTTGGAGCATTGTGATGATAAGGGTCACAGAGAATTGTGATGAAAAGTTCATGGAGCATTGTGGTTACAAAGGTCACAGAGCTTTGTGATGACGTGGGCATCGACCATTGTGATGACAAACGTTATGAAGCATTGAGATGACTGGAATCACGGAGCATTGTGATGACAGGGGTCATGGAGCATTGTGATGACATGTGTCGTGGAGCATTGTGCTGACAAGCGCATGGAGCATTGTGATGACATGTGTCATGGAGCATTGTGCTGAGAAAGGCATAGAGCATTGTGATGACAAGTGTCAAAGTGCATTGTGATGAAAAGTTCATGGAGCATTGTGGTTAAAAAGGTCACAGAGACTGTTGATGACGAGGGCATGGACCATTGTGATGACAAAGGTCATGAAGCATTGTGATAACTGGAGTCACGGAGCATTGTGATGACAGTGGTCATGGAGCATTGTGATAACAAGGGCATGGAGCATTGTGATGACCAGGTCATGCAGTATTGTGAAGACAGGTGTCAGGGAGCATTGTGATGCCAAATGTAATGGAGAATTGTGATGACAAATATAATGGAGCACTGTGATGATAGGGCTTGGAGCATTATGATGACAAGGGCCATTGAAAATTTTCATGACAAGGTCGAGAAGCATTGTGATGAGAAGGTCCTGGAGCATTGTTATGACAAAACCATGGAGCCTTGTGATGACAAGTCTCATGGAGCATAATGAAGAAAAGGGGCATGGAGCATTGTGATTACAGGGGTCTTGGAACATTGTGATGAAAAGGGCATGGACCATTGTGAGGAGAAGACCAAGGAGCATTCTGATGGCATGCGTCATTGAGCTTTGTGATGACAAGGGCATGGAGCATTGTGATTACATGGGTCTTGGATCATTGTGATTAAAAGAGCATGGGTCATTGTGATGAAAAAGGCATGGAGCCTTGTCATGACAGGGTTCAAGGAGCATACAGACAACAAGTGTCAGGGAGCATTTTGATGACAAGTGTATTGAGCATTGGGATGACAAAGGTCATGGAGCATTTTGATGAGAAGACCATTGATAATTGTGATGACGAGCCTCATAGGGCATTGTGATGACAAGTGTTATGGAATATTGTGATCAGAAGGGTTTGGAGCATTGTTATGACAGAGGTCATGGAGCATTTTGAATTCATTGTGATGACAATAGCATGAAGCATTATGATGATGGGCATTGTGCATTGTGATGACAGTGTTCTTGGAGCATTGTGATAAGAAGGGTCATGGAGTTTTGTGATGACAAGGCCATGGAACATCGTGATGGCAGGGGTCATGGAGCTTTGTTTTGACAGGGGTAATGGAGCATTGCGATGGCAAGGGCATGGAGCATTGTGATGAGAAGGCCATGGAGCATTCTGAAGACATGTGTCATGGAGCTTTGTGAAGACAAAGGCATGGAGCAATGTGATGAGAGCGTTCATGGAGCATTGTGATGACAATGACACAGAGCACTGTGATGCCAAGGGTCATGGATCTTTGTGATGACAAATTCATGGAGCATTTTGATGGCAAGGGCGTTGTGCATTGTGATGAGAAGGGCAGTGAGCATTCTGATGACAGGGTCATGGAGCAATTTGATGAAAAGTGTCATGGAACATTTTGATGACAGGTGTTATGGAACATTGTGATTTCAGGGGTCATCGAACATTGTGCTGATAAGTGCATGTTGCTTTCTGATGACAGGAGTCATGGTACATTGTGATGACATGGCTGAGGGTGTATTGTGACAAATAGTGATGTAGCATTGTGATATCAGTGGTGAGAGAGCATTTTGATGAGAAGTGCATGGAGCATTGTGATGACAAATTTTAAGGAGCATTGTGATAACAAGATTGGGGAGCACTGTGATGACAAGCGCATGGTGCATTGTGATGACATGTGTCATGGAGCATTGTGCTGACAACCGCATGGAGCATTGTGATGACAAGGTTCAAAGAGCATTGTGATGAAAAATTCATGGAGCATTGTGGTTAAGTAGGTCACAGAGAGTGTTGATGACGAGGGCATGGACCATTGTGATGACGAAGGTCATGAAGCATTGTGATGAATGGAGGCATGGAGCATTGTGATGACAGGGGTCATGGAGCATTGTGATAACAAGGGCATGGAGCCTTTTCGTGACAGGTTTCAAGGAGCATTCTTATGACAAGTGTCAGGGAGCATTGTGATGACAAGTGTATTGAGAATTGTGATGACAAAAGTCATGGAGCATTGGGCTGAAAATATTAATGGAGAATTGTGAAGACAGGGGCTATGGAGCATTGTGATGACGAGGGAATGGAACATTGTTATGACAAGAGTGCCGAATCATTGTGTTGTCAGGTGTCATGGAGTGTTGTGATGACAGTGGTCATGGAGCATTGTGATGTTATTGGCCATGGAGCTTTGTAATGAGAAGACCTTGGGTAATTGTGATGTCGAGCATCATGGAGCACTGTAATGACAAGGGGCATGAAGCATTGTGATGACAGGGGTCAGGGAGCATTGTGTGACAGTGGTCAGGGAGCACTGTGATGACAAGGGCATGGAGCATTGTGATGACAAGTCCATGGAGCATTGCAATGTCAAGTGGATGGAGAATTGTGATGACAAGAGCATGTAACATATTGACGAGAAGTGTCATGTAGCACTGTGATGACATGGACGTGGAGAATTGTGATGACAAGGGACATGGAGCATTGTGATAACCAGGGCATGGTGCATTGTGATGACAGGGGTCATGGAGCAATATTATGAGAACGGCCATGGTGCATTCTGACATAAGATATCACTTATGAAGGGAATGTAAACATGGCTACATATGAACTGAATTAGGGAAGAGAACAGAGTCTCAGATTTAGAAAACACTCTAACGCTTGCATAAGGGGAAAGAGAGGTGGGGAGATGCACAAAACATAAGATTGATATTAGCACAGGTACCGGTCCATAGTCCAAAAACAGAAGAGATAAGCCCTACTCCTTCCTCAGTGAATGGAACTCAACATCCCTATTCCCCGCAGAGAAACATATCTGACTAGTAAGAATTTTAAAACCTATGTATTGATATGTGTCCGTAAGGGAAACAAGTGTGTCTAGAACGACATAAACATGGCAGTGAGAATCAGCTCAAACCCAATATAAACCTGAATTTCAAAACAAAACATAAAAACAGTAAAACTCTTACACAATACCTTCATGGGATCTGATGAAACATGGAATGACCCTATCTACAATGACAGCTGGATGTGGCATAAGGCTGGTCACTTGGGACTGAGAGCATTGGTGAGATTGGGTGAAAAAATGCAGACCCTTTAAAGCAATAATGCCTGCCACCCATTCCACGGTTCCCAACTCTCCAGGTAGAAGGGAATATCACTACAGTTATAACGTGTATGGGAACCTACAGAATAGAAACCATCTGATGATGAAAGGTTTCTAAAACTCTACTACTTTTTTCTCTCCTTGTGCTCCAGTTTGACATTCCAACTGCTTTACTATCAATCTCCCAACTTGGAAAGTCATCCCCTATAACCTCCTGGTTCGCACAGTTGGCAAATTGTGCAGAGGATATACGGGAAGAGAGAGAACCAATGAGAGAGTAGCTGTAGGCATTTGGACGGCCACATGACACTCTAATTTCCCATCGCAAAGAGGAATTAACCAAAGTCTCAGCCTGCCCCCCCAGAACCAGTATAAGTCCAGAAGCAAAACTATTGATTTACGGTCAGCTCACAAAAACGCGAGTTGAAAAATGGAGTTCAGGGCCACAGCAATTCACTAACCTGCAGAGTTATAAAGGACTATGCTCTTCCAAAAATCTGTTGAGGGAAAGCCACGAGGCAGAAGGGAAAATGAGGCAGAATGGCATGAAACAGATTTCAGGAAGTACACTGGAATCGCCTTTAAACAAAAGAAAAGCATTACAACTTCGAAAATTATGGAAATGGCCATAAAGGGCATAAGCTTTTCACGTGAATATATACAGGAGAAAACGCATATGCCCTTTTTGGACAAGCAAGCAAGTGGGCAATGCAAATCTGCACTACAAAGAAGTATCACTTCCCACCGGTCAAAAGAGACATCAGCAAAATGTGTAAAAAACAGAAAGGCAAGACAGGCCCTGGAGAACAGGGAGCATTGTTATGCTGATGGGCGTCATGTAAACTGCCAACTGCCTCTCTGGAGGAGTGCATTGTGTTCCCTAAAACAAGTAAACAACAGAGCTACAGAGCCAAGGGCACTTCCAGTCTAGGGAATATACCTTGGGAAAACTGAAAATAAATAAGACAGATCGACACCAAATTCAGGGCTGCACTGCTTACAAGAACCTCAACTTGGGTACACCTTAAATATCCCAGGAAAGACAAAAATGGTTCAAGAAATTGTGGTACTTACGTACGATGGAATATCCCTCAGCCATGAAATCAACGTCATAAGGCCAGTAGCAGCAAAATTAGTGGATTCAGGTACGATAATTCTAAGTGAAATAAGTCACACAGAAAAAGAAACTTATCATAAGATATCACTTATGAAGATCCTGTAAACATGGCTACACATGAACTGAGTTAGGAAAGAGAAGAGAGACTCACATTTAAAAAACACCCTTATGCCTGCTTAAGGGGGAAGGAGAGGTGGGGTGATGCATAAAACCAGAGTTTGATATTAGTACAGGTACCGTTCCAAAAACCAAATACGGAAGAGACAAGACCTACACATTCCTCAGTGAAAGGGACTCAACACCCCATATTCACCGCAGAGTAATATATCTTATTAGTGTGAATCTTAAAACCTATGCATATACAGAGCTCAGCCTCTCCTAGACCTCAGTTTGCCATTCACTGAAATGGGGAAAATACTGAAATACCATTCACCTGGGAAGACATCTGCACTATAGAATTCCAGGAGAGTTTTACATAGTAATGGAGAACACTGTGTTTTCCTTCCCAACGCAGAATCCAGTGCTTCTCTGCTGCGAACAAATGTAGAGAGACTTTCTCCTCCCTCACTGCCAGCCCCTCCCTAACTCAGGATTATCAATATGGGCTCTTAATCCATGACTGACTTTGAGGCAGTGCAAGACCTTGCTGACCACGACAGGCCAGTAGGCAGAGCTAATTTTTATTCTCATCTGCAATAGACCAAACACCTGTCATGTAAGAGGCAGCGAGCAAATAATCAGCAAAACAGACTAAAGACTGGATAGTCACAGGGTAGAGCAGAAACAGGAATGTGTTCCGAGAGGTCAGGGCTGAGGTAACAGGAGCCTGCAGGAGGAGTGGGGGAGTGGGATCGCTACGTGGAGGGAAGCCTTGAAAGCCTGCCTAGAGAGTTCAGACTTGCTTCTGTGAGTGCTAGGGAGCCGTCAGTTATTTTGAAGCGGGAGAGGAAAATAATCTCCGTCTTTCAGAAAGTTAACTCTGATGTTTCAGAAAGTTGACATAAGGAGCAGATCAGAGAAGGACGAGGTTATGGCTGGAAGATCAGTTAGGAGGTCATGAGACCAGAAAACTAGGATAGTAACTGTCAAATGGAAAGGAGGGGCACAGGTTGAGAGGTATTTTGGAGTCAAATCACTAGCACTTAATTGATTGGATATGTGAGATGAACGGGGAGAGGAGTCAGAAATGACTTTGAGGTTTCGCTCCTGTGTGACTAGAAGGGAAGCACCTGCACCAACTGAAATAGTTTTTTAAAAATAGAGAGAAGCAGTGCTTCCCTGGTGGCGCAGTGGTTGAGAGTCCGCCTGCCGATGCAAGGGACACGGGTTCGTGCCCCAGTCTGGGAAGATCCCACATGCCGCGGAGCGGCTGGGCCCATGAGCCATGGCCGCTGAGCCTGCGCGTCCGGAGCCTGTGCTCCACAACGGGAGAGGCCACAACAGTGAGAGGCCCGTGTACCGCCAAAAAAAAAAAATAAAAAAAAATAAAGGGAGAGAAGCAGATTTTGGAAAGGGAATAGGAGTTCAATTTTTAACATGTGGAGTTTAAGTTACAAGAATACCCATGTGGAAAAAATACCTAGAAGATAGTAAGGAATAAGAATCTTGGTGTTTAGAAGAGAGATAAACATGAGATCCAAAAGATTTATAGTGAAACTGAAACAGGAGGGAAGGGGGCAGGGCACAGCCTTTGAAAGAATAAAATAGCCCGAGGATGTGACATAAACTGATTAAAACCAAATGGGTCCAAGATGGCGGACAAGTAGACTTCCTCTAAACCTTTAGCCTCAGTATACCCTCACTGTAACACATCAACAAGCTAAATGACACACCCACAGGCACCCTGACAGTTCCAAAGATCCATAAGGATCAAAAAGTGGGTAGTGGCCCAATTTCTGGAAATCCCCACCCCACTCCCTGACACTTGTCATCAGAATGCTCCTTGAACCCTGTCACGAAAAGGCTCCATGCCTTTTTCATCACAATGCCCCATGCCGTTTTCATCAAAATGATCCATGCCATTGTCATCAAAATATTCCACAAGCTTGTCATCAGAATGTTCCATGACACTTGTCATTACAATTCTCCACGCACTTGTCAGCACAATGCTCCCTGACCCTTGTCATCACAGTGCTCCAAGCCATTGTCATCACAATGCTCCATTACTTTTGTCATCAGAATCCTCCATGACACTTGGCATCACAATGCTCCATGCCATTGTCATCACAATGGGCCATTACATATGTCATCACAATGCTCCCTGACACCTGTCTTCACAATACTGCATGGCCTGGTCATCACAATGCTCCATGCCGTTGTCATCACAATACGCCATTCTAACTGTCATCACAATAATCCATGAAACTTATTAGACCAATGTTCCATGCTCTTGTCATCACAATGCTCTATGCCCTTGTTATCACAATGCTCCATGACCACTGTCATCACAGTGCTCCGTGACTCCAATCATCACAATGCTTCATGACCTTTGTCATCACAATGGTCCATGCCCTCGTCATCAACAGTCTCTGTGACCTTTTTAACCACAATGCTCCATGAACTTTTCATCACAATGCTCTTTGACCCTTGTCACCACAATGCTCCACGCGCTTGGCAGCACAATGCTCCATGACACATGTCATCACAATGCACCATGTGCTTGTCATCACAGTGCTCCACAATCTTGTCATCACAATGCTCCATAAAATTTGTCATCACAATGCTCCATGCACTTCTCATCAAAATGCTCTCTCACCACTGATATCACAATGCTACATCACTATTTGTCACAATACTCCGTCACTCCTGTCATCTCAATGCTACATGCTCTTATCATCACAATGTTCGATGACCCCTGACATCACAATGTTCCATAACACCTGTCATCAAAATGTTCCATGACACTTTTCATCAAATTGCTCAAAGACCCTGTCATCAGAATGTTCCCTGCCTTTCTCATCACAATGCACAACGCCCTTGCCATCAAAATGCTCCATGACCTTTGTCATCAAAAAGATCCATGACCCATGGCAGCACAGTGCTCCATGTCATTGTCATCACAATGCTCCATGCACGCTCTCATCACATTGCTCCATGCACTTGTCTTCACAAAGCTCCATGACACATGTCATCAGAATGCTCCATGGCCTTCTCATCACAATGATCCATGCCCTTACCATCACAATGCTCCATTACCACTGTCATAACAATGCTCCATGACCCCTGCCATCACGATGTTCCATGGCCTTGTCATCACAAAGCTCCATGACCCTTCTCATCACAATGCTCCAAGAACCCTGTAATCACAATGCTCTATGCCCCTTTTCATCTCAATGATCCATGACCCCTGTCATCACAATGCAATATGCCCATCATCAAAATGCTTCATGCTATTGTCATCACAATGAAATCAAATTGCTCCATGACCTCTGTCATAACAATGCTCCAAACCCTTGTGATCACAATATTCCATAACACTTGTCATCACAATGCCCCATGATGCTCGTCATCACAATTATCAATGGTCTTCTCATCACAATGCTCCATGACCATTGTCATCACAATGCTCAATACACTTGTCATCAAAATGCTCCCTGACACTTGTTGTCTGTATGCTCCTTGAACCCTGTCATGACAAGGCTCCATGCCTTTTTCATCACAATGATCCATCCCATTTTCATCACAATGCTCCAAGACCCATGTAATCACAATGCTCCATGCCCTTGTCATCACAAAGCTCAATGACGCATGCCATCAGAATGCTCCTTGGTCTTCTCCTCACAATGCTCCATGCCCTTGTCATCACAATGTTCCAAGACCCTTTTCATCAGTATGCTCCATGAGACTTGTCATCACAAGGCTCCATGGATTTGTCATCACATTGCTTCACGACCTTGTCATGAAAATTCTCAATGGCCATTGTCATCATAGTGCTCCAAGCCATAGTCATCACGATGCTCCATTATATTTGTCATCACAATTCTCCATTTCATTTGGCATCACAATACTCCCTGCCATTGTCATCGCAATGGACCATGACATATGTCATCACAATGCTCCCTGACACCTGTCTTCACAATACACCATGACCTTCTCTACACAATGATCCATGCCCTTGTCATCACAATGCACCATGTCCACTGTCATCGCAATAATCTATGAATCTTGTCAGACAAATGCTCCATGCTCCTGTCATCACAATGCCCCATGCCCTTGTCATCACAATGCTCCATGACTTGTCATCACAATCCTCCATGACCCATGACACATGTATCACAGTGTTCCATGCCCTAGTCATCACAATGCTCCAAGACCACTGTAATCACAATGCTCCATGCCCCTTTTCATCAGAATGCTCCATGAGACTTGTCATGACAAGTCTCCATGGTCTTCTCATCACAATGCTCCTGCACCTTGTCATCACCATGCTCCATTCCCTTCTCATCACAATGCTCCATGACCCCTGTCATCACAATAATCCATGAATATTTTCAGCCCAATGCTCCAAGACCTATTCATCAAAATGCTCCATGGCCAATATCATCACAATGCTCCATGACCACTGTCCTCACAACTCTCCATGACACCCGACAACACAATGATCCGCGACTCTTGTCATCACAATGCTCCATTCCATAGTCATCACAATGCTCCATGACACCTGTCATCACAACACTCCATGAACATTATCAGCCCAGTGCTCAATGACCCTTGTCATCACAATGATCCATGCCCTTGTCATCCCAATGCTCCATGACCCCTGTATTCACAATGCTCCGTGACGCTTGTCATCACAGTGCTCCATGACACATGTCATCACAATGCTCCATGCCTTTGTCAGCAAAATGATACATGACCTTGTCATTACAATGCTCTATGCGCTTGTCATCACAATAATCCATTTCCTTTGTCATCACAATCCTCCATGAAACTTGGGATCACATTGCTTCATGCCCTCCTCCTCAAAATGCTCCATGCTACTTGAAATCAAAATGATCCATGACCTCTGTCATCACAATGCTCCAAACCGTTGTGATCACAATGTTCCATAACACTTGTCATCACAACGCTCCATGATGCCTGTCATCACAATACTCCATGCTCTTTTCATCACAATGCTCCATGACCTTTGTCATCACAAGGCTCCCTGACACATGTCATCAGTATCTTCCTTGAAACCTGTCAGGAAAAGGCTCCATGCCTTTTTCATCACAATGCCCCATGCCGTTTTCATCACAATGCTCCATGCCATTGTCATCAAAATACTCCACAAGCTTGTCATCAGAATGCTGCATGACCCTTGTCATCACATTTCTCCATGCACTTGTCAGCACAATGCTCCCTGACCCTTGTCATCACAATGCTCCATGCCATTGTCATCACAATGGGCCATTACATATGTCATCACAATTCTCCCTGACACCAGTCTTCACAATATTGCATGACCTGGCCATCACAATGCTCCATGCCCTTGTCATCACAATGCGCCATTCCAACTGTCATCGCAATAATACATGAAACTTATTAGACCAATGCTCTGTGCCCTGGTCATCACAATGCTCCATGCACTTGATATCACAATGCTCCATGACCCCTGCCATCACAATGCTCTGTGACTCCAGTCATCACAATGCTTCATGACCTTTGTCACCACAATGGGCCATGCCCTCGTCATCATCACTCTCTGTGAGCTTTTTAACCAAAATGATCCATGAACTTTTCATCACAATGCTCTTTGACCCTTGTCATCACAATGCTCTATGCCTTTCTCAGCACAAAGCTCCATGACCCTTGTCATCACAATGCTCCATGCGCTTGTCAGCACAATGCTCCATGACACATGTCATCACAATGCTCCATGACCCCTGTCATCACAATGCTCCGTGACTCCAGCCATCACAGTGCTTCATAACGTTTGTCATCACAATGATCCATGCCCGTGTCATCACAAGTTTCTGTGACCATTGTAACCACAATGCTCCATGAACTTTTCATCACAATTCACAGTGACCCTTGTCATCACAATGCTCCATGTCTTGGTCAGAACAATGCTCCATGACCATTGTCTTCACAATGTGCCACGCACATTTCATCACAACGGTCCACAACATTGTCATTGCAATGCTCCATAAACCTTGTAATCACAATGGTCCATGCACTTCTCATCAAAATGCTCTCTCACCAGAGATATCACAGTGTTCCATGACTAGTCATCACAATACACCCTCACCCCTGTAATCACAATGTTTCATGACCCTGTCTTCACACTGCTACATCCCCTTATCATCACAATGTTCTATAACACCTGCCATCAAAATATTCCATTACACTTTTCATCAAATTGCTGCATGGCCCGGTCATCAAAATGCTCCCTGCACTTCTCCTCACAATGCACCATGCCCTTGTCATCAAAATGCTCCATGACTTGTCATCACAAAGCTCCATGACCCTTGGCATCACAATGCTCCATGTCATTGTCATCACAATGCTCCATGAACCCTCTCATAACATTGCTCAATGCCCTTGTCATCACAAAGCTCCATGACACTTGTCATCACAATGCTCGATGCCCTTCTCATCGCAATGCTCCATGCCCTTGTCATTACAATCCTGCATGGCCCATGTATCATAGTGTTCCGTACCCTTGTCATCACAGTGCTCCATGCCCACTCTCATCACAATAATCCATGAAACATTTCAGACCAATTTTCCATGCCCTTCTCATCACAATGCTCCATTACCTCTGTCATAACAATGCACCATGACCCCTGCCATCACAATGTTCCACGGCCTAGTCATCACAAGGTTCCATGACACTTGTCATCACAATGCTGAAGGCCCCTGTAATCACAATGCTCCTTGCCCTTGTCATCACAAAGCTCCATGACGCATGTCATCAGAAAGTTCCATGGCCTTCTCATCACAATGCTCCATGCCCTTGTCATCACAATGCTCCAAGACCTTTGTAAACACAATGCTCCATGCCCCTTTTCATCTCAATGCTCCATGAACCCTGCCATCACAATGCACCATGCCCATCATCATAATGCTTCAGGCTATTGTCATCACAATGAAATCAATATTGTCCATGACCTCTGTCACCATAATGCTCCAAACACTTGTGATCACAATGTTCCATAACACTTATCATCACAACACCCCATGACGCTCATCATCACAATTATCCATGGTCTTCTCTTCACAATGCTCCATGATATTTGTCATCACAATGCTCAATACAATTGTCATCACAATGCTCCCTGACACTTGTCGTCAGTATGCTCCTTGAACCCTGTCATGACAAGGCTCCATGCCTTTGTCATCACAATATTCCATGCCCTTTTCATCACAATGCTCCAAGATCCCTGTAATCACAATGATCCATGCCCTTGTCATCAAAAAGCTCCATGACACATGTCATCAGAATGCTTCATGGCCTTCTCATCATAATGCTCCATGCCCTTGTCATCACAATGCTCCAAGACCCGTGTAATCACAATGCTCCAGCCCCCTTTTAATCAGAATGCTTCATGAGACTTGTCATCACAAGTCTCCATGGTCTTCTCCTCAAAATGCTCCAGGACCTTGTCATCACCATGCTCCATTCCCTTCTCATCACAATGCTCCATGACCCCTGTCATCACAATAGTCCATGCCCTTTTCATCACAATGCTCCATGACCTTTGTCATCACAATTTTCAATACACTTGTCATCACAATGCTCCCTGACACTTGTCATCAGAATGCTCCTTGAGCCCTGTCACGAAAAGGCTCCATGCCTTTTTCATCACAATGCCCCATGCCGTTCTCATTAAAATGATCCATGCCATTTTCATCAAAATACTCCACAAGCTTGTCATCAGAATGCTCCATGACACTTGTCATTACAATTCTCCACTCACTTGTCAGCACAATGCTCCCTGACCCTTGTCATCACAATGCTCCAAGCCATTGTCATCACAATGCTCCATTACTTTTGTCATCAGAATCCTCCATGACACTTTGCATCACAATGCTCCATGCCATTGTCATCACAATGCGCCATTCTAACTGTCATCACAATAATCCATGAAACTTATTAGACCAATGTTCCATGCCCTTGTCATCACAATGCTCCATGCCCTTGTTATCACAATGCTCCATGACCCCTGTCATCACAATGCTCCGTGACTCCAATCATCACAATGCTTCATGACCTTTGTCATCACAATGGTCCATGCCCTGGTCATCAACAGTCTCTGTGACCTTTTTAACCACAATGCTCCATGAACTTATCATCACAATGCTCTTTGACCCTTGTCATCACAATGCTCCATGCGCTTGGCAGCACAATGCTCCATGACACATGTCATCACAATGCACCATGTGCTTGTCATCACAGTGCTCCACAATCTTGTCATCACAATGCTCCATAAAATTTGTCATCACAATGCTCCATGCACTTCTCATCAAAATGCTCTCTCACCACTGATATCACAATGCTACATCACTATTTGTCACAATACTCCATCACTCCTGTCATCAAAATGCTACATGCACTTATCATCACAATGTTCGATGACCCCTGACATCACAATGTTCCATAACACCTGTCATCAAAATGTTCCATGACACTTTTCATCAAATTGCTCAAAGACCCTGTCATCAGAATGTTCCCTGCCTTTCTCATCACAATGCACAACGCCCTTGCCATCAAAATGCTCCATGACCTTTGTCATCACAATGATCCATGACCCTTGGCATCAAAATGCTCCATGTCATTGTCATCACAGTGCTCCATGCACGCTCTCATCACATTGCTCCATGCCCTTGTCTTCACAAAGCTCCATGACACATGTCATCAGAATGCTCCATGACATTGTCATCACAATGATCCATGTCCTTGCCATCACAATGCTCCATTACCACTGTCATAACAATGCTCCATGACCCCTGCCATCACGATGTTCCATGGCCTTGTCATCACAAATCTCCATGACCCTTCTCATCACAATGCTCCAAGAACCCTATAATCACAATGCTCTATGCCCCTTTTCATCTCAATGATCCATGAACCCTGTCATCACAATGCACCACGCCCATCATCATAATGCTTCATGCTATTGTCATCACAATGAAATCAAATTGCTCCATGACCTCTGTCATAACAATGCTCCAAACCCTTGTGATCACTATATTCCATAACACTTGTCATCACAATGCCCCATGATGCTCGTCATCACAATTATCAATGGTCTTCTCATCACAATGCTCCATGACCATTGTCATCACAATGCTCAATACACTTGTCATCAAAATGCTCCCTGACACTTGTTGTCTGTATGCTCCTTGAACCCTGTCATGACAAGGCTCCATGCCTATTTCATCACAATGATCCATGCTATTTTCATCACAATGCTCCAAGACCCATGTAATCACAATGATCCATGCCCTTGTCATCACAAAGCTCGATGGCGAATGCCATCAGAATGCACCTTGGTCTTCTCCTCACAATGCTCCATGCCCTTGTCATCACAATGTTCCAAGACCCTTTTCATCAGTATGCTCCATGAGACTTGTCATCACAAGGCTCCATGGATTTGTCATCACAGTGCTTCACGACCTTGTCATGAAAATTCTCAATGGCCATTGTCATCATAGTGCTCCAAGCCATAGTCATCACGATGCTCCATTATATTTGTCATCACAATTCTCCATTTCATTTGGCATCACAATACTCCCTGCAATTGTCATCGCAATGGACCATGACATATGTCATCACAATGCTCCCTGACACCTATCTTCACAATACACCATGACCTTCTCTACACAATGATCCATGCCCTTGTCATCACAATGCACCATGTCCACTGTCATCGCAATAATCTATGAATCTTGTCAGACAAATGCTCCATGCTCCTGTCATCACAATGCCCCATGCCCTTGTCATCACAATGCTCCATGACTTGTCATCACAATCCTCCATGACCCATGACACATGTATCACAGTGTTCCATGCCCTAGTCATCACAATGCTCCAAGACCCCTGTAATCGCAATGCTCCATGTCCCTTTTCATCAGAATGCTCCATGAGACTTGTCATGACAATTCTCCATGGTCTTCTCATCACAATGCTCCTGGACCTTGTCATCACCATGCTCCATTTCCTTCTCATCACAATGCTCCATGACCCCTGTCATCACAATAATCCATGAATATTTTCAGCCCAATGCTCCAAGACCTATTCATCACAATGCTCCATGGCCAATATCATCACAATGCTCCATGACCACTGTCATCACAACACTCCATTACACCCGACAACAAAATGATCCGCGACTCTTGTCATCACAATGCTCCATTCCATAGTCATCACAATGCTTCATGACAGCTGTCATCACAACACTCCATGAACATTATCATCCCAGTGCTCCATGACCCTTGTCATCACAATGATCCATGCCCTTGTCATCCCAATGCTCCATGACCCAGGTATTCACAATGCTCCGTGACGCTTGTCATCACAGTGCTCCATGACACATGTCATCACAATACTCCATGCCTTTGTCAGCAAATGCTACATGACCTTGTCATTACAATGCTCTATGCGCTTGTCATCACAATACTCCATTTCCTTTGTCATCACAATCCTCCATGAACCTTGGGATCACATTGTTTCATGCCCTTCTCCTCAAAATGCTCCATGCTACTTGAAATCAAAATGATCCATGACCTCTGTCATCACAATGCTCCAAACCCTTGTGATCACAATGTTCCACAACACTTGTCATCACAACGCTCCATGATGCCTGTCATCACAATACTCCATGCTCTATTCATCACAATGCTCCATGACCTTTGTCATCACAATTCTCAATACACTTGTCATCACAAGGCTCCCTGACACTTGTCATCAGTATGCTCCTTGAACCCTGTCAGGAAAAGGCTCCATGCCTTTTTCATCACAATGCCCCATGCCGTTTTCATCACAATGCTCCATGCCATTGTCATCAAAATACTCCACAAGCTTGTCATCAGAATGCTCCATGACCCTTGTCATCACATTTCTCCATTCACTTGTCAGCACAATGCTCCCTGACCCTTGTCATCACAATGCTCCAAGCCATTGTCATCACAATGCTCCATTACCTTTGCCATCAGAATGCTCCATGACACTTGGCATCCCAATGCTCCATGCCAATGTCGTCACAATGGGCCATTACATATGTCATCACAGTGCTCCCTGACACCTGTCTTCACAATATTGCATGACCTGGCCATCACAATGCTCCATGCCCTTGTCATCGCAATGCGCCATTCCAACTGTCATCGCAATAATCCATGAAACTTATTAGAACAATGCTCCTTGCCCTGGTCATCACAATGCTCCATGCCCTTGATAAAACAATGCTCCATGACACCTGCCATCACAATGCTCTGTGACTCCAGTCATCACAATGCTCCATGACCATTGTCTTCACAATGTGCCACGCACATTTCATCACAACGGTCCACAACCTTGTCATTGCAATGCTCCATAAACCTTGTAATCACAATGGTCCATGCACTTCTCATCAAACTGCTCTCTCAAAAGAGATATCACAGTGTTCCATGACTAGTCATAACAATACACCCTCACCCCTGTAATCACAATGTTCCATGACCCTGTCATCACACTGCTACATCCCCTTATCATCACAATGTTCCATGACACCTGACATCACAATGTTCCATAACCCATGTCATCAAAATGCTCCATGATCCTTTTCATCCCAAAGCTCCAGGACCCCTGACATCACAATGTTCTATAACACCTGCCATCAAAATATTCCATTACACTTTTCATCAAATTGCTGCATGGCCCGGTCATCAAAATGCTCCCTGCACTTCTCATCACAATGCACCATGCCCTTGTCATCAAAATGCTCCATGACTTGTCATCACAAAGCTCCATGACCCTTGGCATCACAATGCTCCATGTCATTGTCATCACAATGCTCCATGAACCCTCTCATAACATTGCTCCATGCCCTTGTCATCACAAAGCTCCATGACACTTGTCATCACAATGCTCAATGCCCTTCTCATCGCAGTGCTCCATGCCCTTGTCATTACAATCCTGCATGACCCATGCATCATAGTGTTCCGTACTCTGGTCATCACAATGCTCCATGCCCACTCTCATCACAATAATCCATGAAACATTTCAGACCAATGTTCCATGCCCTTCTCATCACAATGCTCCATTACCTCTGTCATAACAATGCACCATGACCCCTGCCATCACAATGTTCCACGGCCTAGTCATCACAAGGTTCCATGACACTTGTCATCACAATGCTGAAGGCCCCTGTAATCACAATGCTCCTTGCCCTTGTCATCACAAAGCTCCATGACGCATGTCATCAGAAAGTTCCATGGCCTTCTCATCACAATGCTCCATGCCCTTGTCATCACAATGTTCCAAGAGCTTTTTATACTCAATGCTCCATGCCCCTTTTCATCAGAATGCTCCATGAGACTTGTCATCATAAGTATCCATGGTCTTCTCAACACAATGCTCCAGTACCTTGTCATCACGATGCTCCATGACCTTTATAAACACAATGCTCCATGCCCCTTTTCATCTCAATGCTCCATGAACCCTGCCATCACAATGCACCATGCCCATCATCATAAGGCTTCAGGCTATTGTCATCACAATGAAATCAATATTCTCCATGACCTCTGTCATCATAATGCTCCAAACACTTGTGATCACAATGTTCCATAACACTTATCATCACAACACCCCATGACGCTCATCATCACAATTATCCATGGTCTTCTCTTCACGATGCTCCATGATATTTGTCATCACAATGCTCAATAAACTTGTCATCACAATGCTCCCTGACACTTGTCGTCAGTATGCTCCTTGAACCCTGTCATGACAAGGCTCCATGCCTTTGTCATCACAATAATCCATGCCCTTTTCATCAAAATGCTCCAAGATCCCTGTAATCACAATGATCCATGCCCTTGCCATCAAAAAGCTCCATGACACATGTCATCAGAATGCTTCATGGCCTTCTCATCATAATGCTCCATGCCCTTGTCCTCACAGTGCTCAAAGACCCCTGTAATCACAATGCTCCCTGCCCCTTTTCATCAGAATGCTCCATGAGACCTGTCATCACAAGTCTCCATGGTCTTCTCCTCACAGTGCTCCAGGACTTTGTAATTACCATGCTGCATTCCCTTGTCATTACAATGCTCCATGACCTCTGTCATCACAAGAATCCATGAACATTTTCAGCCCAATGCTCCACGACCTACTCATCACAATGCTCCATGGCCAATATCTTCACAATGCTCCATGACCACTGTTATCACAACACTCCATGACAACTGACAACAAAATGATCTGGGACTCTTGTCATCACAATGCTCCATTCCCTAGTCATCACAATGCTCCATGACCCCTGTCATCACAACACTCCATGAACATTTTCAGTGCAGTGTTCCATGACCCTTGTCATCAAAATGATCCTTGCCCTTGTCATCCCAATGCTCCATGACCCATGTATTCACAATGCTCCGTGACGCTTGTCATCACAGTGCTCCATGACACATATCATCACAATGCTCCATGCACTTGGCAGCACAATGCTCCTTGACACATGTCATCACAATGCACCATGTGCTTGTCATCACAGTTCTCCACAATCTTGTCATCACAATGCTCCATAAAATTTGTCATCACAATGCTCCATGCACTTCTCATCAAAATGCTCTCTCACCACTGATATCACAATGCTACATCACTATTTGTCACAATACTCCGTCACTCCTGTCATCACAATGCTACATGCACTTATCATCACAATGTTCGATGACCCCTGACATCACAATATTCCATAACACCTGTCATCAAAATGTTCCATGACACTTTTCATCAAATTGCTCAAAGACCCTGTCATCAGAATGTTCCCTGCCTTTCTCATCACAATGCACAACGCCCTTGCCATCAAAATGCTCCATAACCTTTGTCATCACAAAGATCCATGAACCTTGGCATCACAGTGCTCCATGTCATTGTCATCACAATGCGACATGCCCTTGTCTTCACAAAGCTCCATGACACATGTCATCAGAATGCTCCATGGCCTTCTCATCACAATGATCCATGCCCTTGCCATCACAGTGCTCCATTACCACTGTCATAACAATGCTCCATGAACCCTGCCATCACGATGTTCCATGGCCTTGTCATCACAAAGCTCCATGACCCTTCTCATCACAATGCTCCAAGAACCCTGCAATCACAATGCTCTATGCCCCTTTTCATCTCAATGATCCATGAACCATGTCATCACAATGCACCATGCCCATCATCATAATGCTTCATGCTATTGTCATCACAATGAAATCAAATTGCTCCATGACCTCTGTCATATCAATGCTCCAAACCCTTGTTATCACAATATTCCATAACCCTTGTCATCACAATGCCCCATGACGCTCGTCATCACAATTATCAATGGTCTTCTCATCACAATGCTCTTGACCATTGTCATCACAATGCTCAATACACTTGTCATCAAAATGCTCCCTGACACTTGTTGTCTGTATGCTCCTTGAACCCTGTCATGACAAGGCTCCATGCCTATTTCATCACAATGATCCATGCCATTTTCATCACAATGCTCCAAGACACATGTAATCACAATGCTCCATGCCCTTGTCATCACAAAGCTCGATGACGCATGCCATCAGAATGCTCCTTGGTCTTCTCCTCACAATGCTCCATGCCCTTGTCATCACAATGTTCCAAGACCCTTTTCATCAGTATGCTCCATGAGACTTGTCATCACAAGGCTCCAAGGATTTGTCATCACAATGCTCAAGGAACTTTTCATCACAATGCTTCACGACCTTGTCATGAAAATTCTCAATGGCCATTGTCATCATAATGCTCCAAGCCATAGTCATCACGATGCTCCATTATATTTGTCATCACAATTCTCCATTTCATTTGGCATCACAATACTCCCTGCCATTGTCATCGCAATGGACCATGACATATGTCATCACAATGCTCCCTGATACCTGTCTTCACAATACACAATGACCTTCTCTACACAATTATCTATGCCCTTGTCATCACAATGCACCATGTCCACTGTCATCACAATAATCTATGAATCTTGTCAGACAAATGATCCATGCTCCTGTCATCACAATGCTCCATGCCTTTGTCAGCAAAATGCTACATGACCTTGTCATTACAATGCTCTATGCGCTTGTCATCACAATAATCCACTTCCAATGTCATCACAATCCTCCATGAAACTTGGGATCACATTGCTTCATGCCCTCCTCATCAATTCTCCATGCTCCTTGAAATCAAAACGATCCATGACCTCTGTCATCAAAATGCTCCAAACCCTTGTGATCACAATGTTCCATAACACTTGTCATCACAACGCTCCATGATGCCTGTCATCAAAATACTCCATGCACTTTTCATGACAATGCTCCATGACCTTTGTCATCACAAGGCTCCTTGACACTTGTCATCAGTATGCTCCTTGAAACCTGTCAGGAAAAGGCTCCATGCGTTTTTCATCACAATGCCCCATGCCGTTTTCATCACAATGCTCTATGACATTGTCATCAAAATACTCCACAAGCTTGTCATCAGAATGCTCCATGACCCTTGTCATCACATTTCTCCATGCACTTGTCAGCACAATGCTCCCTGACCCTTGTCATCACAATGCTCCAAGCCATTGTCATCACAAAGCTCCATTACTTTTGTCATCAGAATCCTCCATGACACTTGGCATCACAATGCTCCATGCCATTGTCATCACAATGGGCCATGACATATGTCATCACAATGCTCCCTGACACCTGTCTTCACAATACTGCATGACCTGGCCATCACAATGCTCCATGCCCTTGTCATCACAATGCCCCATTCCATCTGTCATCACAATAATCCATGAAACTTATTAGACCAATGTTCCTTGCCCTGGTCATCACAATGCTCCATGACCTTGATATCACAATGCTCCATGACCCCTGCCATCACAATGCTCTGTGACTCCAGTCATCACAATGCTTCATGACCTTTGTCACCACAATGGGCCATGCCCTCGTCATCATCATTCTCTGTGAGCTTTTTAACCAAAATGATCCATGAACATTTCATCACAATGCTCTATGCCTTTCTCAGCACAATGCTCCATGACACTTGTCATCACAATGCTCCATGCGCTTGTCAGCACAATGCTCCATGACACATGTCATCACAATGCTCCATGACCCCTGTCATCACAATGCTCCGTGACTCCAGTCATCACAATGCTTCATAATGTTTGTCATCACAATGATCCATGCCCGTGTCATCACAAGGTTCTGTGACCTTTGTAACCACAATGCTCCATGAACTTTTCATCACAATTCACAGTGATCCTTGTCATCACAATGCTCCATGCCTTTGTCAGCAAAATGCTACATGACCTTTCCATTACAATGCTCTATGCGCTTGTCATCAAAATACTCCATTTCCATTGTCATCACAATCCTCCATGAACCTTGGGATCACATTGCTTCATGCCCTTGTCATCACAATGCTCCCTGCTCCTTGAAATCAAAATGATCCATGACCTCTGTCATCACAATACTCCAAACCCTTGTGATCACAGTGTTCCATAACACTTGTCATCACAACGCTCCATGATGCCTGTCATCACAATACTCCATGCCCTTTTCATCACAATGCTCCATGACCTTTGTCATCACAATTTTCATTACACTTGTCATCACAATGCTCTGTGACACTTTTCATCAGAATGCTCCTTGAAACCTGTCACGGAAATGCTCCATGCCTTTTTCATCACAATGCCCCATGCCGTTTTCATCAAAATGATCCATGCCATTGTCATCAATATACTCCCCAAGCTTGTCATCAGAATGCTCCATGACACTTGTCATTAAAATTCTCCACGCACTTGTCAGCACAGTGCTCCCTGACCCTTGTCATCACAATGCTCCAAGCCATTGTCATCACAATGCTCCATTACTTTTGTCATCAGAATCCTCCATGACAAATGGCATCACAATGCTCCATGCCATTGTCATCACAATGGGTCATTACATATTTCAACACAATGCTCCCTGACACCTGTCTTCACAATAATGCATGACCTGGTCATCACAATGCTCCATGCCATTGTCATCACTATGCACCATTCTAACTGTAATCACAATAATCCATGAAACTTATTAGACCAATGTTTCATACACTTGTCATCACAATGCTCCATGCCCTTGTTATCACAATGCTCCATGACCCGTGTCAACACAATGCTCCGTGACTCCAATCATCACAATGCTTCATGACCTTTGTCATCACAATGGTCCATGCCCTGGTCATCAACAGTCTCTGTGACCTTTTTAACCACAATGCTCCATGAACATTTCATCACAATGCTCTTTGACCCTTGTCATCACAATGCTCCATGCGCTTGGCAGCACAATGCTCCATGACACATGTCATCACAATGCACCATGTCCTTGTCATCACAGTGCTCCACAATCTTGTCATCACAATGCTCTATAAAATTTGTCATCACAATGCTCCATGCACTTCTCATCAAAATGCTCTCTCACCACTGATATCACAATGCTACATCACTATTTGTCACAATACTCCGTCACTCCTGTCATCACAATGCTACATGCACTTATCATCACAATGTTCGATGACCCCTGTCATCACAATGTTCCATAACACCTGTCATCAAAATGTTCCATGACACTTTTCATCAAATTGCTCAAAGACCCTGTCATCAAAATGTTCCCTGCCTTTCTCATCACAATGCACAACGCCCTTGCTATCAAAATGCTCCATAACTTTGTCATCACAAAGATCTATGACACTTGGCATCACAATGCTCCATGTCATTGTCATCACAATGCGCCATGCACGCTCTCATCACATTGCTCCATGCCCTTGTCTTCACAAAGCTCCATGACACATGTCATCAGAATGCTCCATGGCCTTCTCATCACAATGATCCATGCCCTTGCCATCACAATGCTCCATGACTTCTCATCACAATCCTCCATGACCCATGACACATGTATCACAGTATTCCATGCCCTAGTCATCACAATGCTCCAAGACCACTGTAATCACAATGCTCCATGCCCCTTTTCATCAGAATGCTCCATGAGACTTGTCATGACAAGTCTCCAAGGTCTTCTCATCACAATGCTCCTGGACCTTGTCATCACCATGCTCCATTCCCTTCTCATCACAATGCTCCATGACCCCTATCATCACAATAATCCATGAATATTTTCAGCCCAATGCTCCAAGACCTATTCATCACAATGCTCCATGGCCAATATCATCACAATGCTCCATGACCACTGTCCTCACAACTCTCCATGACACCCGACAACACAATGATTGGCGACTCTTGTCATCACAATGCTCCATTCCATAGTCATCACAATGCTCCATGACACCTGTCCTCAAAACACTCCATGAACATTATCAGCCCAGTGCTCCATGACAGTTGTCATCACAATGATCCATGACCCCTTTATTCACAATGCTCCGTGACGCTTGTCATCACACTGCTCCATGACACATGTCATCACAATGCTCCTTGCCTTTGTAAGCAAAATGCTACATGACCTGGTCATTACAATGCTCTATGCGCTTGTCATCACAATACTCCATTTCCATTGTCATCACAATCCTCCATGAACCTTGGGATCACATTGCTTCATGCCCTTCTCCTCACAATGCTCCATGCTCCTTGAACTCAAAATGATCCATGACCTATGTCATCACAAAACTCCAAACCCTTGTGATCACAATGTTCCATAACACTTGTCATCACAACGCTCCATGATGCATGTCATCACAATACTCCATAATCTTTTCATCACAATGCTCCATGACCTTTGTCATCATAATTCTCAATACACTTGTCATCACAAGGCTCCCTGACACTTGTCATCAGTATGCTCCTTGAAACCTGTCAGGAAAAGGCTCCATGCCTTTTTCATCACAATGCCCCATGCCGTTTTCATCACAATGCTCCATGCCATTGTCATCAAAATACTCCACAAGCTTGTCATCAGAATGCTCCATGACCCTTGTCATCACATTTCTCCATGCACTTGTCAGCACAATGCTCCCTGACCCTTGTCATCACAATGCTCCAAGCCATTGTCATCACAATGCTCCATTACCTTTGCCATCAGAATCCTCCATGACACTTGGCATCCCAATGCTCCATGCCATTGTCATCACAATGGGCCACTACATATGTCATCACAATGCTCCCTGACACCTGTCTTCACAATACTGCATGATCTGGCCATCACAATGCTCCATGCCCTTGTCATCCCAATGTGCCATTCCAACGGTCATTGCAATAATCCATGAAACTTATAAGACCTATGCTCCTTGCCCTGGTCATCACAATGCTCCATGCCCTTGTTATCATAATGCTCCATGACCCCTGCCATCACAATGCTCTGTGACTCCAGTCATCACAATGCTTCATGACCTTTGTCACCACAATGGGCCATGCCCTCGTCATCATCACTCTCTGTGAGCTTTGTAACCAAAATGATCCATGAACTTTTCATCACAATGCTCTTTGACCCTTGTCATCACAATGCTCTATGCCTTTCTCAGCACAATGCTCCATGACACTTGTCATCACAATGCTCCATGCGCTTGTCAGCACAATGCTCCATGACACATGTCATCACAATGCTCCATGACCCCTGTCATCACAATGCTCCCTGACTCCAGGCATCACAATGCTTCATAACGTTTGTCATCACAATGATCCATGCCCGTGTCATCACAAGGTTCTGTGACCTTTGTAACCACAATGCTCCATGAACTTTTCATCACAATTCACAGTGACCCTTGTCATCACAATGCTCCATGTCTTGGTCAGAACAATGCTCCATGACAATTGTCTTCACAATGTGCCACGCGCATTTCATCACAACGGTCCACAACATTGTCATTGCAATGCTCCATAAACCTTGTAATCACAATGGTCCATGCACTTCTCATCAAACTGCTCTCTCACCAGGGATATCACAGTGTTCCATGACTAGTCATCACAATACACCCTCACCCCTGTAATCACAATGTTCCATGACCCTGTCATCACACTGCTACATCCCCTTATCATCACAATGTTCCATGACCCCTGACATCACAATGTTCCATAACCCCTGTCATCAAAATGCTCCATGATCCTTTTCATCCCAAAGCTCCAAGACCCCTGACATCACAATGTTCTATAACACCTGCCATCAAAATATTCCATTACACTTTTCATCAAATTGCTGCATGGCCCGGTCATCAAAATGCTCCCTGCACTTCTCATCACAATGCACCATGCCCTTGTCATCAAAATGCTCCATGACTTGTCATCACAAAGCTCCATGACCCTTGGCATCACAATGCTCCATGTCATTGTCATCAAAATGATCGATGCCCTTCTCATCGCAATTCTCCATGTCCTTGTCATTACAATCCTGCATGACCCATGTATCATAGTGTTCCTTACCCTTGTCATCACAATGCTCCATGCCCACTCTCATCACAATAATCCATGAAACATTTCAGACCAAAGTTCCATGCCCTTCTCATCACAATGCTCCATTACTTCTGTCATAACAATGCACCATGACCTCTGCCATCACAATGTTCCACGGCCTAGTCATCACAAGGTTCCATGACACTTGTCATCACAATGCTGAAGGCCCCTGTAATCACAATGCTCCTTGCCCTTGTCATCACAAAGCTCCATGACGCATGTCATCAGAAAGTTCCATGGCCTTCTCATCACAATGCCCCATGCCCTTGTCATCACAATGCTCCAAGACCTTTGTAAACACAATGCTCCATGCCCCTTTTCATCTCAATGCTCCATGAACCCTGCCATCACAATGCACCATGCCCATCATCATAATGCTTCAGGCTATTGTCATCACAATGAAATCAATATTGTCCATGACCTCTGTCATCATAATGCTCCAAACACTTGTGATCACAATGTTCCATAACACTTATCATCACAACACCCCATGACGCTCATCATCACAATTATCCATGGTCTTCTCTTCACAAAGCTCCATGATCTTTGTCATCACAATGCTCAATACACTTGTCATCACAATGCTCCCTGACACTAGTCGTCAGTATGCTCCTCGAACCCTGTCATGACAAGGCTCCATGCCTTTGTCATCACAATAATCCATGCCCTTTTCATCACAATGCTCCAAGGTCCCTGTAATCACAATGATCCATGCCATTGTCATCAAAAAGCTCCATGACGCATGTCATCAGAATGCTTCGTGGCCTTCTCATCATAATGCTCCATTCCCTTGTCATCACAATGCTCCAAGACCCCTGTAATCACAATGCTCCATGCCCCTTTTCATCTGAATGCTCCATGAGACTTGTCATCACATGTCTCCATGGTCTTCTCCTCACAATGCTCCAGGACCTTGTCATCACCATGCTCCATTCCCTTCTCATCACAATGCTCCATGACCCCTGTCATCACAATAGTCCATGAATATTTTCAGCCCAATGCTCCACGACCTACTCATCACAATGCTCCATGGCCAATATCTTCACAATGCTCCATGACCACTGTTATCACAACACTCCATGACAACTGACAACAAAATGATCTGGGACTCTTGTCATCACAATGTTCCATTCCATAGTCATCACAATGCTCCATGACACCTGTCATCACAACACTCCATGAACATTTTCAGCGCAGTGCTCCATAACCCTTGTCATCACAATGATCCATGCCCTTGTCATCCCAATGCTCCATGACCCGTGTATTCACAATGCTCCGTGACGCTTGTCATCACAGGGCTCCATGACACATGTCATCACAATGCTCCATGCCTTTGTCAGCAAAATGCTACATGACCTTTCCATTACAATGCTCTATGCGCTTGTCATCAAAATACTCCATTCCCATTGTCATCACAATCCTCCATGAACCTTGGGATCACATTGCTTCATGCCCTTGTCATCACAATGCTCCCTGCTCCTTGAAATCAAAATGATCCATGACCTCTGTCATCACAATACTCCAAACCCTTGTGATCACAATGTTCCATATCACTTGTCATCACAACGCTCCATGATGCCTGTCATCACAATACTCCATGCCCTTTTCATCACAATGCTCCATGACCTTTGTCATCACAATTTTCAAAACACTTGTCATCACAATGCTCCCTGACACTTGTCATCAGAATGCTCCTTGAAACCTGTCACGAAAAGGCTTCATGCATTTTTCATCACAATGCCCCATGCCGTTTTCATCAAAATGATCCATGCCATTGTCATAAAAATACTCCACAAACTTGTCATCAGAAGGCTCCATGACACTTGTCATTACAATTCTCCACGCACTTGTCAGCACAATGCTCCCTGACCCTTGTCATCACAGTGCTCCAAGCCATTGTCATCACAATGCTCCATTTCTTTTGTCATCAGAATCCTCCATGACACTTGGCATCACAATGCTCCATGCCATTGTCATCACAATGGGCCATTACATATGTCATCACAATGCTCCCTGACACCTTTCTTCACAATACTGCATGGCCTGGTCATCACAATGCTCCATGCCGTTGTCATCACAATGCACCATTCTAAGTGTCATCACAATAATCCATGAAACTTATTAGACCAATGTTCCATGCCCTTGTCATCACAATGCTCCATGCACTTCTTATCACAATGCTGCATGACCCCTGTCATCACAGTGCTCCGTGACTCCAATCATCACAATGCTTCATGACCTTTGTCATCACAATGGTCCATGCCCTGGTCATCAACAGTCTCTGTGACATTTTTAACCACAATGCTGCATGAACTTTTCATCACAATGCTCTTTGACCCTTGTCACCACAATGCTCCATGCGCTTGGCAGCACAATGCTCCATGACACATGTCATCACAATGCACCATGTGCTTGGCATCACAGTGCTCCACAATCTTGTCATCACAATGCTCCATAAAATTTGTCATCACAATGCTCCATGCACTTCTCATCAAAATGCTCTCTCACCACTGATATCACAATGCTACATCACTATTTGTCACAATACTCCGTCACTCCTGTCATCTCAATGCTACATGCACTTATCATCACAATGTTCGATGACCCCTGACATCACAATGTTCCATAACACCTGTCATCAAAATGTTCCATGACACTTTTCATCAAATTGCTCAAAGACCCTGTCATCAGAATGTTCCCTGCCTTTCTCATCACAATGCACAACGCCCTTGCCATCAAAATGCTCCATGACCTTTGTCATCACAAAGATCCATGACCCATGGCAGCACAGTGCTCCATGTCATTGTCATCACAATGCTCCATGCAAGCTCTCATCACATTGCTCCATGCCCTTGTCTTCACAAAGCTCCATGACACATGTCATCAGAATGCTCCATGGCCTTCTCATCACAATGATCCATGCCCTTGCCATCACAATGCTCCATTACCACTGTCATAACAATGCTCCATGACCCCTGCCATCACGATGTTCCATGGACTTGTCATCACAAAGCTCCATGACCCTTCTCATCACAATGCTCCAAGAACCCTGTAATCACAATGCTCTATGCCCCTTTTCATCTCAATGATCCATGATCCCTGTCATCACAATTTACCATGCCCATCATCATAATGCTTCATGCTATTGTCATCACAATTAAATCAAATTGCTCCATGACCTCTGTCATAACAATGCTCCAAACCCTTGTGATCACAATATTCCATAACACTTGTCATCACAATGCCCCATGACGCTCGTCATCACAATTATCAATGGTCTTCTCATCACAATGCTCTTGACCATTGTCATCACAATGCTCAATACACTTGTCATCAAAATGCTCCCTGACACTTGTTTTACTGTATGCTCCTTGAAACCAGTCATGACAAGGCTCCATGCCTATTTCATCACAATGATCCATGCCATTTTCATCACAATGCTCCAAGACCCATGTAATCACAATGATCCATGCCCTTGTCATCACAAAGCTCGATGACGCATGCCATCAGAATGCTCCTTGGTCTTCTCCTCACAATGCTCCATGCCCTTGTCCTCACAATGTTCCAAGACCCTTTTCATCAGTATGCTCCATGAGACTTGTCATCACAAGGCTCCATGGTTTTGTCATCACAATGCTCAAGGAACTTGTCATCACAATGCTTCACGACCTTGTCATGAAAATTCTCAATGGCCATTGTCATCATAATGCTCCAAGCCATAGTCATCACGATGCTCCATTATATTTGTCATCACAATTCTCCATTTCATTTGGCATCACAATACTCCCTGCCATTGTCATCGCAATGGACCATGACATATGTCATCACAATGCTCCCTGACACCTGTCTTCACAATACACCATGACCTTCTCTACACAATGATCCATGCCCTTGTCATCACAATGCACCATGTCCACTGTCATCACAATAATCTATGAATCTTGTCAGACAAATGCTCCATGCTCCTGTCATCACAATGCTCCATGCCCTTGTAATCACAATGCTTCATGACTTGTCATCACAATCCTCCATGACCCATGACACATGTATCACAGTGTTCCATGCTCTAGTCATCACAATGCTCCAAGACCCCTGTAATCACAATGCTCCATGCCCATTTTCACCAGAATGCTCCATGAGACTTGTCATGACAAGTCTCCATGGTCTTCTCATCACAATGCTCCTGGACCTTGTCATCACCATGCTCCATTCCCTTCTCATCACAATGCTACATGACCCCTGTCATCACAATAATCCATGAATACATTCAGCCCAATGCTCCAAGACCTATTCATCACAATGCTCCTTGGCCAATATCATCACAGTGCTCCATGACCACTGTCCTCACAACTCTCCATGACACCCGACAACACAATGATCCACGACTCTTGTCATCACAATGCTCCATTCCATAGTCATCACAATGCTCCATGACACCAGTCATCACAACACTCCATGAACATTATCAGCCCAGTGCTCCATGACCCTTGTCATCACAATGATACATGCCCTTGTCATCCCAATGCTCCATGACCCCTGTATTCACAATGCTCCGTGACGCTTGTCATCACAGTGCTCCATGACTCATGTCATCACAATGCTCCATGCCTTTGTCAGCAAAATGCTACATGACCTTGTCATTACAATGCTCTATGCGCTTGTCATCAGAATAATCCATTTCCATTGTCATCACAATCCTCTATGAAACTTGGGATCACATTGCTTCATGCACTCCTCCTCACAATGCTCCATGCTCCTTGAAATCAATATGATCCATGACCTCTGTCATCACAATGCTCCAAACCCTTGTGATCACAATGTTCCATAACTCTTGTCATCACAACGCTCCATGATGCCTGTCATGAAAATACTCCATGCTCTTTTCATCACAATGCTCCATGACCTTTGTCATCACAAGGCTGCCTGACACTTGTCATCAGTATGCTCCTTGAACCCTGTCAGAAAAAGGATCCATGCCTTTTTCATCACAATGTCCCATGCCGTTTTCATCACAATGCTCCATGCCATTGTCATCAAAATACTCCACAAACTTGTCATCAGAATGCTGCATGACCCTTGTCATCACATTTCTCCATGCACTTGTCAGCACAATGCTCCCTGACCCTTTTCATCAAAATGCTCCAAGCCATTGTCATCACAATGCTCCATTACCTTTGCCATCAGAATGCTCCTTGACACTTGGCATCCCAATGCTCCATGCCATTGTCATCACAATAGGCCATTACATATGTCATCACAATGCTCCCTGACACCTGTCTTCACAATACTGCATGACCTGGCCATCACAATGCTCCATGCCCTTGTCATCACAATGTGCCATTCCAACTGTCATCGCAATAATCCATGAAACTTATTAGACCAATGCTCCTTGCACTGGTCATCACAATGCTCCATGCCCTTGATAAAACAATGCTCCATGACCCCTGCCATCACAATGCTCTGTGACTCCAGTCATCACAATGCTTCATGACCTTTGTCACCACAATGGGCCATGCCCTCGTCATCATCACTCTCTGTGAGCTTTTTAACCAAAATGATCCATGAACTTTTCATCACAATGCTCTTGAACCCTTGTCATCACAATGCTCTATGCTTTTCTCAGCACAATGCTCCATGACCCTTGTCATCACAATGCTCCATGCGCTTGTCAGCACAATGCTCCATGACACATGTCATCACAATGCTCCATGACCCCTGTCATCACAATGCTCCGTGTCTCCAGTCATCACAATGCTTCATAACGTTTGTCATAACAATGATCCATGCCCGTGTCATCACAAGATTCTGTGACCTTTGTAACCACAATGCTCCATGAACTTTTCATCACAATTCACAGTGACCCTTGTCATCACAATGCTCCATGTCTTTGTCAGAACAATGCTCCATGACCATTGTCTTCACAATGTGCCATGCACATTTCATCACAACGGTCCACAACCTTGTCATTGCAATGATCCATAAACCTTGTAATCACAATGGTCCATGCACTTCTCATCAAAATGCTCTCTCACCAGAGATATCACAGTGTTCCATGACTAGTCATCACAATACACCCTCACCCCTGTAATCACAATGTTCCATGACCCTGTCATCACACTGCTACATCCCCTTATCATCACACTGTTCCATGACCCCTGACATCACAATGTTCCATAACCCCTGTCATCAAAATTCTCCATGATCCTTTTCATCCCAAAGCTCCAAGACCCCTGACATCACAATGTTCTATAACACCTGCCATCAAAATATTCCATTACACTTTTCATCAAATTGCTGCATGGCCCGGTCATCAAAATGCTCCCTGGCCTTCTCATCACAATGCACCATGCCCTTGTCATCAAAATGCTCCATGACTTGTCATCACAAAGCTCCATGAACACTCTCATAACATTGCTCAATGCCCTTGTCATCACAAAGCTCCATGACACTTGTCATCACAATGCTTGATGCCCTTCTCATCACAATGCTCCATGCCCTTTTCATTACAATCCTGCGTGACCCATGTATCATAGTGTTCCGTACCCTTGTCATCACAATGCTCCATGCCCACTCTCATCACAATAATCCATGAAACATTTCAGACCAATGTTCCATGCCCTTCTCATCACAATGCTCCATTACCTCTGTCATAACAATGCACCATGACCCCTGCCATCACAATGTTCCACGGCCTAGTCATCACAAGGTTCCATGACACTTGTCATCACAATGCTGAAGGCCCCTGTAATCACAATGCTCCTTGCCCTTGTCATCACAAAGCTCCATGACGCATGTCATCAGAAAGTTCCATGGCCTTCTCATCACAATGCTCCATGCCCTTGTCATCACAATGCTCCAAGACCTTTGTAAACACAATGCTCCATGCCCCTTTTCATCTCAATGCTCCATGAACCCTGCCATCACAATGCACCATGCCCATCATCATAATGCTTCAGGCTATTGTCATCACAATGAAATCAATATTCTCCATGACCTCTGTCCTCATAATGCTCCAAACACTTGTGATCACAATGTTCCATAACACTTATCATCACAACACCCCATGACGCTCATCATCACAATTATCCATGGTCTTCTCTTCACAATGCTCCATGATCTTTGTCATCACAATGCTCAATACACTTGTCATCACAATGCTCCCTGACACTTGTCGTCAGTATGCTCCTTGAACCCTGTCATGACAAGGCTCCATGCCTTTGTCATCACAATAATCCATGCCCTTTTCATCACAATGCTCCAAGATCCCTGTAATCACAATGATCCATGCCCTTGTCATCAAAAAGCTCCATGACGCATGTCATCAGAATGCTTCATGGCCTTCTCATCATAATGATCCATGCCCTTGTCATCACAATGCTCCAAGACCCCTGTAATCACAATGCTCCATGCCCCTTTTCATCAGAATGCTCCATGAGACTTGTCAACACAAGTCTCCATGGACTTCTCCTCACAATGCTCCAGGACCTTGTCATCCCCATGCTCCATTCCCTTGTCATCACAATGCTCCATGACCCCTGTCATCACAATAGTCCATTAATATTTTCAGCCCAATGCTCCACGACCTACTCATCACAATGCTCCATGGCCAATATCTTCAAAATGCTCCATGACCACTGTTATCACAACACTCCATGACAACTGACAACAAAATGATCTGGGACTCTTGTCATCACAAAGCTCCATTCCCTAGTCATCACAATTCTCCATGACCCCTGTCATCAAAACACTCCATGAACATTTTCAGCGCAGTGCTCCATGACCCTTGTCATCACAATGATCCATGCCCTTGTCATCCCAATGCTCCATGACCCGTGTAATCACAATGCTCCGTGACGCTTGTCATCACAGTGCTATATGACACATGTCATCACAATGCTCCATGCCTTTGTCAGCAAAATGCTACATGACCTTTCCATTACAATGCTCTATGCGCTTGTCATCAAAATACTCCATTTCCATTGTCATCACAATCCTCCATGAACCTTGGGATCACATTGCTTCATGCCCTTGTCATCACAATGCTCCCTGCTCCTTGAAATCAAAATGATCCATGACCTCTGTCATCACAATACTCCAAACCCTTGTGATCACAATGTTCCATAACACTTGTCATCACAACGCTCCAGGATGCCTGTCATCACAATACTCCATGCCCTTTTCATCACAATGCTCCATGACGTTTGTCATCACAATTTTCAATACACTTGTCATCACAATGCTCCCTGACACTTGTCATCAGAATGCTCCTTGAACCCTGTCACGAAAAGGCTCCATGCCTTTTTCATCACAATGCCCCATGCCGTTTTCATCAAAATGATCCATGACATTGTCATCAAAATACTCCACAAGCTTGTTATCAGAATGCTCCATGTCACTTGTCATTACAATTCTCCACGCACTTGTCAGCACAATGCTCCCTGACCGTTGTCATCACAATGCTCCAAGCCATTGTCATCACAATGCTCCATTACATTTGTCATCAGAATCCTCCATGACACTTGGCATCACAATGCTCCATGCCAATGTCATCACAATGGGACATTACATATGTCATCACAATGCTCCCTGACACCTGTCTTCACAATACTGCATGGCCTGGTCATCACAATGCTCCATGCCGTTGTCATCACAGTGCGCCATTCTAACTGTCATCACAATAATCCTTGAAACATATTAGACCAATTTTCCATTTCCTTGTCATCACAATGCTCCATGCACTTGTTATTACAATGCTGCATGTCCCCTGTCATCACAATGCTCCGTGACACCAATCATCACAATGCTTCATGACCTTTGTCATCACAATGGTCCATGCCCTGGTCATCAACAGTCTCTGTGACATTTTTACCCACAATGCTCCATGAACTTTTCATCACAATGCTCTTTGACCCTTGTCATCACAATGCTCCATGCGCTTGGCAGCACAATGCTCCATGACACATGTCATCACAATGCACCATGTGCTTGTCATCACAGAGCTCCACAATCTTGTCATCACAATGCTCCATAAAATTTGTCATCACAATGCTCCATGCACTTCTCATGAAAATGCTCTGTCACCACTGATATCACAATGCTACATCACTATTTGTCACAATACTCCATCACTCCTTTCATCACAATGCTACATGCACTTATCATCACAATGTTCGATGACCCCTGACATCACAATGTTCCATAACACCTGTCATCAAAATGTTCCATGACACTTTTCATCAAATTGCTCAAAGACCCTGTCATCAGAATGTTCCCTGCCTTTCTCATCACAATGCACAACGCCCTTGCCATCAAAATGCTCCATGATTTTGTCATCACAAAAATCCATGACCCTTGGCATCACAGTGCTCCATGTCATTGTCATCACAATGCTCCATGCACGCTCTCATCACATTGCTCCATGCCCTTGTCTTCACAAAGCTCCATGACACATGTCATCAGAATGCTCCATGGCCTTCTCATCACAATGATCCATGCCCTTGCCATCACAATGCTCCATTACCACTGTCATAACAATGCTCCATGACCCCTGCCATCACGATGTTCCATGGCCTTGTCATCACAAAGCTCCATGACCCTTCTCATCACAATGCTCCAAGAACCCTGTAATCACAATGCTCTATGCCCCTTTTCATCTCAATGATCCATGAACCCTGTCATCACAATGCACCATTCCCATCATCATAATGTTTCATGCTATTGTCATCACAATTAAATCAAATTGCTCCATGACCTCTGTCATAACAATGCTCCAAACCCTTGTGATCACAATATTCCATAACACTTGTCATCACACTGCCCCATGATGCTCGTCATCACAATTATCAATGGTCTTCTCATCACAATGCTCCATGACCATTGTCATCACAATGCTCAATACACATGTCATCAAAATGCTCCCTGACACTTGTTGTCTGTATGCTCCTTGAACCCTGTCATGACAACGCTCCATGCCTATTTTATCTCAATGATCCATGCCATTTTCATCACAATGCTCCAAGACCCATGTAATCACAATGCTCCATGCCCTTGTCATCACAAAGCTCGATGACGCATGCCATCAGAATGCGCCTTGGTCTTCTCCTCACAATGCTCCATGCCCTTGTCATCACAATGTTCCAAGACCCTTTTCATCAGTATGCTCCATGAGACTTGTCATCACAAGGCTCCATGGTTTTGTCATCACAATGCTCAAGGAACTTGTCATCACAATGCTTCACGACCTTGTCATGAAAATTCTCAATGGCCATTGTCATCATAATGCTCCAAGCCATAGTCATCACGATGCTCCATTATATTTGTCATCACAATTCTCCATTTCATTTGGCATCACAATACTCCCTGCCATTGTCATTGCAATGGACTACGACATATGTCATCACAATGCTCCCTGACACCAGTCTTCACAATACACCATGACCTTCTCTACACAATGATCCATGCCCTTTTCATCACAATGCACCATGTCCACTGTCATCACAATAATCTATGAATCTTGTCAGACAAATGATCCATGCTCCTGTCATCACAATGCTCCATGCCCTTGTCATCACAATGATCCATGACTTGTCATCACAATCCTCCATGACCCATGACACATGTATCACAGTGTTCCATGCCCTAGTCATCACAATGCTCCAAGACCCCTGTAATCACAATGCTCCATGCCCCTTTTCATTAGAATGCTCCATGAGACTTGTCATGACAAGTCTCCATGGTCTTCTCATCACAATGCTCCTGCACCTTGACATCACCATGCTCCATTCCCTTCTCATCACAATGCTCCATGACCCCTGTCATCACAATAATCCATGAATATTTTCAGCCCAATGCTCCAAGACCTATTCATCAAAATGCTCCATGGCCAATATCATCACAATGCTCCATGACCACTGTCCTCACAACTCTCCATGACACCCGACAACACAATGATCCGCGCCTCTTGTCATCACAATGCTCCATTCCATAGTCATCACAATGCTCCATGACACCTGTCATCACAACACTCCATTAACATTATCAGCCCAGTGCTCCATGACCCTTGTCATCACAATGATACATGCCCTTGTCATCCCAATGCTCCATGACCCCTGTATTCACAATGCTCCGTGACGCTTGTCATCACAGTGCTCCATGACACATGTCATCACAATGCTCCATGCCTTTGTCAGCAAAATGCTACATGACCTTGTCATTACGATGCTCTATGCGCTTGTCATCACAATAATCCATTTCCATTGTCATCACAATCCTCCATGAAACTTGGGATCACATTGCTTCATGCCCTCCTCCTCACAATGCTCCATGCTCCTTGAAATCAAAATGATCCATGACCTCTGTCATCACAATGCTCCAAACCCTTGTGATCACAATGTTCCATAACACTTGTCATCACAACGCTCCATGATGCCTGTCATCAAAATACTCCATGCTCTTTTCATCACAATGCTCCATGACCTTTGTCATCACAAGGCTCCCTGACATTTGTCATCAGTATGCTCCTTGAACCCTGACAGGAAAAGGCTCCATGCCTTTTTCATCACAATGCCCCATGTCGTTGTCATCACAATGCTCCATGCCATTGTCATCAAAATACTCCACAAGCTTGTCATCAGAATGCTGCATGACCCTTGTCATCACATTTCTCCATGCACTTGTCAGCACAATGCTCCCTGACCCTTGTCATCACAATGCTCCACGCCATTGTCATCACAATGCTCCATTACCTTTGACATCAGAATCCTCCATGACACTTGGCATCCCAATGCTCCATGCCATTGTCATCACAATGGGCCATTACATATGTCATCACAATGCTCCCTGACCCCTGTCTTCACAATACTGCATGACCTGGCCATCACAATGCTCCATGCCCTTGTCATCACAATGAACCATTCCAACTGTCATCGCAATAATCCATGAAACTTATTAGACCAATGATCCTTGCCCTGGTCATCACAATGCTCCATGCCCTTGATATCACAATGCTCCATTACCCCTGCCATCACAATGCTCTTTGTCTCCAGTCATCACAGTGCTTCATGACCTTTGTCACCACAATGGGCCATGCCCTCGTCATCATCACTCTCTGTGAGCTTTATAACCAAAATGATCCATGAACATTTCATCAAAATGCTCTTTGACCCTTGTCATCACAATGCTCTATGCTTTTCTCAGCACAATGCTCCATGACCCTTGTCATCACAATGCTCCATGCGCTTGTCAGCACAATGCTCCATGACACATGTCATCACAATGCTCCATGACCCCTGTCATCACAGTGCTCCGTGACTCCAGTCATCACAATGCTTCATAACGTTTGTCAACACAATGATCCATGCCCGTGACATCACAAGGTTCTGTGACCTTTGTAACCACAATGCTCCATGAACTTTTCATCACAATTCACAGTGACCCTTGTCATCACAATGCTCCATGTCTTTGTCAGAACAATGCTCCATGACCATTGTCTTCACAATGTGCCATGCGCATTTCATCACAACGGTCCACAACCTTGTCATTGCAATGCTCCATAAACCTTGTAATCACAATGGTCCATGCACTTCTCATCAAAAGGCTCTCTCACCAGAGATATCACAGTGTTCCATGACTAGTCATCACAATACACCCTCACCCCTGTAATCACAATGTTTCATGACCCTGTCTTCACACTGCTACATCCCCTTATCATCACAATGTTCCATGACCCCTGACATCACAATGTTCCATAACCCCTGTCAACAAAATGCTCCATGATCCTTTTCATCCCAAAGCTCCAAGACCCCTGACATCACAATGTTCTATAACACCTGCCATCAAAATATTCCATTACAATTTTCATCAAATTGCTGCATGGCCCGGTCATCAAAATGCTCCCTGCCCTTCTCATCACAATGCACCATGCCCTTGTCATCAAAATGCTCCATGACTTGTCATCACAAAGCTCCATGACACTTGGCATCACAATGCTCCATGTCATTGTCATCACAATGCTCGATGCCCTTCTCATCGCAATGCTCCATGTCCTTGTCATTACAATCCTGCATGACCCATGTATCATAGTGTTCCTTACCCTTGTCATCACAATGCTCCATGCCCACTCTCATCACAATAATCCATGAAACATTTCAGACCAATGTTCCATGCCCTTCTCATCACAATGCTCCATTACCTCTGTCATAACAATGCACCATGACCTCTGCCATCACAATGTTCCACGGCCTAGTCATCACAAGGTTCCATGACACTTGTCATCACAATGCTGAAGGCCCCTGTAATCACAATGCTCCTTGCCCTTGTCATCACAAAGCTCCATGACGCATGTCATCAGAAAGTTCCATGGCCTTCTCATCACAATGCCCCATGCCCTTGTCATCACAATGCTCCAAGACCTTTGTAAACACAATGCTCCATGCCCCTTTTCATCTCAATGCTCCATGAACCCTGCCATCACAATGCACCATGCCCATCATCATAATGCTTCAGGCTATTGTCATCACAATGAAATCAATATTGTCCATGACCTCTGTCATCATAATGCTCCAAACACTTGTGATCACAATGTTCCATAACACTTATCATCACAACACCCCATGACGCTCATCATCACAATTATCCATGGTCTTCTCTTCACAAAGCTCCATGATCTTTGTCATCACAATGCTCAATACACTTGTCATCACAATGCTCCCTGACACTAGTCGTCAGTATGCTCCTTGAACCCTGTCATGACAAGGCTCCATGCCTTTGTCATCACAATAATCCATGCCCTTTTCATCACAATGCTCCAAGATCCCTGTAATCACAATGATCCATGCCACTGTCATCAAAAAGCTCCATGACGCATGTCATCAGAATGCTTCGTGGCCTTCTCATCATAATGCTCCATGCCCTTGTCATCACAATGCTCCAAGACCCCTGTAATCACAATGCTCCATGCCCCTTTTCATCTGAATGCTCCATGAGACTTGTCATCACATGTCTCCATGGTCTTCTCCTCACAATGCTCCGGGATCTTGTCATCACCATGCTCCATTCCCTTCTCATCACAATGCTCCATGACCCCTGTCATCACAATAGTCCATGAATATTTTCAGCCCAATGCTCCACGACCTACTCATCACAATGCTCCATGGCCAATATCTTCACAATGCTCCATGACCACTGTTATCACAACACTCCATGACAACTGACAACAAAATGATCTGGGACTCTTGTCATCACAATGTTCCATTCCATAGTCATCACAATGCTCCATGACACCTGTCATCACAACACTCCATGAACATTTTCAGCGCAGTGCTCCATAACCCTTGTCATCACAATGATCCATGCCCTTGTCATCCCAATGCTCCATGACCCGTGTATTCACAATGCTCCGTGACGCTTGTCATCACAGGGCTCCATGACACATGTCATCACAATGCTCCATGCCTTTGTCAGCAAAATGCTACATGACCTTTCCATTACAATGCTCTATGCGCTTGTCATCAAAATACTCCATTCCCATTGTCATCACAATCCTCCATGAACCTTGGGATCACATTTCTTCATGCCCTTGTCATCACAATGCTCCCTGCTCCTTGAAATCAAAATGATCCATGACCTCTGTCATCACAATACTCCAAACCCTTGTGATCACAATGTTCCATATCACTTGTCATCCCAACGCTCCATGATGCCTGTCATCACAATAATCCATGCCCTTTTCATCACAATGCTCCATGACCTTTGACATCACAATTTTCAAAACACTTGTCATCACAATGCTCCCTGACACTTGTAATCAGAATGCTCCTTGAACCCTGTCACGAAAAGGCTTCATGCATTTTTCATCAGAATGCCCCATGCCGTTTTCATCAAAATGATCCATGCCATTGTCATAAAAATACTCCACAAACTTGTCATCAGAAGGCTCCATGACACTTGTCATTACAATTCTCCACGCACTTGTCAGCACAATGCTCCCTGACCCTTGTCATCACAATGCTCCAAGCCATTGTCATCACAATGCTCCATTACATTTGTCATCAGAATCCTCCATGACACTTGGCATCACAATGCTCCATGCCATTGTCATCACAATGGGCCATTACATATGTCATCACAATGCTCCCTGACACCTTTCTTCACAATACTGCATGGCCTGGTCATCACAATGCTCCATGCCGTTGTCATCACAATGCACCATTCTAAGTGTCATCACAATAATCCATGAAACTTATTAGACCAATGTTCCATGCCCTTGTCATCACAATGCTCCATGCACTTCTTATCACAATGCTGCATGACCCCTGTCATCACAGTGCTCCGTGACTCCAATCATCACAATGCTTCATGACCTTTGTCATCACAATGGTCCATGCCCTGGTCATCAACAGTCTCTGTGACATTTTTAACCACAATGCTCCATGAACTTTTCATCACAATGCTCTTTGACCCTTGTCACCACAATGCTCCATGCGCTTGGCAGCACAATGCTCCATGACACATGTCATCACAATGCACCATGTGCTTGGCATCACAGTGCTCCACAATCTTGTCATCACAATGCTCCATAAAATTTGTCATCACAATGCTCCATGCACTTCTCATCAAAATGCTCTCTCACCACTGATATCACAATGCTACATCACTATTTGTCACAATACTCCGTCACTCCTGTCATCTCAATGCTACATGCACTTATCATCACAATGTTCGATGACCCCTGACATCACAATGTTCCATAACACCTGTCATCAAAATGTTCCATGACACTTTTCATCAAATTGCTCAAAGACCCTGTCATCAGAATGTTCCCTGCCTTTCTCATCACAATGCACAATGCCCTTGCCATCAAAATGCTCCATGACCTTTGTCATCACAAAGATCCATGACCCATGGCAGCACAGTGCTCCATGTCATTGTCATCACAATGCTCCATGCACGCTCTCATCACATTGCTCCATGCCCTTGTCTTCACAAAGCTCCATGACACATGTCATCAGAATGCTCCACGGCCTTCTCATCACAATGATCCATGCCCTTGCCATCACAATGCTCCATTACCACTGTCATAACAATGCTCCATGACCCCTGCCATCACGATGTTCCATGGACTTGTCATCACAAAGCTCCATGACCCTTCTCATCACAATGCTCCAAGAACCCTGTAATCACAATGCTCTATGCCCCTTTTCATCTCAATGATCCATGAACCCTGTCATCACAATTTACCATGCCCATCATCATAATGCTTCATGCTATTGTCATCACAATTAAATCAAATTGCTCCATGACCTCTGTCATAACAATGCTCCAAACCCTTGTGATCACAATATTCCATAACACTTGTCATCACAATGCCCCATGACGCTCGTCATCACAATTATCAATGGTCTTCTCATCACAATGCTCTTGACCATTGTCATCACAATGCTCAATACACTTGTCATCAAAATGCTCCCTGACACTTGTTTTACTGTATGCTCCTTGAAACCTGTCATGACAAGGCTCCATGCCTATTTCGTCACAATGATCCATGCCATTTTCATCACAATGCTCCAAGACCCATGTAATCACAATGCTCCATGCCCTTGTCATCACAAAGCTCGATGACGCATGCCATCAGAATGCTCCTTGGTGTTCTCCTCACAATGCTCCATGCCCTTGTCCTCACAATGTTCCAAGACCCTTTTCATCAGTATGCTCCATGAGACTTGTCATCACAAGGCTCCATGGTTTTGTCATCACAATGCTCAAGGAACTTGTCATCACAATGCTTCACGACCTTGTCATGAAAATTCTCAATGGCCATTGTCATCATAATGCTCCAAGCCATAGTCATCACGATGCTCCATTATATTTGTCATCACAATTCTCCATTTCATTTGGCATCACAATACTCCCTGCCATTGTCATTGCAATGGACCACGACATATGTCATCACAATGCTCCCTGACACCTGTCTTCACAATAAACCATGACCTTCTCTACACAATGATCCATGCCCTTTTCATCACAATGCAACATGTCCACTGTCATCACAATAATCTATGAATCTTGTCAGACAAATGATCCATGCTCCTGTCATCACAATGCTCCATGCCCTTGTCATCTCAATGATCCATGACTTGTCATCACAATCCTCCATGACCCATGACACATGTATCACAGTGTTCCATGCCCTAGTCATCACAATGCTCCAAGACCCCTGTAATCACAATGCTCCATGCCCCTTTTCATTAGAATGCTCCATGAGACTTGTCATGACAAGTCTCCATGGTCTTCTCATCACAATGCTCCTGCACCTTGTCATCACCATGCTCCATTCCCTTCTCATCACAATGCTCCATGACCCCTGTCATCACAATAATCCATGAATATTTTCAGCCCAATGCTCCAAGACCTATTCATCAAAATGCTCCATGGCCAATATCATCACAATGCTCCATGACCACTGTCCTCACAACTCTCCATGACACCCGACAACACAATGATCCGCGCCTCTTGTCATCACAATGCTCCATTCCATAGTCATCACAATGCTCCATGACACCTGTCATCACAACACTCCATTAACATTATCAGCCCAGTGCTCCATGACCCTTGTCATCACAATGATACATGCCCTTGTCATCCCAATGCTCCATGACCCCTGTATTCACAATGCTCCGTGACGCTTGTCATCACAGTGCTCCATGACACATGTCATCACAATGCTCCATGCCTTTGTCAGCAAAATGCTACATGACCTTGTCATTACGATGCTCTATGCGCTTGTCATCACAATAATCCATTTCCATTGTCATCACAATCCTCCATGAAACTTGGGATCACATTGCTTCATGCCCTCCTCCTCACAATGCTCCATGCTCCTTGAAATCAAAATGATCCATGACCTCTGTCATCACAATGCTCCAAACCCTTGTGATCACAATGTTCCATAACACTTGTCATCACAACGCTCCATGATGCCTGTCATCAAAATACTCCATGCTCTTTTCATCACAATGCTCCATGACCTTTGTCATCACAAGGCTCCCTGACATTTGTCATCAGTATGCTCCTTGAACCCTGACAGGAAAAGGCTCCATGCCTTTTTCATCACAATGCCCCATGTCGTTGTCATCACAATGCTCCATGCCATTGTCATCAAAATACTCCACAAGCTTGTCATCAGAATGCTGCATGACCCTTGTCATCACATTTCTCCATGCACTTGTCAGCACAATGCTCCCTGACCCTTGTCATCACAATGCTCCACGCCATTGTCATCACAATGCTCCATTACCTTTGACATCAGAATCCTCCATGACACTTGGCATCCCAATGCTCCATGCCATTGTCATCACAATGGGCCATTACATATGTCATCACAATGCTCCCTGACCCCTGTCTTCACAATACTGCATGACCTGGCCATCACAATGCTCCATGCCCTTGTCATCACAATGAACCATTCCAACTGTCATCGCAATAATCCATGAAACTTATTAGACCAATGATCCTTGCCCTGGTCATCACAATGCTCCATGCCCTTGATATCACAATGCTCCATGACCCCTGCCATCACAATGCTCTTTGTCTCCAGTCATCACAATGCTTCATGACCTTTGTCACCACAATGGGCCATGCCCTCGTCATCATCACTCTCTGTGAGCTTTATAACCAAAATGATCCATGAACATTTCATCAAAATGCTCTTTGACCCTTGTCATCACAATGCTCTATGCTTTTCTCAGCACAATGCTCCATGACCCTTGTCATCACAATGCTCCATGCGCTTGTCAGCACAATGCTCCATGACACATGTCATCACAATGCTCCATGACCCCTGTCATCACAGTGCTCCGTGACTCCAGTCATCACAATGCTTCATAACGTTTGTCAACACAATGATCCATGCCCGTGACATCACAAGGTTCTGTGACCTTTGTAACCACAATGCTCCATGAACTTTTCATCACAATTCACAGTGACCCTTGTCATCACAATGCTCCATGTCTTTGTCAGAACAATGCTCCATGACCATTGTCTTCACAATGTGCCATGCGCATTTCATCACAACGGTCCACAACCTTGTCATTGCAATGCTCCATAAACCTTGTAATCACAATGGTCCATGCACTTTTCATCAAAAGGCTCTCTCACCAGAGATATCACAGTGTTCCATGACTAGTCATCACAATACACCCTCACCCCTGTAATCACAATGTTTCATGACCCTGTCTTCACACTGCTACATCCCCTTATCATCACAATGTTCCATGACCCCTGACATCACAATGTTCCATAACCCCTGTCAACAAAATGCTCCATGATCCTTTTCATCCCAAAGCTCCAAGACCCCTGACATCACAATGTTCTATAACACCTGCCATCAAAATATTCCATTACAATTTTCATCAAATTGCTGCATGGCCCGGTCATCAAAATGCTCCCTGCCCTTCTCATCACAATGCACCATGCCCTTGTCATCAAAATGCTCCATGACTTGTCATCACAAAGCTCCATGACACTTGGCATCACAATGCTCCATGTCATTGTCATCACAATGCTCGATGCCCTTCTCATCGCAATGCTCCATGTCCTTGTCATTACAATCCTGCATGACCCATGTATCATAGTGTTCCTTACCCTTGTCATCACAATGCTCCATGCCCACTCTCATCACAATAATCCATGAAACATTTCAGACCAATGTTCCATGCCCTTCTCATCACAATGCTCCATTACCTCTGTCATAACAATGCACCATGACCTCTGCCATCACAATGTTCCACGGCCTAGTCATCACAAGGTTCCATGACACTTGTCATCACAATGCTGAAGGCCCCTGTAATCACAATGCTCCTTGCCCTTGTCATCACAAAGCTCCATGACGCATGTCATCAGAAAGTTCCATGGCCTTCTCATCACAATGCCCCATGCCCTTGTCATCACAATGCTCCAAGACCTTTGTAAACACAATGCTCCATGCCCCTTTTCATCTCAATGCTCCATGAACCCTGCCATCACAATGCACCATGCCCATCATCATAATGCTTCAGGCTATTGTCATCACAATGAAATCAATATTGTCCATGACCTCTGTCATCATAATGCTCCAAACACTTGTGATCACAATGTTCCATAACACTTATCATCACAACACCCCATGACGCTCATCATCACAATTATCCATGGTCTTCTCTTCACAAAGCTCCATGATCTTTGTCATCACAATGCTCAATACACTTGTCATCACAATGCTCCCTGACACTAGTCGTCAGTATGCTCCTTGAACCCTGTCATGACAAGGCTCCATGCCTTTGTCATCACAATAATCCATGCCCTTTTCATCACAATGCTCCAAGATCCCTGTAATCACAATGATCCATGCCACTGTCATCAAAAAGCTCCATGACGCATGTCATCAGAATGCTTCGTGGCCTTCTCATCATAATGCTCCATGCCCTTGTCATCACAATGCTCCAAGACCCCTGTAATCACAATGCTCCATGCCCCTTTTCATCTGAATGCTCCATGAGACTTGTCATCACATGTCTCCATGGTCTTCTCCTCACAATGCTCCGGGATCTTGTCATCACCATGCTCCATTCCCTTCTCATCACAATGCTCCATGACCCCTGTCATCACAATAGTCCATGAATATTTTCAGCCCAATGCTCCACGACCTACTCATCACAATGCTCCATGGCCAATATCTTCACAATGCTCCATGACCACTGTTATCACAACACTCCATGACAACTGACAACAAAATGATCTGGGACTCTTGTCATCACAATGTTCCATTCCATAGTCATCACAATGCTCCATGACACCTGTCATCACAACACTCCATGAACATTTTCAGCGCAGTGCTCCATAACCCTTGTCATCACAATGATCCATGCCCTTGTCATCCCAATGCTCCATGACCCGTGTATTCACAATGCTCCGTGACGCTTGTCATCACAGGGCTCCATGACACATGTCATCACAATGCTCCATGCCTTTGTCAGCAAAATGCTACATGACCTTTCCATTACAATGCTCTATGCGCTTGTCATCAAAATACTCCATTCCCATTGTCATCACAATCCTCCATGAACCTTGGGATCACATTTCTTCATGCCCTTGTCATCACAATGCTCCCTGCTCCTTGAAATCAAAATGATCCATGACCTCTGTCATCACAATACTCCAAACCCTTGTGATCACAATGTTCCATATCACTTGTCATCCCAACGCTCCATGATGCCTGTCATCACAATAATCCATGCCCTTTTCATCACAATGCTCCATGACCTTTGACATCACAATTTTCAAAACACTTGTCATCACAATGCTCCCTGACACTTGTAATCAGAATGCTCCTTGAACCCTGTCACGAAAAGGCTTCATGCATTTTTCATCAGAATGCCCCATGCCGTTTTCATCAAAATGATCCATGCCATTGTCATAAAAATACTCCACAAACTTGTCATCAGAAGGCTCCATGACACTTGTCATTACAATTCTCCACGCACTTGTCAGCACAATGCTCCCTGACCCTTGTCATCACAATGCTCCAAGCCATTGTCATCACAATGCTCCATTACATTTGTCATCAGAATCCTCCATGACACTTGGCATCACAATGCTCCATGCCATTGTCATCACAATGGGCCATTACATATGTCATCACAATGCTCCCTGACACCTTTCTTCACAATACTGCATGGCCTGGTCATCACAATGCTCCATGCCGTTGTCATCACAATGCACCATTCTAAGTGTCATCACAATAATCCATGAAACTTATTAGACCAATGTTCCATGCCCTTGTCATCACAATGCTCCATGCACTTCTTATCACAATGCTGCATGACCCCTGTCATCACAGTGCTCCGTGACTCCAATCATCACAATGCTTCATGACCTTTGTCATCACAATGGTCCATGCCCTGGTCATCAACAGTCTCTGTGACATTTTTAACCACAATGCTCCATGAACTTTTCATCACAATGCTCTTTGACCCTTGTCACCACAATGCTCCATGCGCTTGGCAGCACAATGCTCCATGACACATGTCATCACAATGCACCATGTGCTTGGCATCACAGTGCTCCACAATCTTGTCATCACAATGCTCCATAAAATTTGTCATCACAATGCTCCATGCACTTCTCATCAAAATGCTCTCTCACCACTGATATCACAATGCTACATCACTATTTGTCACAATACTCCGTCACTCCTGTCATCTCAATGCTACATGCACTTATCATCACAATGTTCGATGACCCCTGACATCACAATGTTCCATAACACCTGTCATCAAAATGTTCCATGACACTTTTCATCAAATTGCTCAAAGACCCTGTCATCAGAATGTTCCCTGCCTTTCTCATCACAATGCACAATGCCCTTGCCATCAAAATGCTCCATGACCTTTGTCATCACAAAGATCCATGACCCATGGCAGCACAGTGCTCCATGTCATTGTCATCACAATGCTCCATGCACGCTCTCATCACATTGCTCCATGCCCTTGTCTTCACAAAGCTCCATGACACATGTCATCAGAATGCTCCATGGCCTTCTCATCACAATGATCCATGCCCTTGCCATCACAATGCTCCATTACCACTGTCATAACAATGCTCCATGACCCCTGCCATCACGATGTTCCATGGACTTGTCATCACAAAGCTCCATGACCCTTCTCATCACAATGCTCCAAGAACCCTGTAATCACAATGCTCTATGCCCCTTTTCATCTCAATGATCCATGAACCCTGTCATCACAATTTACCATGCCCATCATCATAATGCTTCATGCTATTGTCATCACAATTAAATCAAATTGCTCCATGACCTCTGTCATAACAATGCTCCAAACCCTTGTGATCACAATATTCCATAACACTTGTCATCACAATGCCCCATGACGCTCGTCATCACAATTATCAATGGTCTTCTCATCACAATGCTCTTGACCATTGTCATCACAATGCTCAATACACTTGTCATCAAAATGCTCCCTGACACTTGTTTTACTGTATGCTCCTTGAAACCTGTCATGACAAGGCTCCATGCCTATTTCGTCACAATGATCCATGCCATTTTCATCACAATGCTCCAAGACCCATGTAATCACAATGCTCCATGCCCTTGTCATCACAAAGCTCGATGACGCATGCCATCAGAATGCTCCTTGGTGTTCTCCTCACAATGCTCCATGCCCTTGTCCTCACAATGTTCCAAGACCCTTTTCATCAGTATGCTCCATGAGACTTGTCATCACAAGGCTCCATGGTTTTGTCATCACAATGCTCAAGGAACTTGTCATCACAATGCTTCACGACCTTGTCATGAAAATTCTCAATGGCCATTGTCATCATAATGCTCCAAGCCATAGTCATCACGATGCTCCATTATATTTGTCATCACAATTCTCCATTTCATTTGGCATCACAATACTCCCTGCCATTGTCATCGCAATGGACCATGACATATGTCATCACAATGCTCCCTGACACCTGTCTTCACAATACACCATGACCTTCTCTACACAATGATCCATGCCCTTGTCATCACAATGCACCATGTCCACTGTCATCACAATAATCTATGAATCTTGTCAGACAAATGCTCCATGCTCCTGTCATCACAATGCTCCATGCCTTTGTAATCACAATGCTTCATGACTTGTCATCACAATCCTCCATGACCCATGACACATGTATCACAGTGTTCCATGCTCTAGTCATCACAATGCTCCAAGACCCCTGTAATCACAATGCTCCATGCCCATTTTCACCAGAATGCTCCATGAGACTTGTCATGACAAGTCTCCATGGTCTTCTCATCACAATGCTCCTGGACCTTGTCATCACCATGCTCCATTCCCTTCTCATCACAATGCTACATGACCCCTGTCATCACAATAATCCATGAATATTTTCAGCCCAATGCTCCAAGACCTATTCATCACAATGCTCCTTGGCCAATATCATCACAGTGCTCCATGACCACTGTCCTCACAACTCTCCATGACACCCGACAACACAATGATCCACGACTCTTGTCATCACAATGCTCCATTCCATAGTCATCACAATGCTCCATGACACCAGTCATCACAACACTCCATGAACATTATCAGCCCAGTGCTCCATGACCCTTGTCATCACAATGATACATGCCCTTGTCATCCCAATGCTCCATGACCCCTGTATTCACAATGCTCCGTGACGATTGTCATCACAGTGCTCCATGACTCATGTCATCACAATGCTCCATGCCTTTGTCAGCAAAATGCTACATGACCTTGTCATTACAATGCTCTATGCGCTTGTCATCAGAATAATCCATTTCCATTGTCATCACAATCCTCTATGAAACTTGGGATCACATTGCTTCATGCACTCCTCCTCACAAAGCTCCATGCTCCTTGAAATCAATATGATCCATGACCTCTGTCATCACAATGCTCCAAACCCTTGTGATCACAATGTTCCATAACTCTTGTCATCACAACGCTCCATGATGCCTGTCATCAAAATACTCCATGCTCTTTTCATCACAATGCTCCATGAACTTTGTCATCACAAGGCTGCCTGACACTTGTCATCAGTATGCTCCTTGAACCCTGTCAGAAAAAGGATCCATGCCTTTTTCATCACAATGTCCCATGCCGTTTTCATCACAATGCTCCATGCCATTGTCATCAAAATACTCCACAAACTTGTCATCAGAATGCTGCATGACCCTTGTCATCACATTTCTCCATGCACTTGTCAGCACAATGCTCCCTGACCCTTTTCATCAAAATGCTCCAAGCCATTGTCATCACAATGCTCCATTACCTTTGCCATCAGAATGCTCCTTGACACTTGGCATCCCAATGCTCCATGCCATTGTCATCACAATGGGCCATTCCAACTGTCATCGCAATAATCCATGAAACTTATTAGACCAATGCTCCTTGCCCTGGTCATCACAGTGCTCCATGCCCTTGATAAAACAATGCTCCTTGACCCCTGCCATCACAATGCTCTGTGACTCCAGTCATCACAATGCTTCATGACCTTTGTCACCACAATGGGCCATGCCCTCGTCATCATCACTCTCTGTGAGCTTTTTAACCAAAATGATCCATGAACTTTTCATCACAATGCTCTTGAACCCTTGTCATCACAATGCTCTATGCTTTTCTCAGCACAATGCTCCATGACCCTTGTCATCACAATGCTCCATGCGCTTGTCAGCACAATGCTCCATGACACATGTCATCACAATGCTCCATGACCCCTGTCATCACAATGCTCCGTGACTCCAGTCATCACAATGCTTCATAACGTTTGTCATAACAATGATCCATGCCCGTGTCATCACAAGGTTCTGTGACCTTTGTAACCACAATGCTCCATGAACTTTTCATCACAATTCACAGTGACCCTTGTCATCACAATGCTCCATGTCTTTGTCAGAACAATGCTCCATGACCATTGTCTTCACAATGTGCCATGCGCATTTCATCACAACGGTCCACAACCTTGTCATTGCAATGATCCATAAACCTTGTAATCACAATGGTCCATGCACTTCTCATCAAAATGCTCTCTCACCAGAGATATCACAGTGTTCCATGATTAGTCATCACAATACACCCTCACCCCTGTAATCACAATGTTCCATGACCCTGTCATCACACTGCTACATCCCCTTATCATCACACTGTTCCATGACCCCTGACATCACAATGTTCCATAACCCCTGTCATCAAAATTCTCCATGATCCTTTTCATCCCAAAGCTCCAAGACCCCTGACATCACAATGTTCTATAACACCTGCCATCAAAATATTCCATTACACTTTTCATCAAATTGCTGCATGGCCCGGTCATCAAAATGCTCCCTGCACTTCTCATCACAATGCACCATGCCCTTGTCATCAAAATGCTCCATGACTTGTCATCACAAAGCTCCATGAACACTCTCATAACATTGCTCAATGCCCTTGTCATCACAAAGCTCCATGACACTTGTCATCACAATGCTTGATGCCCTTCTCATCACAATGCTCCATGCCCTTTTCATTACAATCCTGCGTGACCCATGTATCATAGTGTTCCGTACCCTTGTCATCACAATGCTCCATGCCCACTCTCATCACAATAATCCATGAAACATTTCAGACCAATGTTCCATGCCCTTCTCATCACAATGCTCCATTACCTCTGTCATAACAATGCACCATGACCCCTGCCATCACAATGTTCCACGGCCTAGTCATCACAAGGTTCCATGACACTTGTCATCACAATGCTGAAGGCCCCTGTAATCACAATGCTCCTTGCCCTTGTCATCACAAAGCTCCATGACGCATGTCATCAGAAAGTTCCATGGCCTTCTCATCACAATGCCCCATGCCCTTGTCATCACAATGCTCCAAGACCTTTGTAAACACAATGCTCCATGCCCCTTTTCATCTCAATGCTCCATGAACCCTGCCATCACAATGCACCATGCCCATCATCATAATGCTTCAGGCTATTGTCATCACAATGAAATCAATATTCTCCATGACCTCTGTCCTCATAATGCTCCAAACACTTGTGATCACAATGTTCCATAACACTTATCATCACAACACCCCATGACGCTCATCATCACAATTATCCATGGTCTTCTCTTCACAATGCTCCATGATCTTTGTCATCACAATGCTCAATACACTTGTCATCACAATGCTCCCTGACACTTGTCGTCAGTATGCTCCTTGAACCCTGTCATGACAAGGCTCCATGCCTTTGTCATCACAATAATCCATGCCCTTTTCATCACAATGCTCCAAGATCCCTGTAATCACAATGATCCATGCCCTTGTCATCAAAAAGCTCCATGACGCATGTCATCAGAATGCTTCATGGCCTTCTCATCATAATGCTCCATGCCCTTGTCATCACAATGCTCCATGACCCCTGTAATCACAATGCTCCATGCCCCTTTTCATCAGAATGCTCCATGAGACTTGTCATCACAAGTCTCCATGGTCTTCTCCTCACAATGCTCCAGGACCTTGTCATCCCCATGCTCCATTCCCTTGTCATCACAATGCTCCATGACCCCTGTCATCACAATAGTCCATTAATATTTTCAGCCCAATGCTCCACGAACTACTCATCACAATGCTCCATGGCCAATATCTTCAAAATGCTCCATGACCACTGTTATCACAACACTCCATGACAACTGACAACAAAATGATCTGGGACTCTTGTCATCACAAAGCTCCATTCCCTAGTCATCACAATGCTCCATGACCCCTGTCATCAAAACACTCCATGAACATTTTCAGCGCAGTGCTCCATGACCCTTGTCATCACCATGATCCATGCCCTTGTCATCCCAATGCTCCATGACCCGTGTATTCACAATGCTCCGTGACGCTTGTCATCACAGTGCTATATGACACATGTCATCACAATGCTCCATGCCTTTGTCAGCAAAATGCTACATGACCTTTCCATTACAATGCACTATGCGCTTGTCATCAAAATACTCCATTTCCATTGTCATCACAATCCTCCATGAACCTTGGGATCACATTGCTTCATGCCCTTGTCATCACAATGCTCCCTGCTCCTTGAAATCAAAATGATCCATGACCTCTGTCATCACAATACTCCAAACCCTTGTGATCACAATGTTCCATAACACTTGTCATCACAACGCTCCATGATGCCTGTCATCACAATACTCCATGCCCTTTTCATCACAATGCTCCATGACGTTTGTCATCACAATTTTCAATACACTTGTCATCACAATGCTCCCTGACACTTGTCATCAGAATGCTCCTTGAACCCTGTCACGAAAAGGCTCCATGCCTTTTTCATCACAATGCCCCATGCCGTTTTCATCAAAATGATCCATGACATTGTCATCAAAATACTCCACAAGCTTGTTATCAGAATGCTCCATGACACGTGTCATTACAATTCTCCACGCACTTGTCAGCACAATGCTCCCTGACCCTTGTCATCACAATGCTCCAAGCCATTGTCATCACAATGCTCCATTACTTTTGTCATCAGAATCCTCCATGACACTTGGCATCACAATGCTCCATGCCAATGTCATCACAATGGGCCATTACATATGTCATCACAATGCTCCCTGACACCTGTCTTCACAATACTGCATGGCCTGGTCATCACAATGCTCCATGCCGTTGTCATCACAGTGCGCCATTCTAACTGTCATCACAATAATCCATGAAACTTATTAGACCAATGTTACATTTCCTTGTCATCACAATGCTCCATGCACTTGTTATTACAATGCTGCATGTCCCCTGTCATCACAATGCTCCGTGACACCAATCATCACAATGCTTCATGACCTTTGTCATCACAATGGTCCATGCCGTGGGCATCAACAGTCTCTGTGACATTTTTAACCACAATGCTCCATGAACTTTTCATCACAATGCTCTTTGACCCTTTTCATCACAATGCTCCATGCGCTTGGCAGCACAATGCTCCATGACACATGTCATCACAATGCACCATGTGCTTGTCATCACAGTGCTCCACAATCTTGTCATCACAATGCTCCATAAAATTTGTCATCACAATGCTCCATGCACTTCTCATGAAAATGCTCTCTCACCACTGATATCACAATGCTACATCACTATTTGTCACAATACTCCCTCACTCCTGTCATCACAATGCTACATGCACTTATCATCACAATGTTCTATGACCCCTGACATCACAATGTTCCATAACACCTGTCATCAAAATGTTCCATGACACTTTTCATCAAATTGCTCAAAGACCCTGTCATCAGAATGTTCCCTGCCTTTCTCATCACAATGCACAACGCCCTTGCCATCAAAATGCTCCATGATTTTGTCATCACAAAAATCCATGACCCTTGGCATCACAGTGCTCCATGTCATTGTCATCACAATGCTCCATGCACGCTCTCATCACATTGCTCCATGCCCTTGTCTTCACAAAGCTCCATGACACATGTCATCAGAATGCTCCATGGCCTTCTCATCACAATGATCCATGCCCTTGCCATCACAATGCTCCATTACCACTGTCATAACAATGCTCCATGACCCCTGCCATCACGATGTTCCATGGCCTTGTCATCACAAAGCTCCATGACCCTTCTCATCACAATGCTCCAAGAACCCTGTAATCACAATGCTCTATGCCCCTTTTCATCTCAATGATCCATGAACCCTGTCATCACAATGCACCATTCCCATCATCATAATGCTTCATGCTATTGTCATCACAATTAAATCAAATTGCTCCATGACCTCTGTCATAACAATGCTCCAAACCCTTGTGATCACAATATTCCATAACACTTGTCATCACACTGCCCCATGATGCTCGTCATCACAATTATCAATGGTCTTCTCATCACAATGCTCCATGACCATTGTCATCACAATGCTCAATACACATGTCATCAAAATGCTCCCTGACACTTGTTGTCTGTATGCTCCTTGAACACTGTCATGACAACGCTCCATGCCTATTTTATCTCAATGATCCATGCCATTTTCATCACAATGCTCCAAGACCCATGTAATCACAATGCTCCATGCCCTTGTCATCACAAAGCTCGATGATGCATGCCATCAGAATGCGCCTTGGTCTTCTCCTCACAATGCTCCATGCCCTTGTCATCACAATGTTCCAAGACCCTTTTCATCAGTATGCTCCATGAGACTTGTCATCACAAGGCTCCATGGTTTTGTCATCACAATGCTCAAGGAACTTGTCATCACAATGCTTCACGACCTTGTCATGAAAATTCTCAATGGCCATTGTCATCATAATGCTCCAAGCCATAGTCATCACGATGCTCCATTATATTTGTCATCACAATTCTCCATTTCATTTGGCATCACAATACTCCCTGCCATTGTCATTGCAATGGACCACGACATATGTCATCACAATGCTCCCTGACACCTGTCTTCACAATAAACCATGACCTTCTCTACACAATGATCCATGCCCTTTTCATCACAATGCAACATGTCCACTGTCATCACAATAATCTATGAATCTTGTCAGACAAATGATCCATGCTCCTGTCATCACAATGCTCCATGCCCTTGTCATCACAATGATCCATGACTTGTCATCACAATCCTCCATGACCCATGACACATGTATCACAGTGTTCCATGCCCTAGTCATCACAATGCTCCAAGACCCCTGTAATCACAATGCTCCATGCCCCTTTTCATTAGAATGCTCCATGAGACTTGTCATGACAAGTCTCCATGGTCTTCTCATCACAATGCTCCTGCACCTTGTCATCACCATGCTCCATTCCCTTCTCATCACAATGCTCCATGACCCCTGTCATCACAATAATCCATGAATATTTTCAGCCCAATGCTCCAAGACCTATTCATCAAAATGCTCCATGGCCAATATCATCACAATGCTCCATGACCACTGTCCTCACAACTCTCCATGACACCCGACAACACAATGATCCGCGCCTCTTGTCATCACAATGCTCCATTCCATAGTCATCACAATGCTCCATGACACCTGTCATCACAACACTCCATTAACATTATCAGCCCAGTGCTCCATGACCCTTGTCATCACAATGATACATGCCCTTGTCATCCCAATGCTCCATGACCCCTGTATTCACAATGCTCCGTGACGCTTGTCATCACAGTGCTCCATGACACATGTCATCACAATGATCCATGCCTTTGTCAGCAAAATGCTACATGACCTTGTCATTACAATGCTCTATGCGCTTGTCATCACAATAATCCATTTCCATTGTCATCACAATCCTCCATGAAACTTGGGATCACATTGCTTCATGCCCTCCTCCTCACAATGCTCCATGCTCCTTGAAATCAAAATGATCCATGACCTCTGTCATCACAATGCTCCAAACCCTTGTGATCACAATGTTCCATAACACTTGTCATCACAACGCTCCATGATGCCTGTCATCAAAATACTCCATGCTCTTTTCATCACAATGCTCCATGACCTTTGTCATCACAAGGCTCCCTGACAATTGTCATCAGTATGCTCCTTGAACCCTGACAGGAAAAGGCTCCATGACTTTTTCATCACAATGCCCCATGTCATTGTCATCACAATGCTCCATGCCATTGTCATCAAAATACTCCACAAGCTTGTCATCAGAATGCTGCATGACCCTTGTCATCACATTTCTCCATGCACTTGTCAGCACAATGCTCCCTGACCCTTGTCATCACAATGCTCCAAGCCATTGTCATCACAATGCTCCATTACCTTTGACATCAGAATCCTCCATGACACTTGGCATCCCAATGCTCCATGCCATTGTCATCACAATGGGCCATTACATATGTCATCACAATGCTCCCTGACCCCTGTCTTCACAATACTGCATGACCTGGCCATCACAATGCTCCATGCCCTTGTCATCACAATGAACCATTCCAACTGTCATCGCAATAATCCATGAAACTTATTAGACCAATGATCCTTGCCCTGGTCATCACAATGCTCCATGTCCTTGATATCACAATGCTCTATGACCCCTGCCATCACAATGCTCTTTGACTCCAGTCATCACAATGCTTCATGACCTTTGTCACCACAATGGGCCATGCCCTCGTCATCATCACTCTCTGTGAGCTTTTTAACCAAAATGATCCATGAACATTTCATCAAAATGCTCTTTGACCCTTGTCATCACAATGCTCTATGCTTTTCTCAGCACAATGCTCCATGACCCTTGTCATCACAATGCTCCATGCGCTTGTCAGCACAATGCTCCATGACACATGTCATCACAATGCTCCATGACCCCTGTCATCACAGTGCTCCGTGACTCCAGTCATCACAATGCTTCATAACGTTTGTCAACACAATGATCCATGCCCGTGACATCACAAGGTTCTGTGACCTTTGTAACCACAATGCTCCATGAACTTTTCATCACAATTCACAGTGACCCTTGTCATCACAATGCTCCATGTCTTTGTCAGAACAATGCTCCATGACCATTGTCTTCACAATGTGCCATGCGCATTTCATCACAACGGTCCACAACCTTGTCATTGCAATGCTCCATAAACCTTGTAATCACAATGGTCCATGCACTTCTCATCAAAAGGCTCTCTCACCAGAGATATCACAGTGTTCCATGACTAGTCATCACAATACACCCTCACCCCTGTAATCACAATGTTTCATGACCCTGTCTTCACACTGCTACATCCCCTTATCATCACAATGTTCCATGACCCCTGACATCACAATGTTCCATAACCCCTGTCAACAAAATGCTCCATGATCCTTTTCATCCCAAAGCTCCAAGACCCCTGACATCACAATGATCTATAACACCTGCCATCAAAATATTCCATTACAATTTTCATCAAATTGCTACATGGCCCGGTCATCAAAATGCTCCCTGCACTTCTCATCACAATGCACCATGCCCTTGTCATCAAAATGCTCCATGACTTGTCATCACAAAGCTCCATGACACTTGGCATCACAATGCTCCATGTCATTGTCATCACAATGCTCGATGCCCTTCTCATCGCAATGCTCCATGCCCTTGTCATTACAATCCTGCATGACCCATGCATCATAGTGTTCCGTACCCTTGTCATCACAATGCTCCATGCCCACTCTCATCACAATAATCCTGAAACATTTCAGACCAATGTTCCATGCCCTTCTCATCACAATGCTCCTTTACCTCTGTCATAACAATGCACCATGAACCCTGCCATCACAATGTTCCACGGCCTAGTCATCACAAGGTTCCATGACACTTGTCATCACAATGCTGAAGGCCCCTGTAATCACAATGCTCCTTGCCCTTGTTATTCCAAAGCTCCATGACGCATGTCATCAGAAAGTTCCATGGCCTTCTCATCACAATGCTCCATGCCCTTGTCATCACAATGCTCCAAGACCTTTGTAAAATCAATGCTCCATGCCCCTTTTCATCTCAATGCTCCATGAACCCTGCCATCACAATGCACCATGCCCATCATCATAATGCTTCAGGCTATTGTCATCACAATGAAATCAGTATTCTCCATGACCTCTGTCATCATAATGCTCCAAACACTTGTGATCTCAATGTTCCATAACACTTATCATCACAACACCCCATGACGCTCATCATCACAATTATCCATGGTCTTCTCTTCACAATGCTCCATGATCTTTGTCATCACAATGCTCAATACACTTGTCATCACAATGCTCCCTGACACTTGTCGTCAGTATGCTCCTTGAACCCTGTCATGACAAGGCTCCATGCCTTTGTCATCACAATAATCCATGCCCTTTTCATCACAATGCTCCAAGATCCCTGTAATCACAATGATCCATGCCCTTGTCATCAAAAATCTCCATGACGCATGTCATCAGAATGCTTCATGGCCTTCTCATCATAATGCTCCATGCCCTTGTCATCACAATGCTCCAAGACGCCTGTAATCACAATGCTCCATGCCCCTTTTCATCAGAATGCTCCATGAGACTTGTCATCACAAGTCTCCATGGTCTTCTCCTCACAATGCTCCAGGACCTTGTCATCACCATGCTCCATTCCCTTGTCATCACAATGCTCCATGACCCCTGTCATCACAATAGTCCATGAACATTTTCAGCCCAATGCTTCACGACCTACTCATCACAATGCTCCATGGCCAATATCTTCACTATGCTCCATGACCACTGTTATCACAACACTCCATGACAACTGACAACAAAATTATCTGGGACCCTTGTCATCACAATGCTCCATTTCCTAATCATCACAATGCTCCATGACACCTGTCATCACAACACTTCATGAACATTTTCAGCGCAGTGCTCCATGACCCTTGTCATCACAATGATCCATGCCCTTGTCATCCCAATGCTCCATGACCCGTGTATTCACAATGCTCCGTGACGCTTGTCATCACAGTGCTCCATGCCTTTGTCAGAAAATTGCTCAATGACCCTTGTCTTCACATTGTGTCACGCGCTTTTCATCACAAAGGTCTGCAAATTTGTCATTGCAATGCTCCATAAATATTGTAATCACAGTGCACCATGCCCTTCTCATCACAATGCTCCATTACACCTGTCATAACAATGCTCCATGACCCCTGTCATCACAATGTTCCACGGCCTTGTCATCACAAGGCTCCATGACACTTGTCGTCCCAATGCTCCAAGACCCCTTTAATCAGAATACTCCATGCACATGACATCAAAAAGCTCCATGACACATGTCATCAGAATGTTCCATGAACTTCTCATCAAATTGCTCCATGCCCGTTTCATCCCTATGCTCCAAGACCCATGTGATCACAATGCTCCATGCCCCTTTTCTTCTCAATGCTCCATGAACCCTGTCATCTCAATGCATCATGCCCATCATCATAAAGCTTCCGGCTATTGTCAGCACAATGACATCAAAATTCTCCATGACCTCTGTCATCACAATGCTCCAGGACCCCTGTCATCACAATACTCTATGAATATTTTCAGCCCAATGCTCCATGATCTTTGTCATCACAATTACCCATGCGCTTTTCATCACAATCCTCCCTCACCCCTGTTATCACAATATACCATGACCCCTGTCATCACAATGCTACATCCGCTTATCAGCACAATGTTCCATGACCCCTGATATCACAATGTTCCATAACCCCTGTCATCAAAATGCCCCCTGACCCTTTTCATCCCAAAGATCCATGACCCCTGGCATCACAAGGTTCTATAAACCCTGTCAACAAAATGTTCTATTACACTTTTCATCAAATTGCTGCATGAACCTGTCATCAAAATACTCCCTGCCCTACTCATCACAATGCACCACACCCTTGTCATCAAAATGCTCCATGACCTTTGTCATCACAAAGCTCCATGACCTTTGGCGTCACAATGCTCCATGAACCCTCTCATCACATTTCTCCATGCCCTTGTCATCACAAAGCTCCATGACACTTATCATCACAATGCTCGATGCCCTTCTCATCACAATGATCTATGCCCTTGTCCTTACAATCCTCCATGACCCATGTATCACACTGTATCGTGCCCTTGTCATCCCAATGCTCCATGCCCACTCTCATCACAATAATCCATGAAACATTTCAGACCAATGCTCAATGCCCTTCTCATCACAATGATCCATTACCTCTGTCATAACAATGCTCCATGATCCCTGCCTTCACAATGTTCCACAGCCTTGTCATCACAATGCTCCATGACCCTTGTCATCACAATGCTCCAAGACCCCTGTAATCACAAAGCTCCATGCACTTGTCATCACAAAGCTCCATGATGCATGTCATCAGAATGTTCCATGGCCTTCTCCTCACAATGCTCCATGCCCTTGTCATCACAATGCTCCAAGACCCCTGTAATCACAATGCTCCATGCCCCTTTTCATCAGAATGCTCCATGAGACTTGTCATCACAAGTCTCCATGGTCATCTCATCACAATACTCCAGGACATTCTCATCACCATGCTCCATTCCCTTGTCATCAGAATGCTGCATGAGCCATGTCATCACAAAAATCCATGAATATTTTCAGCCCAATGCTCCATGACCTTCTCATCACAATGCTCCATGTCCAATATCATCACACTGCTCCATGACCACTGTCATCACAACACTCCAGGACACCTGACAACACAATGATCCGGGACTCTTGTCATCACAATTCTCAAAGACCCCTGTAATCACAATGCTCCATGACACCTGTCATCACAATGCTCCATGCACTTGTCATCACAATTCTCCATGCACTTGTCATCACAATGATCCCTGACCCATGTCATCACAATGCCCCAAGCCATTGTCATCACAATATTCCATTACCTTTGTCATCACAATCCTCCATGACACTTGGCATCACAATGTTCCATGCCATTGTCATCACAATTGGCCATTACAGATGTCATCAAAATGCTTCCTGACACCTCTCTTCACAATACTGCATGACCTGGTCATCACAAAGCTCCATGCCCTTGTCATCACAATGCGCCATTCCAACTTTCATCACAACAATCCATGAAATTTATTAGATTAATGTTCCATGCCCTTGTCATCACAATACTCCATGCCTTTGTTATCACAATGCTCCATGACTCCTGTCATCACAATGCTCCGTGACTCCAGTCATCGCAATGAATCATGACCTTTGTCATCACAATGGTCCATGCCCTCATCATCAACAGTCTCTGTGACCATTTTAACCACAGTGCTCCATGAATTTTTCATCGCAATGCTCTTTGACCCTTGTCATCACAATGCTCTATGCTTTTCTCAGCACAATGCTCAATGAACCTTGTCATCACAGTGCTCCATGCGCTTGTCAGCACAATGCTCCATGACACATGACATCACAATGCACCATGCGCTTGTCATCACAGTGCTCTACAATCTTGTCATCACAATGCTCCATCCACTTCTCATCAAAATGCTCTCTCACCACTGATATCACAATGCTACATCACTATTTGTCACAATACTTCCTCACCCCTGGCATCACAATGTCCCATGACTCCTGTCATTACATTGCTATATGCACTTATCATCACAATGTTCGATGAACCCTGACATCACAATGTTCCATAACATCTGTCATCAAAATATTCCATGACAATTTTCATCAAATTGCTCCATGACCCTGTCATCACAATTCTCCCTTACATTCTCATCACAATGCACAACGCCCTTGCCATCAAAATGCTCCATGACCTTTGTCATCACAACGATCCATGACCATTGGCATCACATTGCTCCATGCCCTTGTCTTCACGAAGCTCCATGACACGTCATCAGAAGCTCCATGGCCTTCTCATCACAATGCCCCATGCCCTTGCCATCACAATGCTCCATTACCCCAGTCATAAAAATGCTCCATGACCCCTGCCATCACGATGTTCCATGGCATTGTCATCTTAAAGCTCCATGACCCTTCTCATCACAACGCTCCAATAACCCTTTAATCACAATGCTCTATGCCACTTTTCATCTCAATGATCCATGAACCCTGTCATCACAATGCACCATGCCCATCATCATAATGCTTCTTGCTATTGTCATCACAATGAAATCAAAATGTTCCATGACCTCTGTCATAACAATGCTCCAAATGCTTGTGATCACAATATTCCAAAACACTTGTCATCACAATGTCCCATGACGCTCGTCATCACAATTATCAATGGCCTTCTCATCACAATGCTCCATGACTTTTGTCATCACAATGCTCAATACACTTGTCATCAAAATGTTCCCTGATATTGTTGTCTGTATGCACCTTGAACCCTGTCATGACAAGGCTCCATGCCTTTTTCATCACAATGATCCATGCCCTTTTCATCATAATGCTCCAAGACCCATGTAATCACAATGCTCCATGCCAATGTCATCACAAGGCTCAATGACGCATGCCATCAGAATGCTCCTTGGTCTTCTCCTCACAATGCTCATTGCCCTTGTCATCACAGTGTTCCAAGACACCAGTAATCACAATTCTCCATGCCCCTTTTCTTCAGTATGCTCCATGAGACTTGTCATCACAAGGCTCCATTCTTTGTCATCACAATGCTCCAGGACCTTGTCATCACAACGCTTCTCGAACGTGTCATGAAAATTTTCAGTGGCCCTTGTCATCATAATCCACCAAGCCCTAATCATCACAAAGCTCCATTATATTTGTCATCACAATTCTCCATTACATTTGGCATCATAATGCTCCATGCCATTGCCATCGCAATGGACCATGACATATGTCATCACAATGCACCCTGACACCTGTCTTCACAGTACTCCATGACCTTCTCATCACAATGCCCCATGCGCTTGTCATCACAATGCACCATGTCCACTCTCATCACAATAATCTATGAAACTTGTCAGACCAATGCTCCATTCCCCTGTCTTCACAATGCTCCATGCCCTTGTTATCACAAGGCTCCATGACCCCTGTCATCACAATGCTCCGTGACTCCAGTCATCACAATGCTTCATAACGTTTCTCATCACAACGGTCCATGCCCACGTCATCACAAGGCTCTGTGACCTTTGTAACCACAACGCTCAATGAACTTTTCATCACAATGCTCCATGACCCTTGTACTCACAATGCTCCATGACTCCAGTCATCACAATGATTCATAACGTTTGTCATCAGAGCGGTCCATGCCCGTGTCATCACCAGGCTCTGTGTCCTTTGTAACCACAATGCTCATTGAAAATTTCATCACAATGCTCCGTGACCCTTGTCATCACAATGCTCCATGCCTTTGTCAGAACAATGCTCCATGACCCTTGTCATCACAATGTGCCACGCACTTTTCATCACAATGATCCACAACCTTGTAATCGCTATGATCCATAAACATTGTAATCACAATTCTCCATGAACTTCTCATCTAAATGCTCTCTCACCTGAGATATCACAATGTTCCATCACTAGTTATCACAATGGCCCATCACCCCTGTAATCACAGTGTTCCATGACCCCTGTCATCACAATGTTACATCCCCTTATCAGCACAATGTTCCATGACCACTGACATCACAATGTTCCATAACCCCTGTCATCAAAATGCTCCATGACACTTTTCATCCCAAAGCTCCATGACACCTGGCATCACAACGTTCTATAACCCCTGTCTTCAAAATGTTCCATTACACTTTTTATCAAATTGCTGCATGACCCTGTCTTCAAAATGCTCCCTGCCCTGTTCATCACAATGCAGCACACACTTGTCATGAAAATGCTCCATGACCTTTGTCATCACAAAGCTCCATGACCCTTGGCATCACAATGCTCCATGGCTTTGTCATCACAATGCTCCATGAACACTCTCATCACATTGCTCCATGCCCTTGTCATCACAAAACTCCATGACACTTGTCATCACAATGTTCGATGCGTTCTCATCACCATGCTCCATGCCCGTGTAATTAGAATCCTCCATGACACATGTATCACAGTCTTCCGTGCCCTTGTCATCACAATGCTCCATGCCCACTCTCATCACAATAATCCATGAAATATTTCAGACCAATGCTCAATGCCCTTCTCATCAAAATGCTCCATTACTTCTGTCATAACAATGATCCATGACCCCTGCCATCATGATGTTCCATGGCCTTTTCATCACAAGGCTCCATGACCCCTGTCATAACAATGCTCTATGACTCCACTCATCACAATGCTTCATAACGTTTGTCATCACAACGGTCCATGCCCGCGTCATAACAAGGCTCTGTGTCCTTTGTAACCACAATGCTCCATGAACTTTTCATCACAATGCTCCGTGACCCTTGTCATCACAATGATCCATGCCTTTGTCAGAACAATGCTCCATGACCCTTTTCATCACAATGTGCCACGCGGTTTTCATCACAATGATCCACAACCTTGTCATCGCTATGCTCCATAAAACTTGTAATCACAATGCTCCATGCACTTCTCATCCAAATGCTCTCTCACCAGAGATATCACAATGTTCTATCACTAGTCATCACAATACTCCCTCACCCCTGTAATCATAATGTTCCATGACCCCTGTCATCACAGTGCTACATACCCTTATCATCACAATGTTCCATGATCCCTGACATCACAATGTTCCATAACGCCTGTCATCACAATGCTCCATGCCCTTGTCATCACAATGTGCCATTCGAACTGTCATCGCAACAATCCATGGAACTTATTAGACTAATGTTCCATGCCCGTGTCATCACAGTGCTCCATGCCCTTGTTATCACAATGCTCCCTGACCCCTGTCATCACAATCCTCCGTGACTCCAGTCATCACAATGCTTCATGACCTTTGTCATCACAATGGTCCATGCCCTCGTCATCAACAGTCTCTGTGACCATTTTAACCACAATGCCCCATGAACTTTTCATCACAATGCTCTTTGACCCTTGTCATCACAATGCTCTATGCCTTTCTCAGCACAATGCTCCATGACCATTGTCATCACAATGCTCCTTGCGCTTGTCAGCACAATGCTCCATGACGCATGTCATCAAAATGCACCATGCGCTTGTAATCACAGTGCTCTACAATCTTGTCATCACAATGCTCCATAAACATTGTCATCATAATCCTCCATGCACTTCTCATCAAAATGCTCTCTCACCACTGATATCACAATGCTACATCACTATTTGTCACAATACTCCCTCCCACCTGTCATCACAATGTTCCATGTCTCCTGTCATCACAATGCTACATGCACTTATCATCAAAATGTTCGATGACCCCTGACATCACAATGTTCCATAACACCTGTCATCAAAATTTTCCATGAAAATTTTCAACAAATTGCTCCATGAACCTGTCATCACAATTCTCCCGGCACTTCTCATCACAATGCACAACGGCCTTGCCATCAAAATGCTCCATGACCTTTGTCATCTCAAAGATCCCTGACCAATGGCATCACAATGCTCCATGTCATTGTCATCACAATGCTCCATGAACGCTCTCATCCCATTGCTCCATGCCCTTGTCTTCAAAAAGCTCCATGACACATGTCATCAGAATGCTACATGAACTTCTCATCACAATGATCCATGCCTTTGCCATCATAATGCTCCATTACATCTCTCATAACAATGCTCCATGACACTGCCATCACGATATTCCTTGACCTTGTCATCACAAGGCTCCATGACCCTTCTCATCACAACACTCCAAGAACCCTGTAATCACAAAGCTCCATGCCCTTTTTCATCTCAATGATCCATTAACCCTGTAATCACAATGCACCATGCCTATCATCATAATGCTTCATGCTATTGTCATCACAATGAAATCAAAATGCACCATGACCTCTGTCATAACAATGCTCCAATCCCTTGTGATCACAATATTCCATAACACTTGTCATGACAATGCCCCTTGACGCTCGTCATCACAATTATCCTTGGACTTCTAATCACAATGCTCCATGACCTTTGTCATCACAATGCTCAATACACTTGTCATCAAAATGCTCCCTGACACTTGTTGTCTGTATGCTCCTTGAACTCTGTCATGACAAGGCTCCATGCCTTTTTCATCACAATGATCCCTGCCCTTTTCATCACAATGCTCCAAGACACATGTAATCAAAATGCTCCATGCCCTTGTTATCACAAATCTCAATGATGCATGCCATCAGAATGCTCCTTGGTCTTCTCCTCACAATGTTCCATGCCCTTGTCATCACAATGTTCCATGACCCCTGTAATCACAATGCTCCATGCCCCTTTTCATCAGTATGCTCCATGAGACTTGTCATCACAAGGCTCCATAACTTTGTCATCACAATGCTCCAGGATCTTGTCATCACAATGCTTCACGAATTTGTCATGAAAATTCTCAATGGCCCTTGTCATCATAATGCTGCAAGCCCTAATCATCACAATGCTCCATTATATTTGTCATCACAATCCTCCATTACAATTCGCATCACAATGCTCCATGCCATTGTCATCGCAATGGACCATGACATATGTCATCACAATGCTCCCTGACATCTCTCTTCACAATATTCCATGACCTTCTCATCACAATGCTCCATGCCCTGGTCATCACAATGCACCATGCCCATGGTCATCACAATAATCTATGAAATTTTTCAGACCAATGCTCCATTCCCCTGTCATCACAATGCTCCATGCACTTGTCATCACAATGCTCCATGACCCCTGTCATCCCAATGCTCCGTGACTCCAGTCATCACAATGCTTCATAACGTTTGTCATCACAATGGTCCATGTCCGTGTCATCACAAGGCTCTGTGACATTTGTAACCACAATGCTCCATGAACATTTCATCATCATTCTCTGGGACCCCTGTCATCACAATGCTCCATTTCTTTGTCAGAACAATGCTCCATGACCATTGTCATCACAATGTGCCACGCACATTTCATCTCAACTGTCCACAACCTTATGATTGCAATGCTCCATAAATTTTGTTATCACAATGGTCCATGAACTTCTCATCAAAATGCTCTCTCACCATAGATATCACAATGTTCCACCACTAGTCATCACGATACTCCCTCACCCCTGGAATCACAATGTTCCATGACTCGGTCATCACAATGCTACATCCCTTTATCATCACAATATTGCATGACCCCTGATATAACAATGTTCCATAACACCTGTCATCAAAATTCTCCATGACCCTTTTCATCCCAAAGCTCCAAGAACCCTGATATCACAATGTTCTATAACCCATGCCATCAAAATGTTCCATTACACTTTTTATCAAATTGCTGCATGACCCGGTCATCAAAATGCTCCCTGCACTTCTGATCACAATGCACCATTCCCTTGTCATCAAAATGCTCCATGACTTGTCATCACAAAGCTCCATGACACATGGCATCACAATGCTCCATGTCATTGTCATCACAATGCTCCATGAACCCTCTCATCACATTGCTCCATGCCCTTGTCATCAGAAAGCTCCATGACACTTGTCATCACAATGCTCGATGCCCTTCTCATCACGATGCTCCATGCCCTAGTCATTAAAATCCTGCATGACCCATGTATCACAGGGTTCGGTGCCCATGTAATCACAATGCTCCATGACCCCAGCCATCAAAATGTTCCACGGACTTGTAATCACAAGTCTCCATGACACTTATCCACACAATGATCCAAGACCCCTGTAATCACAATGTTCCATGCCCTTGTCATCACAAAGCTCCATGACAAATATCATCAGAATGTCCAATGGATTTCTCATCACAATGCTCCATGCCCTTGTCATCACAATGTTCAAGACCCCTGTAATCACAGTGCTCCATGCCCCTTTTCATCTCCATGCTCCTTGAACCCTGTCATCACAATGCATCATGCCCATCATTATAATGCTTCCGGCTATTGTCAGCACAGTGAAATCAAAATCCTCCATGACCTATGTCATCACAATTCTCCATGTCCCCTGTTATCACAATACTTCATGAATATTTTCAGCCCAATGCTCCATGACACTTTTCATCAGAATGATGCATGCTCTTTTCAACCCAATGCTGCATGACCCCTGTGTTCACAATCCTCTGTGACGCTTGTCATCACAGTGCTCCATGACACCTGTCATCACACTGCTAGATGACTTTGTCAGCAAAAGGCTACATGACCTTGTAATTACAATGCTCTATGAGCTTGTCATCACAATACTCCATTACCATTGTCATCACAATCCTCCATGAACCTTGGGTTCACTTTGCTTCATGCCCTTGTCATCACAATGCTCCATGCTCCTTGATATCAAAATGATCCATGAAATCTGTCATCACAATGCTCCAAAGCCTTTTGATCACAATGCTCCATATCACTTGTCATCACAACGCTCCATGATGCCTGTCATCACAATATTCCATGCCCTTTTCATCACAATGCTCCATGACCTTGGTCATGACAATTCTCAATACACTTGTCATCACAATGCTCCCTGACACTTGTCGTCAGAATGCTCCTTGATCTCTGTCATGAAAAGGCTCCATGCCTTTTTCATCACAAAGCCCCATGCCGTTTTCATCACAATGCTCCATGCCATTGTCATCAAAATACTCCACAAGTTTGTCATCAGATTGCTCCATGTCCCTTGTCATCACAATTCTCCATGCACTGGTCAGCACAATGCTCCTTAACCCTTGTCATCACAATGCTCCAAGCCATTGTCACCACAATGGGCCATTACTTATGTCATCACAATGCTCCCTGACACCTGTCTTCACAATACTGCATGACCTTCTCATCACAATGATCCATGCCCTTTTCATCACAATGCTCCATGGCCAGTGTCATCACAATGCTCCATGACTCCAGTCATCACAATGCTTCATAACATCTGTCATCACAATGGTCCATGACTGCGTTATCACAAGGCTCTGTGACATTTATAACCACAATGCTCCATGAACTTTTCATCACAATACTTCGTGACCATTGTCATAAAAATGCTCCATGCCTTTGTCAGAAAAATGCTCAATGACCCTCGTCATCACAATATGCTACACGCTTTTCCTCACAACGGTACACAAATTTGTCATGGTAATGCTCCATAAACCTTGTATTCACAATGCTCCATTTCCTTCTCATCAAAATGCTCCATTATCCCTATCATAACATTGTTCCATGACCCCTGCCATCACAATATTCCACTGCCTTGTCATCACAAGGCTCCATGACACTTGTCATCACAATGCTCCAAGACCTCTGTAATCACAATGCTCCATGCCCTTGTCATCACAAAGCTCCATGACACATGCCATCAGAATGTTCCATGTCCTTCTCATCAAAATGCTCCATGCCCTTGACATCACAATGCTCCAAGAACCCTGTAATCACAATGCTCCATACCCATTTTCATCTCAATGCTCCATGAACACTGTCATCACAATTCATCATGCCCATAATGATAATGCTTCAGGCTATTGTCATCACAATGAAATCTATATGCTCCCTGACCTCTGTCATCACAATGCTCCAATCCCTTGTGATCACAATGTTCCATAACACTTATCATCACAACACCCCATGACTCTCATCATCACAATTATCCATGGTCTCCTCATCACAATGCTCCATGACCTTTGTTATCACAATGCTCAATACACTTGTCATCACAATGCTCCCTGACACTTCTCATCAGTATGCTCCATTAACCCTGTCATGACACGTCTCCATGCCTTTTTCATCACAATGATCCATGCCCTTTTAATCACAATGCTCCAAGACCCCTGTAATCACATTGTTCCTTGCCCTTGTCATCACAAAGCTCAATGACGCATGTCATCAAAATGCTCCATGGCCTTCTCCTCACAATGCTCCATGCCCTTGTCCTCACAATGCTCCAAGACCCCTGTAATCACAATGCTCCATGTCCCTTTTCATCAGAATTCTCCATGAGACTTGTCATCACAAGTCTCCATTGTCTTCTCATCAAAGTGCTCCAGGAACTTGTCATCAAAATGCTCCATGATCCCTGTCATCACAATAGTCCATGAAAATTTTCAGCCCAATGCTCCATGACACTTGTCATCACAAAGATCCATGCCCTTGTCATCCCAATGCTCCATGACCCCTGTATTCACAATGCTCCGTGACGCTTGTCATCACATTGCTACATGACACCTGTCATCACAATGCTCCATGCCTTTGTCGGCAAATTGCTACCTGACCTTGTCATTGCAATGCTCTATTCGCTTGTCATCACAATACTCCTTTACCATTGTCATCACAATCCTCCATGAACCTTGGGATCACATTGCTTCATGCCCTTGTCATCACAATGCTCCATGCTCCTTGAAATCAAAATGATCCATGACCTCTGTCATCACAATGCTCCAAACCCTTGTCATCACAATGTTTCATAACACTTGTCATCACAACGCTCCATGAAGCCTGTCATCACAATACTCCATGCCCTATTCATCACAATGCTCCATGACATTTGTCATCACAATTCTCAATACACTTGTCATCACAATGCCACATGCCTTTTTCATCACAATGTTCCATGCCATTGTCATCAAAATACTCCCAAGCTTTTCATCAGAATACTTCATGACCGTTTTCATCACAATTCTCCCTGCACCTGTCAGCAAAATTCTCCCTGACCCTTGTCATCAGAATGCTCCAAGCCATTGTCATCACAATGCTCCATTACCTTTGTCATCAGAATCCTCCATGACACTTGGCATCACAATGCTCCATGCCATTGTCATCTCTATGGGCCATTACATATGTCATCACAATGCTCCCTGACACCTGTCTTCACAATACTGCATGACCTGGTCATCACAATGCGCCATTACAACAGTCATCACAATAATCCATGAAACTTATTAGACCAATGCTCCATTCCCTTGTCATCACAATGCTCCATGTCCTTGTTATCACAATGCTCCATGACCCCTGTCATCACAATGCTCCATGCCTCCATTCATCACAATGATTCATGACCTTTTTCATCACAATGGTCCATGCCCTCGTCATCAACAGTCTCTGTGACATATTTAACCACAATGCTCCAATAACTTTTCATCACAATGCTCTTTGACCCTTGTCATCACAATGTTCTATGCCTTTCTCAGCACAATGCTCCATGACCCTTGTCATCACACTGCTCCATGCGCTTGTCAGAACAATGCTCCATGACCCATGTCATCACAATGCACCCTGCGCTTCTCATCACAGAGCTCCACAATCTTGTCACCACAATGCTCCATAAAACTTGTCATCACAATTCTCCATGCACTTCTCATCAAAATGCTTTCTAACCAAAGATATCACAATGTTACAGCACTATTCATCACAATACTCCCTCACCCCTGTCATCACAATGTTCCATGACTTTTGTCTTTGCAATGCTACATGCACATATCATGACAAAGTTCGGTGACCCCTGACATCACAATGTTCCATAAACCCTGTCATCATAATGCTCCATAAGCCTTTTCCTCAAAATGCTCCATGAACCCTGACATCACAATGTTCCATAACACCTGTCATTAAAATATTCCATGAAACTTTTCATCAAATTGCTCTATGACCCTGTCATCACAATGCTCCCAGCCCTTCTCATCACAATATACCACGCCCTTGTCATCAAAATGCTCCATGACTTTGTCATCACAAAGCTCCATGACAATTGGCATCTCAATGCTCCATGCCATTGTCATCACAATGCTCCATGTACCCTCTAATCACAATGCTCCATGCCCCTTTGCATCTCAATGCTCCATGAACCCTGTCATCAAAATGCACCATGACCATCATCATAATGCTTCAGGCTATTGTCATCACAATGAAATCAAAATATTCGATGATCTATCTCATCACAATGCTCCAAATCCTTGTGATCACAATGTTCCATAACACTTATCATCACAACGCCCCATGAAGCTCATCATCACAGTTATCCATGGCCTTCTCATCATAGTGCTCCAGGAACCTTTCATCACAGTGCTCCATTCCCTTGTCATCACAATGCTCCATGACCCCTGTCCTCACAATACTTCCTGAACAATTTCACGCCAATTCTCCAGGAACTCCTCATCACAATGCTTCATGATCCCTATCATCACAATGCTCCATGACCACTGTCATCACAACGCTCCATGACCCCTGACAACACAGTGATAAGGGACTCTAGTCATCACAATGCTCCATTCCCTAGTCATCACCATGCTCCATTAACATTTTCAGCCCAATGCTCCATGACACTTGTCATCACAATGATCCATGACCTTGCCATCCCAATGCTCCATGACCCCTGTAATCACAATGATCCGTGATGCTTCTCATCAAGGTGCTCTATGACCCTTATCATCACAATGCTCCATGCCTGTGTCAGCAAAAGGCTACATAACCTTGTCATCAAAATGCTCCATTTGCTTGTCATCACAATACTCCCTTACCATTGTCATCACAATCCTCCATGAAACTTGGGATCACATTGCTTTATGCCCTTGTCATCACAATGCTCCATGCTCCTTGAAAACAAAATGATCCATGACTTCAATCATCACAATGCTCCAAACCCTTGTGATCACAATGTTCCATAACACTTGTCATCACAATGCTCCATGATGCCTGTCATCACAATACTCTATGCCCTTTTCGTCAAAATGCTCCATGATCTTTTTCATCACAATTCTCAATACACATGTCATCACACTGTTCCCTGACACTTGCCATCAGAATGCTCCTTGAAACCTGTCATGAAATGGCTTCATGCCTTTTTCATCACAATGCCCCATGCCCTTTTCATCACAATGCTCCATGCCATTGTCGTCACAATACTCCACAAGCTTGTCATCAGAATGCTCCATGACACTTGTCATCACATTTCTCCATGGCCACTGTCATCACAATGCTCCATACCCCTTTTCATTACTGTGCTTCATGACGCGTGTCATCACAATTATCCATGGCCTTCTCATCACAATGCTCGACGCCATTGTCATCAAAATGCTCCATGACCCATGTAATCACAATGCTCCATGCCCTTGTCATCACAAAGCTCCATGTCTTTGTCAGAACAATGCTCAATGAACATAGTCATCACAATGTGCCACACGCATTTCATCACAACGGTCCACAGCATTGTCATTGCTATGCTTCATAAACCTTGTAATCACAATGGTCCATGCCCTTCTCATCAAAATGCTCTCTCACCAGAGATATCACAATGTTCCATCTCTAGTCATCACAATACTCCCTCACCCCTGTAATCACAATGTTCCAGGACCCTGTCATCACAATGCTACATCCCCTTATCATAACACTGTTCCATGACCCCTGACATCACAATGTTCCATAACCCCTGTCATCAAAATGCTCCATGACACTTTTCATCCCAAAGCTCCAAGACCCCTGACATCACAATATTCTATAACCCTTGCCATCAAAATGTTCCTTTACACTTTTTATTAAATTGCAGCATGAACTGATCATCAAAATGCTCCCTGCATTTCTCAGCATAATGCACCATGCCCTTGTCATCAAAATGCTCCATGACTTGTCATCACAAAGCTCCATGACCCTTGGCATCACAATGCTCCATGTCATTGTCATCACAATGCTCCATGAACCCTCTCATCACATTGCTCCATGCCCTTGTCATCACAAAGCTCCATGACAATTGTCATCACAATGCTCGATTCCCTTCTAATCACAATGCTCCATGCCCTTGTCATTACAATCCTGCATGACCCATGTATCACAGTGTTCCGTGCCCTTGTCATCAAAATTCTCCATTACCCCTGTCAAAACAATGCACCATGACCCTTGCCATCACAATGTTCCTCGACCTAGTCATCACAAGGTTCCATGACACTTGTCATCACAATGCACAAGAACCCTGAAATCACAATGCTCCATGCCCTTGTCAACATAAAGCTTCATGACGCATGTCATCAGAATGTTCCATGGCCTTCTCATCAAAATGCTCCATGCCCTTGTCATCACACTGCCCCAAGATGCTTGTAATCACAATGCTCCATGACCCTTTTCATCTCAATGCTCCATGAACCCTGTCATCACAATGCACCATGCCCATCATCATAATGCTTCAGGCTATTGTCAACACAATGAAATCAATATTCTCCATGACCTCTGTCATCATAATGCTCCAAACACTTGTGATCACAATGTTCCATAACACTTATCATCACAAAACCCCATGACGCTCATCATCACAATTATCCATGAACTTCTCATCACAATGCTCCATGAACTTTGTCATCACAATGCTCAATACACTTCTCATCACAATGCTCCCTTACACTTGTCGTCAGTATGCTCCTTGAACCCTGTCATGACCAGGCTCCATGCCTTTTTCATCACAATAATCCATGCCATTTTCATCACAATGCTCCAAGATTCCTGTAATCACAATGCTCCATGCCCTTGTCATCAAAATGCTCCATAACGCAAGTCATCAGAATGCTTCATGTCCTTCTCATCACAATGTTCCATGCCCTTGTCATCACAATGCTCATTGACCACTGTCATCACAATAATCCATGAACATTTTCAGCCCAGTGCTCCACGATCTACTCATCACATGCTCCATGCCCAATAACATCACAATGCTCCATGACCACTCTCATCACAACACTCCATGACACCTGAAAACACAATGATCCGGGACACTTGTCATCACAATTATCCATTCCCTAGTCATCACAATGCTCCATGACCCCTGTCATCACAACACTCCATGAACATTTTCAGACCAGTGCTCCATGACCCTTGTCATCACAATGATCCATGCCCTTGTCATCCCAATGCTCCATGACCTCTGTATTCACAATGCTCCATTACGCTTGTCATCACAGTGCTCCATGACACATGTCATCACAACACTCCATGCCTTTGTCAACAAAATTCTACATGACCTTGTCATTACAATGCTCTATGCGCTTGTCATCACAATACTCCATTTCCATTGTCATCACAATCCTCCATGAACCTTGGGATCACATTGCTTCATGCCCTTGTCATCACAATGCTCCATGCTCCTTGAAATCAAAATGATCCATTACCTCTGTCATCACAATGCTCCATTATCTTTGTCATCAGAATCCTCCATGACACTTGACATCACAGTGCTCCATGCCATCGTCATCACAATGGGCCATTACATATGTCATCACAATGCTCTCTGACACCTGTCTTCACAATACTGCATGACCTGGTCACCACAATGCTCCATGCCCTTGTCATCACAATGTGCCATTCCAAGTGTCATCGCAATAATCCATGAAACTTATTAGACAAATGATCCATGCCCTTGTCACCACAATGTTCCATGCCCTTGTTATCACAATGCTCCATGACCCCTGTCATCACAATGCTCCGTGACTCCTGTCATCACTGTGCTTCATGACCTTTGTCATCACAATGATCCATGCCCTCGTCATCAACAGTCTCTGTGACCTTTTTAACCACAATGCTCCATTAACTTTTCTTCACAATGCTCTTTGACCCTTGTCATCACAATGCTCTATGCCTTTCTCAGCACAATGCTCCATGAGCATTGTCATCACAGTGCTCCATGCGCTTGTCAGCACAATGCTCCATGACACATGTCATCACAATGCACCATGCACTTATCATCACAGTGCTCCACAATCTTGTCATCACAATGCTCCATAAAATTTGTCATCACAATGCTCCATGCACTTCTCATCAAAACGTTCTCTCACCACTGATATCACAATGCTATATCAATATTTGTCACAATACTCCCTCCCACCTGTCATCAAAATGTTCCATGACTCCTGTCATCACAATTCTACATGCACTTATCATCACAATGTTCGATGACCCATGACATCACAAAGTTCCATAACAACTGTCATCAAAATGTTCCATGACACTTTTCATCAAATAGCTCCATGACCCTGTCATCACAATGCTCCCTGCACTTCTCATCACAATGCACAACGCCCTTGCCATCAAAATGCTCCATGACCTTTGTCATCACTAAGATCCATGACCCTTGACATCACAATGTTCCATGTCATTGTCATCACAATGCTCCATGAAAGCTCTCATCACATTGCTCCATGCCGTTGTCTTCACATAGCTCCATGACACATGTCAACAGAATGCTCCATGACCTTCTCATCACAATGCTCCATGCTCTTGACATCACAATGCTCCATTAACCCTGTCATAACAATGATCCATGACCCCTGCCATCACGATGTTCCATGGCCTTGTCATCACAAGGCTCCATGACGCTTCTCATCACAATGCTCCAAGAACACTGTAATCACAATGCTCTATGCCACTTTTCATCTCCATGACCCATGAACCCTGTCATCACAATTCACCATGCCCATCATCATAATGCTTCCTGCTATTGTCATCACAATGAAATCAAAATACTCCATGACCTCTGTCATATCAATGCTCCAAACCCTTGTGATCACAATATTCCATAACACTTGTCATCACAATGCCCCATGACGCTCGTCATCACAATTATCCATGGTCTTCTCATCACAATGCTCCATGACCTTCGTCATCACAATGCTCAATACACTTGTCATGAAAATGCTCCCTGACACTTGTTGTCTGTATGCTCATTTTACCCTGTCATGACAAGTCTCCATGCTTTTTGCATCACAATGATCCATGCCCTTTTCATCACAATGCTCCAAGACCCATATAATCACGATGCTCCATGCCCTTGTCATCACAAAGCTCAATGGCGCATGCCATCAGAATGCTCCTTGGTCTTCTCCTCACAAAGCTCCATGCCCTTGTCATCACAAAGATCCAAGACGCCTATAATCACAATGTTCCATGCCCTTTTTCATCAGTATGCTCCATGAGACTTGTCATCACATGGCTCCATGGTTTTGTCATTATAAAGCTCCAAGTCCTAGTCATCACAGTGCTCCATTATATTTGTCATCACAATCCTCCATTACATTCTGCATCACAATACTCCCTGCCATTGTCATCGCAATGGACTATTACATATGTCATCACAATGCTCCCTGACACCTGTCTTCAAAATATTCCATGACCTTCTCATCACTATGCCCCATGCCCTTGTCATCACAATGCACCATGTCCACTGTCATCAAAATAATTATGAAAATTGTCAGACCAATACTCAATTCCCCTGTCATCTCAATGCTCCATGCCCTTTTTATCACAATGCTCCATGAACCCTGTCATCAAAATGCTCCGTGACTGCAGTCATCACAATGCTTCATAACGTTTGTCATCACAACAGTCCATGCCCGCATCATCACAAGGCTCTGTGTCCTTTGTACCCACAATGATCCATGAACATTTCATCACAATGCTCCGTGACCCTTGTCATCACAATGCTCCATGCCTTTGTCAGAACAATGCTCCATGACCCTTGTCATCACAATGTGCCATGCGCTTTTCATCACAATGATCCACAACCTTGTCATCGCTATGATCCATAAACCTTGTAATCACAATGATCCATGCACTTCTCATCCAAATGCTCTCTCACCTGAGATATCACCATATTCCATCACTACTTATCACAGTCCTCTCTCAGCCGTGTAATCACAGTGTTCCATGACCCCTGTCATCACAATGCTTCATCCCCTTATCAACAAAATATTCCATGACCCCTGACATCACAATGATCCTTAACCACTCTCATCAAAATGCTCCATGACACTTTTGATCCCAAAGATCCATGACCACTGGCATCACAATGTTCTATAACCCCTGTCATCAAAATATTCCATTACACTTTTCATCAAATTGCTGCATGACCCTGTCATCAAAATGTTCCCTGCCCTTCTCATCACAATGCACCACACCCTTGTCATCAAAATGCTCCATGACATTTGTCATCACAAAGCTCCATGACCGTTGGCATCACAATGCTCCATATCATTGCCATCACAATGCTCCATGAACCCCCTCATCAAATTGCCCCATGCCCTTGTCATCACAAAGCTCCTTGACACTTGTCATCACAATGCCCCTTGACCTTCTCATCACAATGCTCCATGCCATTGACATTACAATCCTCCATGACCCAAGTATCACAGTGTACCATGCCCTTGTCATCACAATGCTCCATGCCCACTCTTATCACAATAATCCATGAAATATTTCAGACCAAAGGTCAATGCCATTCTCATCAAAATGCTCCATTACCACTGTCATAACAATGCTCCATGACCCCTGCCATCACAATATTCCACTGCCTTGTCATCACATTGCTCCATGCCCTTGTCATCACAAAAATCCATGACCCATGTCACCAGAATGTTCCATGGCCTTCTCCTCACAATGCTCAATGCCCTTGTCATCACAATGCTCCAAGACCCCTGTAATCACAATTCTCCATGCCTCTTTTCATCAGAATGCTCCATGAGACTTGTTATCACAAGTATCCATGGTCATCTCATCACAATGCTCCAGGACCTTGTCATCACCATGCTCCATGACCCATGTCATCACAATACTCCATGAATATTTTCAGCCCAGTGCTCCATGACCTTCTCATCACAATGCTCCATGACCAATATCATCACAATGCTCCATGACAACTGTCATCACAACACTCCATGACACGTGACAACACAATGATCCGGGACTCTTGTCATCACAATGCTCCATTCCCTAGTCATCACCATGCACAATTCCAACTGTCATCACAATAATCCATGAAAATTATTAGACCAATGCTCCATGCCCTTGTCATCACAATGCACCATGCCATGTTATCACAATGTTCCAAGACCCCTGTAAGCAGAATGATCCATGCCCCTTTTCATCAGTATGCTCCATGAGACTTGTCATCACAAGGCTCCATGGTTATCTCATCACAATGCTCCAGGACCTTGTCATCACAATGTTTCACGACATTGTCATGAAAATTATCAATGGCCGCTGTCATCATAATGCTCCAAGCCGTAGTCATCACAATGCTCCATTATATTTGTCATCACAATCCTCCATTACATTTGGCATCACAATGCTCCATGCCATTGTCATCGCAATGGACCATGACATATGTCATCACAATGCTCCCTGACACATGTCTTCTCAATACTCCTTGCCCTTGTCATCACAAAGCTCCATGCCCTTTTCTTCACAATTCACCATGCCCACTGTCATCACAATAATCTATGAAACTTGTCAGACCAATGCTCCTTGCCCCTGTCATCACAATGCTCCATGCCCTTTTCTTCACAATGCACCATGCCCACTCTCATCACAATAATCCATGAAACCTTTCAAACCAATGCTCAATGCCCTCCTCATCACAATGATCCATTACCTCTGTCATAACAATGCTCCATGACCCCTGCCATCACAATGTTCAATGCCCTTGTCATCACAAAGCTCCATGACACGTCATCAGAATGTTCCATGTCCTTCTCATCAAAATGCTCCATGCCCTTGTCATCACAATGCTCCAAGACCCCTGTAATCACAATGCTCCATGCCCCTATTCATCTCAATGCTCCATGAACCCTGTCATCACAATGCATCATGCCAATCATTATAATGCTTCCGGCTATTGTCAGCACAATGAAATCAAAATTCTCCATGACCCCTGTCATCACAGTACTCCATGAACATTTTCAGCCCAATGCTCCATGACACTTGTCATCCCAATGCTCCATGTCCCCTGTATTCACAATGCTCCGTGACGCTTGTCATCACAGTGCTCCATGAAACTTTTCATCACAATGCTCCATGCCTTTGTCAGCAAAATGCTACATGACCATGTCATTACAATGCTCTATGCGCTTGTCATCACAATATTCCTTTACCATTGTCATCACAATCCTCCATGAAACTTGGGATCACATTGCTTCATGCCCTTGTCGTCACAATGCTCCCTGCTCCTTGAAATCAAAATGATCCATGACCACTGTCATCACAATGCTCCAAACCCTTGTGATCACAGTTTTCCATAACACTTGTCATCACAATGCTCCATGATGCCTGTCATCACAATGCTCCATGCCCGTTTCATCACAATGCTCCATGACCTTTGTCATCACAATTCTCAATACACTTGTCATCACAATGCTCCCGGACTTTTGTAGTCAGAATGATCCTTGAACCCTGTCACGAAAAGGCTCCATGCATTTTTCATCACAAAGCCCCATGCCGTTTTCATCACAATGCTCCATACCATTGTCATCAAAATACTCCACAAGCTTGTCATCAGAATGCTCCATAACCCTTGTCATCACAATTCTCCATGCACTTGTCAGGACAATGCTCCCTGAAACTTGTCATCACTATGCTCCAAGCCATTGTCATCACAATGCTCCATTACATTTGTCATCAGAATCCTCCATGACACTTGTCATCACAATGCTCCATGCCCTTGTATCACAATGTTCCAAGTCCCCTGTAATCAGAATGCTCCAGGCCCCTTTTCATCAGTATGCTCCTTGAGATTTGTCATCACAAGCCTCCATGGTTTTCTCATCACAATGCTCCAGGACTTGTCATCACAATGCTTCACGACATTGTCATGAAAATGCTCAATGGCCCTTGTCAACATAATTCTCCAAGCCCTAGTCATCACAATGCTCCATTATATTTGTCATCACATCCTCCATTACATTTGGCATCACAATGCTCCATGCTATTGTCATCGCAATGGACCATGACATAGGTCATCACAATGCTCCCTGACACTTGTCTTCACAATACTCCATGCCCTTGTCTTCACAATGCTCCATGCCCTTGTCATCACAATGCACCATGTCCACTGTCATAACAATAATCTATGAAACTTGTCAGACAAATGCTCCATGCCCCTGTCATCACAATGCTCCATGCCCTTGTCATCACAATACTCCATGACCCCTGTCATCACAATGCTCCGTGACTCCAGTCATCACTCTGCTTCATAACGTTTGTTATAACAACGGTCCATGCCCACGTCATCACAAGGCTCTGTGACCTTTGTAACCACAATGCTCCATGAACATTTCATCACAATGCTCCGTGACCCTTGTCATCACAATGCTCCATGCCTTTGTCAGAACAATGCTCCATGAACCATGTCATCACAATGTGCCATGCGGTTTTCATCACAATGATCCACAACCGTGTCATCGCTATGCTCCATAAACATTGTAATCACAATCCTCCATGCACTTATCATCCAAATGCCCTCTCACATGAGATATCACAATATTCCATCACTAGTCATCACAATCCTCGCTCAACCCTGTTATCATATTGTTCCATGACCCCTGTCATCAAAATGCTACATCCCCTTATCAGCACAATGTTCCTTGACCCCTGACATCACAATGTTCCATAACCCCGTCATCAAAATGCTCCATGACCCTTTTCATCCCAAAGCTCCATGATCCCTGGCAACACAATGTTCTATAACCCATGTCATCAAAATGTTCCATTACACTTTACATCAAATTGCTGCATGACCCTGTCATCAAAATGCTCCCTGCCCTTCTCATCACAATGCACAACACACTTGTCATCAAAATGCTCCATGACTTTTGTCATCACAAATATCCATGACCCTTGGCATCACAATGCTCCATGTCATTGTCATCACAATGCTCCATGAACCCTCTCATCACATTGCTCCATGCCCTTGTCATCAAAAGCTCCATGACACTTGTCATCACAATGCTCGATGTCCTTCTCATCACAATGCTTCATGCCCTTGTCATTACAATCCTCCATGACCCATGTATCACAGTGTACCGTGCCCTTGTCATCACAATGTTCCATGCCCACTCTCATCACAATAATCCATGAAACATTTCAGACCAATGCTCAATGCCGTTCTCATCCCAATGCTCCATTACCTCTGTCATAACAATGCTCCATGACCCCTGCCATCAAAATGTTCCACGGCCTGGTCATCACAAGGCTCCATGACCCTTGTCATCACAATGCTCCAAGACCCCTGTAATCACAATGCTCCATGCCCTTGTCATCACAAAGCTCCATGACACATGCCATCAGAATGTTCCATGGCCTTCTCCTCACAATGCTCCATGCCCTTGTCTTCACAATGCTCCAAGACGCCTGTAATCACAATTCTCCATGCCCCTTTTCATCAGAATGCTCTATGAGACTTGTCATCACAAGTCTCCATCGTCATCTCATCACAATGCTCCAGGACCTTGTCATCACCATGCTCCATTCCCTAGTCATCACAATGCTCCATGACCCCTGTCATCACAATACTACATGAATATTTTCAACCCAATGCTCCATGACCTTCTCATCACAATGCTCCATGACCAGTATCATCAAAATGCTCCATGACCACTGTCATCACAATGCGCCATTCCAACTGTCATCACAATAATCCATGAAACTTATTAGACCAATGCTCCATGCCCTTGTCATCACAATGCTCCATGCCCTTACTATCACAATGTTCCAAGACCCCTGTAATCAGAATGCTCCATGCCCCTTTTCATCAGTATGCTCCATGAGACCTTTCATCACAAGGCTGCATGGTTTTCTCATCACAGTGCTCGAGGACCTTGTCATCACAATGCTTCACGACATTGTCATGAAAATTCTCAATGGCCCTTGTCATCATAATGCTCCAAGCCCTAGTCATCACAATGCTCCATTATATTTGTCATCACAATCCTCTATTACATTTGGCATCACAATGCACCATGCCATTGTCATCGAAATGGACCATGACATATGTCATCACAATGCTCCCTCACACCTGTCTTCACAATTCTCCATGATTTTCTTTTTTTTTTTTACTTTCAGAAATACACATCAGTTTATTACACTAAACAGTTAAAAAATTCTACTTTAAAGTTGCTTCACTTAATTCTTTTTTTTTGCCTTATAACAAATTTAATCAGTTATACATATACATATGTTTCCATATCCCCTCCCTTTTGCGTCTCCCTCCCACCCTCCCTATCCCACCCCTCCAGGCGGTCACAAAGCACCAAGCTGATCTCCCTGTGCTATGCGGCTGCTTCCCACTAGCTATCTACCTTACGTTTGGTAGTGTATATATGTCCATGCCGCTCTTTCACTTTGGCACAGCTTACCCTTCCCCCTCCCCATATCCTCAAGTCCATTCTCTAGTAGGTCTGTGTCTTTATTCCTGTCTTACCCCTATGTTCTTCATGACATTATTTTTTCTTAAATTCCATATACATGTGTTAGCATACTGTATTTGTCTTTCTCTTTCTGACTTACTTCACTCTGTATGACAGACTCTAGGTCTATCCACCTCATTACAAATAGCTCAATTTCATTTCTTTTTATGGCTGAGTAATATCCCATTGTATATATGTGCCACATCTTCTTTATCCATTCATCCAATGATGGACACTTAGGTTGTTTCCATCTCCGGGCTATTGTAAATAGGGCTGCTATGAACATTTTGGTACATGTCTCTTTTTGAATTATTGTTTTCTCGGGGTATATGCCCAAAAGTGGGATTGCTGGGTCATATGGTAGTTCTATTTGTAGTTTTTTAAGGAACCTCCATACCGTTCTCCATAGCGGCTGTACCAATTCACATTCCCACCAGCAGTGCAAGAGTGTTCCCTTTTTTCCACACCCTCTCCAGCATTTATTGTTTCTAGATTTTTTGATGATGGCCATTCTGACTGGTGTGAGATGATATCTCATTGTAGTTTTGATTTGCATTTCTCTAATGAGTAAAGATGTTGAGCATCCTTTCATGTGTTTGTTGGCAGTCTGTATATCTTCTGTGGAGAAATGTCTATTTAGGTCTTCTGCCCATTTTTGGATTGGGTTGTTTGTTTTTTTGTTATTGAGCTGCATGAGCTGCTTATAAATTTTGGAGATTAATCCTTTGTCAGTTGCTTCATTTGCAAATATTTTCTCCCATTCTGAGGGTTGTCTTTTGGTCTTGTTTATGGTTTCCTTTGCTGTGCAAAAGCTTTGAAGTTTCATTAGGTCCCATGTGTTTATTTTTGTCTTTATTGTCATTTCTCTAGGAGGTAGGTCAAAAAGGATCTTGCTGTGATTTATGTCATAGAGTGTTCTGCCTATGTTTTCCTCTAAGAGTTTGATAGTGTCTGGCCTTACATTTAGGTCTTTAATCCATTTTGAGCTTATTTTTGTGTATGGTGTTAGGGAGTGATCTAATCTCATACTTTTACATGTCCCTATCCAGTTTTCCCAGCACCACTTATGGAAGAGACTGTCCTTTCTCCACTGTACATTCCTGCCTCTTTTATCAAAGATAAGGTGACCATATGTCCGTGGGTTTAACTCTGGGCTTTCTATCCTGTTCCATTGATCTATCTTTCTGTTTTTGTGCCAGTACCATACTGTCTTGATTAATGTAGCTTTGTAGTATAGTCTGAAGTCAGGGAGCCTGATTCCTCCAGCTCCATTTTTCGTTCTCAAGATTGCTTTGGCTATTCGGGGTCTTTTGTGTTTCCATACAAATTGTGAAAATTTTTGCTCTAGTTCTGTGAAAAATGCCAGTGGTAATTTGATAGGGATTGCATTGAATCTGTAGATTGTTTTGGGTAGTAGAGTCATTTTCACAATGTTGATTCTTCCAATCCAAGAACATGGTACATCTCTCCATCTATTTGTATCATCTTTAATTTCTTTCATCAGTGTCTTATAATTTTCTGCATACAGGTCTTTTGTCTCCTTAGGTAGGTTTATTCCTAGATATTTTATTCTTTTTGTTGCAGTGGTAAATGGGAGTGTTTCCTTGATTTCACTTTCAGATTTTTCATCATTAGTATATAGGAATGCCAGAGATTTCTGTGCATTAATTTTGTATCCTGCAACTTGACCAAATTCATTGATTAACTCTAGTAGTTTTCTGGTAGCATCTTTAGGATTCTCTATGTATAGTATCATGTCATCTGCAAACAGTGACAGCTTTACTTCTTCTTTTCCGATTTGGATTCCTTTTATTTCCTTTTCTTCTCTGATTGCTGTGGCTAAAACTTCCAAAACTATGTTGAATAAGAGTGGTGAGAGTGGGCAACCTTGTCTTGTTCCTGATCTTAGTGGAAATGGTTTCAGTTTTTCACCATTGAGGACGATGTTGGCTGTGGTTTGTCATATATGGCCTTTATTATGTTGAGGAAAGTTCCCTCTATGCCTACTTTCTGCAGGGTTTTTATCATAAATAGGTGTTGAATTTTGTCGAAAGCTTTCTCTGCATCGATTGAGATGATCATATGGTTTTTCTCCTTCAATTTGTTAATATGGTGTATCACGTTGATTGATTTGCGTATATTGAAGAATCCTTGCATTCCTGGAATAAACCCCACTTGATCATGGTGTATGATCCTTTTAATGTGCTGTTGGATTCTGTTTGCTAGTATTTTGTTGAGGATTTTTGCATCTATGTTCATCAGTGATATTGGCCTGTAGTTTTCTTTCTTTGTGACATCCTTGTCTGGTTTTGGTATCAAGGTGATGGTGGCCTCGTAGAATGAGTTTGGGAGTGTTCCTCCCTCTGCTATATTTTGGAAGAGTTTGAGAAGGATAGGTGTTAGCTCTTCTCTAAATGCTTGATAGAATTCGCCTGTGAAGCCATCTGGTCCTGGGCTTTTGTTTGTTGGAAGATTTTTAATCACAGTTTCAATTTCAGTGCTTGTGATTGGTCTGTTCATATTTTCTATTTCTTCCTGGTTCAGTCTTGGCAGGTTGTGCATTTCTAAGAATTTGTCCATTTCTTCCAGGTTGTCCATTTTATTGGCATAGAGTTGCTTATAGTAATCTCTCATGATCTTTTGTATTTCTGCAGTGTCAGTTGTTACTTCTCCTTTTTCATTTCTAATTCTATTGATTTGAGTCTTCTCCCTTTTTTTCTTGATGAGTCTGGCTAATGGTTTATCAATTTTGTTTATCTTCTCAAAGAACCAGCTTTTAGTTTTATTGATCTTTGCTATCGTTTCCTTCATTTCTTTTTCATTTATTTCTGATCTGATTTTTATGATTTCTTTCCTTCTGCTAACTTTGGGATGTTTTTGTTCTTCTTTCTCTAATTGCTTTAGGTGCAAGGTTAGGTTGTTTATTCGAGATGTTTCCTGTTTCTTAAGGTGGGATTGTATTGCTATAAACTTCCCTCTTAGAACTGCTTTTGCTGCATCCCATAGGTTTTGGGTAGTCGTGTCTCCATTGTCATTTGTTTCTAGGTATTTTTTAATTTCCTCTTTGATTTCTTCAGTGATCACTTCGTTATTAAGTAGTGTATTGTTTAGCCTCCATGTGTTTGTATTTTTTACAGATCTTTTCCTGTAATTGATATCTAGTCTCATAGCATTGTGGTCGGAAAAGATACTTGATACAATTTCAATTTTCTTAAATTTACCAAGGCTTGATTTGTGACCCAAGATATGATCTATCCTGGAGAATGTTCCATGAGCACTTGAGAAAAATGTGTATTCTGTTGTTTTTGGATGGAATGTCCTATAAATATCAATTAAGTCCATCTTGTTTAATGTATCATTTAAAGCTTGTGTTTCCTTATTTATTTTCATTTTGGATGATCTGTCCATTGGTGAAAATGGGGTGTTAAAGTCCCCTACTATGAGTGTGTTACTGTCAATTTCTCCTTTTATGGCTGTTAGTATTTTCCTTATGTATTGAGGTGCTCCTATGTTGGGTGCATAAATATTTACAATTGTTATATCTTCTTCTTGGATCGATCCCTTGATCATTATGTAGTGTCCTTCTTTGTCTCTTCTAGTAGTCTTTATTTTAAAGCCTATTTTGTCTGATATGAGAATTGCTACTCCAGCTTTCTTTTGGTTTCCATTTGCATGGAATATCTTTTTCCATCCCCTTACTTTCAGTCTGTATGTGTCTCTAGGTCTGAAGTGGGTCTCTTGTAGACAGCATATATATGGGTCTTGTTTTTGTATCCATTCAGCCAATCTGTATCTTTTGGTGGGAGCATTTAGTCCATTTACATTTAAGGTAATTATCGATATGTATGTTCCTATTCCCATTTTTTAATTTGTTTTGGGTTTGTTATTGTAGGTCTTTTCCTTCTGTTGTGTTTCTTGCCTAGAGAAGTTCCTTTAGCATTTGTTGTAAAGCTGGTTTGGTGGTGCTGAACTCTCTCAGCTTTTGCTTGTCTGTAAACGTTTTAATTTCTCCATCAAATCTGAATGAGATCCTTGCTGGGTAGAGTAATCTTGGTTGCAGGTTTTTCTCCTTCATAACTTTAATTATGTCCTGCCACTCCCTTCTGGCTTGTAGAGTTTCTGCTGAGAGATCAGCTGTTATCCTGATGGGGATTCCCTTGCGTGTTATTTGTTGTTTTTGCCTTGCTGCTTTTAATATGATTTCTTTGTGTTTAATTTTTGACAGTTTGATTAATATGTGTCTTGGCGTATTTCTCCTTGGATTTATTCTGTATGGGACCCTCTGTGCCTCCTGGACTTGATTAACTATTTCCTTTCCCATATTAGGGAAGTTTTCAACTATAATCTCTTCAAATATTTTCTCAGTCCCTTTCTTTTTCTCTTCTTCTTCTGGAACCCCTATAATTCGAATGTTGGTGCGTTTAATGTTGTCCCAGAGGTCTCTGAGACTGTCCTCTGTTCGTTTCATTCTTTTTTCTTTATTTTGTTCTGCAGCAGTTATTTCCACTATTTTATCTTCCACCTCACTTATCCGTTCTTCTACCTCAGTTATTCTGCTATTGATCCCATCTAGAGTATTTTTTATTTCATGTATTGTGTTTTTAATCGATGCTTGATTCATCTTTAGTTCTTCTAGGTCCTTGTTAACTGTTTCTTGCATTTTGTCTATTCTATTTCCAAGATTTTGGATCTGGGAAATAGAATCTTGGATCATCTTTACCATCATTATTCTGAATTCTTTTTCAGGTAGACTGCCTATTTCCTCTTCATTTGTTAGATCTGGTGGGTTTTTATCTTGCTCCTTCTCCTGCTGTGTGTTTTTCTGTCTTCTCATTTTGCTTATGTTACTGTGTTTGGGGTCTCCTTTTTGCAGGCTGCAGGTTCGTAGTTCCCGTTGTTTTTGGTGTCTGTCCCCAGTGGCTAAGGTTGGTTTAGTGGGTTGTGTAGGCTTCCTGGTGGAGGGGACTAGTGCCTGTGTTCTGGTGGATGAGGCTGGATCTTGTCTTTCTGGTGGGCAGGTCCACGTCTGGTGGTGTGTTTTGGGGTGTCTGCAGACTTTTTATGAGTTTAGGCCACCTCTCTGCTAATGGGTGGCGTTGTGTTCCTGTCTTGCTAGTTGTTTGGCATAGGGTGTCCAGCACTGTAGCTTGCTGGTCGTTGAGTGAAGCTGGGTGCTGGTGTTGAGATGGAGATCTCTGGAAGATTTTTGCCGTTTGATATTATGTGGAGCTGGGAGGTCTCTTGTGGACCAGTGTCCTGAAGTTGGCTCTCCCACCTCAGAGGCACAGCACTGACTCTGGGCTCCTCAATTTGGGATGATGTGTTGTCTATTCATGTATTCCACAGATGCAGGGTACATCAAGTTGATTGTGGAGCTTTAATCCGCTGCTTCTGAGGCTGCTGGGAGAGGTTTCCCTTTCTCTTCTTTGTTCTCACAGCTCCTGCGTCTCAGCTTTGGATTTGGCCCCGCCTCTGCGTGTAGGTCGCCGGAGGGCGTCTGTTCTTCGCTCAGGCAGGACAGGGTTAAAGGAGCAGCCTCTTCGGGGACTCTGGCTCACTCAGGCCGTGCGGGAGGGAGGGGCACGGAGTGCGGGGCGAGCCTGCAGCGGCAAAGGTCGGCGTGACGTAGCACCAGCCCGAGGCGCGCCATGCGTTCTCCCAGGGAAGCCGCTCCTGGATCCCAGGACCCCGGCAGTGGCGGGCTGCACAGGCTCCCGGAAGGGCGGTGTGGGCAGTGACCTGCGCTCGCACACACGCTTCTTGGCAGCGGCGGCAGCAGCCCCAGCGTCCCACGCCCGTCTCTGGGCTCCGCGCTTTCAGTCGCGACTCGCGCCCGTCTGTGGAGCCCCTTTAAGCAGCGCTCTTAATCCCCTCTCCTCGCGCACCAGGAAACCAAGAGGGAAGAAAAAGTCTCTTGCCTCTTCGGCAGCTCCAGAGTTTTCCCGGACTCCCTCCCGGCTAGCTGTGGCACATTAGCCCCCTTCCGGCTGAGTTCTCGCCGCCAGCCCCAGTCCGCTCCCTGCGCTCTGACCGAAGCCCGAGCCTCAGCTTCCAGCGCTGCGTGCCCCGGCGGGCGAGCAGACAAGCCTCTCGGGCTGGTGAGTGCCGCTCGGCACTGATCCTCTGTGTGTGGATCTCTCCGCTTTGCCCTACCCAGGTATGTGGGGAGTTTCTTGCCTTTTGGGAGGTCTGGGGTCTTCTGCCAGCGTCCAGTAGGTGTTCTGTAGGAGTTGTTCCACGTGTAGCTGTATTTCTGGTGTATCCGTGGGGAGGAAGGTGATCTCCGCATCTTACTCTTCCGCCATTTTACCCGGAAGTCTCTCCATGATATTCTCATCACAATGTTCCATGACCTTGTCATCTCAATCCTCTATGACCCCTGTCAAAACAATGCTCCGTGACTCCAGTCATCACAATGCTTCATAAAGTTTGTGATCACAATGGTCCATGCCCGCGTCATCACAAGGCTCTTTGACATTTGTAACCACAATGCTCTATGAACATTTCATCACAATGCTCCGTGAACCTTGTCATCACAATGCTCCATGCCTTTGTCAGAACAATGCTCCATGACCATTGTCATCACAATGTGCCATGTGCTTTTCATCACAATGATCAACAACCTTGTCATCGCTATGCTCCATAAACCTTGTAATCACAATGCTCCATGCACTTTTCATCCAAATGCTCTCTCACCACTGATATCACAATGCTACATCACTATTGGTCACAATACTCCCTCACCCCTGTCATCACAATGTTCCATGACTCCTGTCATCACAATCCTACATGCACTTATCATCACAATGTTCGATGACCCATGACATCACAGTGTTCCATAACACCTGTCATCAAAAGGCTCCATGACCCTTTTCATCAAAATGCTCCATGACCCTGTCAGCAGAATGCACCCTGCCCTTCTCATCACAATGCACAACACCCTTGCCATCAAAATGCTCCATGACCTTTGTCCTCACAAAGATCCATGACCCTTGGCATCACAATGCTCCATGCCCTTGTCATCACAATGCTCCATGAACACTCTAATCACAATGCTCCATGCCCTTGTCATCACAATGATCCATGACCCTTGGCATCACAATGCTCCATGTCATTGTCATCACAATGCTCCTTGTACCCTCTCATCACATTGCTCCATGCCCTTGTCATTACAATTGTCCATGACCCATGTATCACAGTGTTACGTGCCGTGGTCATAACAATGCTCCAGCCCACTCTCATCACAATAATGTATGAAGTATTTCAAACCAATGTTCAATGCCCTTCTCATCACAATGCTCCATTACCTCTGTCATAACAATGCTCCATGACACCTGCCATCACAATATACCACGGCCTTGTCATCACAAGTCTCCATGACCCTTGTCATCACAATGCTCCAAGACCCCTGTAATCACAATGCTCCATGCCCTTGTCATCACAAATTTCAATGACGCATGACATCAGAATGCTCCTTGGTCTTCTCCTCACAGTGCTCCATGCCCTTGTCATCACAACGTTCCAAGACCCCTGTAATCACAATGCTCCATGACTTGTCCTCAAAAAACTCCATGACGCATGTCATCAGAATGCTCCATGGACTTCTCATCACAATGCTCCATGCCCTAGTCATCACAGTGCTCCAAGACCCCAGTAATCACAATGTTCCATGTCCCTTTTCATCAGAATGCTCCATGAGACTTGTCATCACAAGTCTCCATGTCTTCTCATCACAATGCTCCAGGACCTTGTCATCACCATGCTCCATTCCCTTGGCATCACAATGCTCCATGACACATGTCGTCACAATAATCCATGAACATTTTCAGCCCAGTGCTCCACGACCTACTCATCAAAATGTTCCATGGCCAATATCATCACAATGCTCCATGACCACTCTTATCACAACACTCCTTGACACCTGACAACACAATGATCCGGGACTCTTGTCATCACAATGCTCCATTCCCTAGTCATCACAATGCCCCATGACACATGTCATCACAACACTCCATGAACATTTTCATCCCAGTGCTCCAAGAACCTTGTCATCACAATGATCCATGCCCTTGTCATCCCAATGCTCCATGACCCCTGTATACACAATGCTCCGTGACGCTTGTCATCACAGTGCTCCATGACACATGTCATCACAATGCTCCATGCCTCTGTCAGCAAAACGCTACATGACCTTGTCATTACAAAGCTCTATGCGCTTGTCATCACAATACTCCATTTCCATCGTCATCACAATCCTCCATGAACCTTGGGATCACATTGTTTCATACCCATGTCATCACAATGCTCCATGCTCCTTGAAATCAAAATGATCCATGACTACTGTCATCACAATACTCCAAAACCTTGTAATCACAGTGTTCCATAACACTTGTCATCACAACGCTCCATGATGCCTGTCATCACAATACTCCATGCCCTTTTCATCACAATGCTCCATGACCTTTGTCATCACAATTCTCAATACACTTGTCATCACAATGCTCCCTGACACTTGTCGTCAGAATGCTCCTTGAACCCTGTCACGAAAAGGCTCCATGCCTCTTTCATCGCAATTCGACATGCCGTTTTCATCACAATGCTCCATGCCATTATCATCAAAATAGTCCACAAGCTTGTCATCAGAATGTTCCAGGACCCTTGTCAACACAATTTTCCATGCACTTGTCAGCACAATGCTCCTTGACCCTTGTCATCATATTGCTCCAAGCCATTGTCATCACAATGCTCCATTACCTTTGTCATCAGAATCCTCCATGACAATAGGCATCACAATGCTCCATGCATTTGTCATCACAATGGGCCATTGCATATGTCATCACAATGCTCCCTGACACCTCTCTTCACAATACTGCATGACCTGGTCCTCACAATGCTCCATGCCCTTGTCATCACAATGCTCCATGATCTTTGTCATTAAAATTCTCAAATACACTTGTCATCACAATGCTCCCTTACCCTTGTGGTCAATATGCTCCTTAAACCCTGTCATGAAAAGGCTCCATGCCATTTTCATAACAATGAACCATGCCATTTTCATCACAATGCTCCAAGATCCCTGTAATCACAATGCTCCATGCACATCTCATCAAAATGCTCTCTCACATGATATATCAAAATGTTCCATCACTAGTCATCACAATACTCCCTCACACCTGTAATCAAAATATTCCAGGACCCTGTCATCACAATGCTACATCCCCTTATCATCACAATGTTCCATGACGCCTGACATCACAATGTTCCATAACCCCTGTCATCAAAATGCTCCATGACCCTTTTCATCCCAAAGCTCCAAGGCCCCTGACATCACAATGTTCTATAACCCCTGCCATCAAAATGTTCCATTACAGTTTTTATCAAATTGCTGCATGACCTGGTCATCAAAATGCCCCCTGCAATTCTCATCACAATGCACCATGCCCTTGTCATCAAAATGCTCCATGACTTTTCATCACAAAGCTCCATGACCCTTGGCATCACAATGCTCCATGTCATTGTCATCACAATGCTCCATGAAACCTCTCATCATATTGCTCCATGCCCTTGTCATCACAAAGCTACATGACACTTGTCATCACAATGCTCGATGCCCTTCTCATCACAATGCTCCATACCCTTGTCATTACAATCCTGCATGACCCATGTATCACAGTGTTCCATGTCCTTGTCATCACAATGCTCCATGCCCACTCTCATCACAATAATCCAGGAAATATTTCAGACCAAAGTTCCATGCCCTTCTCATCAAAATGCTCAATTACACCTGTCATAACAATGCACCATGACCCCTGCCATCACAATGTTCCACGGCGTAGCCATCACAGGGTTCCATGACACTTGTCATCACAATGCTCCAGACCCCTGAAATCACAATGCTCCATGACCTTGTCATCACAAAGCTCCATTACGCATATCATCAGAATGTTCCATGGCCTTCTCATCACAATGCTCCATGCCCATGTCATCACAATGCTCCAAGACCCTTGTAATCACAATGCTCCATGCCCCTTTTCATCTCAATGCTCCATGAACCGGGTCATCACAGTGCACCATGCCCATCATCATAATGCTTCAGGCTCTTGTCATCACAATGAAATCAATATTCTCCATGACCTCTGTAATCATAATGCTCCGAACCCTTGTGATCACACTCTTCCATAACACTTATCATCAAAACACCCCATGACGCTCATCATCACAATTATCCATGGTCTTCTCATCACAAAGCTCCATGATCTTTGTCATCACAATGCTCAATACACTTGTCATCACAATGCTCCCTGACACTTGTCGTCAGTAGGCTCCTTGAACCCTGTCATGACAAGGCTCCATGCCTTTTTCATAAGAATGATCCATGCACTTTTCATCACAATGCTCCAAGATCCCTGTAATCTCAAATGCTCCATGCCCTTGTCATCACAAAACTCCATGACGCATGTCATCAGAATGCTCCATGGCCTTCTCATCACAATGCTCCATGTCCTAGTCATCAAAATGCTCCATGACCCCTGTAATCACAATGCTCCATGTCCATTTTTATCAGAATACTCCATGAGACTTGTCATCACAAGTCTCCATGGTTTTCTCATCACAATGCTGCAGGATCTTGTCATCACCATGCTCCATTCCGTTGTCATAACAATGCTCCATGACACATGTCATCACAATGCTCCATGCCTTTGTCAGCAAAATGCTACATGACCTTTCCATTACAATGCTCTATGCGCTTGTCATCACAATACTCCATTTTCATTGTCATCACAATCCTCCATGAACCTTGGGATCACATTGCTTCATGCCCTTGTCATCACAGTGCTCCATGCTCCTTGAAATCAAAATGATCCATGACCTCTGTCATCACAATGCACCAAATGCTTTGATCTCAGTGTTCCATAACACTTGTCATCAGAATGCTCCATGATGCCTTTCATCACAATACTCCATGACCTTTTCATCACAATGCTCCATGACCATTGTCATCACAATTCTCAATACACATGTCATTACAATGCTCACTGACACTTGTCATCAGAATGCTCCTTGAACCCTGTCATGATAAGGCTCCATGCCTTTTTCATCACAATGCCCCATGCCGTTTTCATCACAATGCTCCATGCCATTGTCATCAAAATACTCCACAAGCTTATCATCAGAAAGCTCCATGACCCTTGTCATCACAATTCTCCATGCCTTGTCAGCACAATGCTCCCTGACACTTGTCATCACAATGCTCCAAGCCATTGTCATCACAATGCTCCATTACCTTTGTCATCAGAATCCTTCATGACACTTGGCATCACAATGCTTCATGCCATTGTCATCACAATGGGCCATTACATATGTCATCACAATGCTCACTGACACCTGTCTTCACAATACTGCATGACCTGGTCATCACAATGCTCCATGCCCTTGTCATCCCAATGCGCCATTCCAACTGTCATCGCAATAATCCATGAAACTTTTTAGACCAATGTTCTATGCCCTTGTCATCACAATGCTCCATGCCCTTTTTATCACAATGCTCCATGACCCCTGTCATCACAGTGCTCCGTTACTCCAGTCATCACAATGCTTCATGATTTTGTCATCACAGTGGTCCATGCCCTCGTCATCAACAGTCTGTGTCACCTTTTTAACCACAGTGCTCCATGAACTTTTCATCACAATATTCTTTGTCCCTTGTCATCACAATGCTCCATGCGCTTGTCAGCACAATGCTCCATGACACATGTCATCACAATGCACCATGCGCTTGTCATCACATTGCTCCAAAATCTTGTCATCAAAATGCTCCTTAAAATTTGTCATCACAATGCGCCATAAACTTCTCATCAAAATGCTCTCTCACCACTGATATCACAATGCTACATCACTATTTGTCACAATACTCCCTCACCCCTGTCATCACAATGTTCCATGACTCCTGTCATCACAATGCTACATGCACTTATCATCACAATGTTCGATGACACCTGACATCACAATGTTCCATAACACCTGTCAGCAAAATGTTCCATGACACTTTTCATCAAATTGCTCCATGACCCTATCATCAGAATGCTCCCTGCCTTTCTCATCACAATGCACAACGCCCTTGCCATCAAAATGCTCCATGACCTTTGTCATCACAAAGATCCATGACCCATGGCAGCACAGTGCTCCATGTCATTGTCATCACAATGCTCCATGCAAGCTCTCATCACATTGCTCCATGCCCTTGTCTTCACAAAGCTCCATGACACATGTCATCAGAATGCTCCATGGCCTTCTCATCACAATGATCCATGCCCTTGCCATCACAATGCTCCATTACCACTGTCATAACAATGCTCCATGACCCCTGCCATCACGATGTTCCATGGCCTTGTCATCACAAAGCTCCATGACCCTTCTCATCACAATGCTCCAAGAACCCTGTAATCACAATGCTCTATGCCCCTTTTCATCTCAATGATCCATGATCCCTGTCATCACAATTTACCATGCCCATCATCATAATGCTTCATGCTATTGTCATCACAATTAAATCAAATTGCTCCATGACCTCTGTCATAACAATGCTCCAAACCCTTGTGATCACAATATTCCATAACACTTGTCATCACAATGCCCCATGACGCTCGTCATCACAATTATCAATGGTCTTCTCATCACAATGCTCTTGACCATTGTCATCACAATGCTCAATACACTTGTCATCAAAGTGCTCCCTGACACTTGTTTTACTGTATGCTCCTTGAAACCTGTCATGACAAGGCTCCATGCCTATTTCGTCACAATGATCCATGCCATTTTCATCACAATGCTCCAAGACCCATGTAATCACAATGCTCCATGCCCTTGTCATCACAAAGCTCGATGACGCATGCCATCAGAATGCTCCTTGGTCTTCTCCTCACAATGCTCCATGCCCTTGTCCTCACAATGTTCCAAGACCCTTTTCATCAGTATGCTCCATGAGACTTGTCATCACAAGGCTCCATGGTTTTGTCATCACAATGCTCAAGGAACTTGTCATCACAATGCTTCACGACCTTGTCATGAAAATTCTCAATGGCCATTGTCATCATAATGCTCCAAGCCATAGTCATCACGATGCTCCATTATATTTGTCATCACAATTCTCCATTTCATTTGGCATCACAATACTCCCTGCCATTGTCATCGCAATGGACCATGACATATGTCATCACAATGCTCCCTGACACCTGTCTTCACAATACACCATGACCTTCTCTACACAATGATCCATGCCCTTGTCATCACAATGCACCATGTCCACTGTCATCACAATAATCTATGAATCTTGTCAGACAAATGCTCCATGCTCCTGTCATCACAATGCTCCATGCCCTTGTAATCACAATGCTTCATGACTTGTCATCACAATCCTCCATGACCCATGACACATGTATCACAGTGTTCCATGCTCTAGTCATCACAATGCTCCAAGACCCCTGTAATCACAATGCTCCATGCCCATTTTCACCAGAATGCTCCATGAGACTTGTCATGACAAGTCTCCATGGTCTTCTCATCACAATGCTCCTGGACCTTGTCATCACCATGCTCCATTCTCTTCTCATCACAATGCTACATGACCCCTGTCATCACAATAATCCATGAATACATTCAGCCCAATGCTCCAAGACCTATTCATCACAATGCTCCTTGGCCAATATCATCACAGTGCTCCATGACCACTGTCCTCACAACTCTCCATGACACCCGACAACACAATGATCCACGACTCTTGTCATCACAATGCTCCATTCCATAGTCATCACAATGCTCCATGACACCAGTCATCACAACACTCCATGAACATTATCAGCCCAGTGCTCCATGACCCTTGTCATCACAATGATACATGCCCTTGTCATCCCAATGCTCCATGACCCCTGTATTCACAATGCTCCGTGACGCTTGTCATCACAGTGCTCCATGACTCATGTCATCACAATGCTCCATGCCTTTGTCAGCAAAATGCTACATGACCTTGTCATTACAATGCTCTATGCGCTTGTCATCAGAATAATCCATTTCCATTGTCATCACAATCCTCTATGAAACTTGGGATCACATTGCTTCATGCACTCCTCCTCACAATGCTCCATGCTCCTTGAAATCAATATGATCCATGACCTCTGTCATCACAATGCTCCAAACCCTTGTGATCACAATGTTCCATAACTCTTGTCATCACAACGCTCCATGATGCCTGTCATGAAAATACTCCATGCTCTTTTCATCACAATGCTCCATGACCTTTGTCATCACAAGGCTGCCTGACACTTGTCATCAGTATGCTCCTTGAACCCTGTCAGAAAAAGGATCCATGCCTTTTTCATCACAATGTCCCATGCCGTTTTCATCACAATGCTCCATGCCATTGTCATCAAAATACTCCACAAACTTGTCATCAGAATGCTGCATGACCCTTGTCATCACATTTCTCCATGCACTTGTCAGCACAATGCTCCCTGACCCTTTTCATCAAAATGCTCCAAGCCATTGTCATCACAATGCTCCATTACCTTTGCCATCAGAATGCTCCTTGACACTTGGCATCCCAATGCTCCATGCCATTGTCATCACAATAGGCCATTACATATGTCATCACAATGCTCCCTGACACCTGTCTTCACAATACTGCATGACCTGGCCATCACAATGCTCCATGCCCTTGTCATCACAATGTGCCATTCCAACTGTCATCGCAATAATCCATGAAACTTATTAGACCAATGCTCCTTGCACTGGTCATCACAATGCTCCATGCCCTTGATAAAACAATGCTCCATGACCCCTGCCATCACAATGCTCTGTGACTCCAGTCATCACAATGCTTCATGACCTTTGTCACCACAATGGGCCATGCCCTCGTCATCATCACTCTCTGTGAGCTTTTTAACCAAAATGATCCATGAACTTTTCATCACAATGCTCTTGAACCCTTGTCATCACAATGCTCTATGCTTTTCTCAGCACAATGCTCCATGACCCTTGTCATCACAATGCTCCATGCGCTTGTCAGCACAATGCTCCATGACACATGTCATCACAATGCTCCATGACCCCTGTCATCACAATGCTCCGTGTCTCCAGTCATCACAATGCTTCATAACGTTTGTCATAACAATGATCCATGCCCGTGTCATCACAAGATTCTGTGACCTTTGTAACCACAATGCTCCATGAACTTTTCATCACAATTCACAGTGACCCTTGTCATCACAATGCTCCATGTCTTTGTCAGAACAATGCTCCATGACCATTGTCTTCACAATGTGCCATGCGCATTTCATCACAACGGTCCACAACCTTGTCATTGCAATGATCCATAAACCTTGTAATCACAATGGTCCATGCACTTCTCATCAAAATGCTCTCTCACCAGAGATATCACAGTGTTCCATGACTAGTCATCACAATACACCCTCACCCCTGTAATCACAATGTTCCATGACCCTGTCATCACACTGCTACATCCCCTTATCATCACACTGTTCCATGACCCCTGACATCACAATGTTCCATAACCCCTGTCATCAAAATTCTCCATGATCCTTTTCATCCCAAAGCTCCAAGACCCCTGACATCACAATGTTCTATAACACCTGCCATCAAAATATTCCATTACACTTTTCATCAAATTGCTGCATGGCCCGGTCATCAAAATGCTCCCTGCACTTCTCATCACAATGCACCATGCCCTTGTCATCAAAATGCTCCATGACTTGTCATCACAAAGCTCCATGAACACTCTCATAACATTGCTCAATGCCCTTGTCATCACAAAGCTCCATGACACTTGTCATCACAATGCTTGATGCCCTTCTCATCACAATGCTCCATGCCCTTTTCATTACAATCCTGCGTGACCCATGTATCATAGTGTTCCGTGCCCTTGTCATCACAATGCTCCATGCCCACTCTCATCACAATAATCCATGAAACATTTCAGACCAATGTTCCATGCCCTTCTCATCAGAATGCTCCATTACCTCTGTCATAACAATGCACCATGACCCCTGCCATCACAATGTTCCACGGCCTAGTCATCACAAGGTTCCATGACACTTGTCATCACAATGCTGAAGGCCCCTGTAATCACAATGCTCCTTGCCCTTGTCATCACAAAGCTCCATGACGCATGTCATCAGAAAGTTCCATGGCCTTCTCATCACAATGCTCCATGCCCTTGTCATCACAATGCTCCAAGACCTTTGTAAACACAATGCTCCATGCCCCTTTTCATCTCAATGCTCCATGAACCCTGCCATCACAATGCACCATGCCCATCATCATAATGCTTCAGGCTATTGTCATCACAATGAAATCAATATTGTCCATGACCTCTGTCACCATAATGCTCCAAACACTTGTGATCACAATGTTCCATAACACTTATCATCACAACACCCCATGACGCTCATCATCACAATTATCCATGGTCTTCTCTTCACAATGCTCCATGATATTTGTCATCACAATGCTCAATACAATTGTCATCACAATGCTCCCTGACACTTGTCGTCAGTATGCTCCTTGAACCCTGTCATGACAAGGCTCCATGCCTTTGTCATCACAATATTCCATGCCCTTTTCATCACAATGCTCCAAGATCCCTGTAATCACAATGATCCATGCCCTTGTCATCAAAAAGCTCCATGACACATGTCATCAGAATGCTTCATGGCCTTCTCATCATAATGCTCCATGCCCTTGTCATCACAATGCTCCAAGACCCGTGTAATCACAATGCTCCAGCCCCCTTTTAATCAGAATGCTTCATGAGACTTGTCATCACAAGTCTCCATGGTCTTCTCCTCAAAATGCTCCAGGACCTTGTCATCACCATGCTCCATTCCCTTCTCATCACAATGCTCCATGACCCCTGTCATCACAATAGTCCATGCCCTTTTCATCACAATGCTCCATGACCTTTGTCATCACAATTTTTAATACACTTGTCATCACAATGCTCCCTGACACTTGTCATCAGAATGCTCCTTGAGCCCTGTCACGAAAAGGCTCCATGCCTTTTTCATCACAATGCCCCATGCCGTTCTCATTAAAATGATCCATGCCATTTTCATCAAAATACTCCACAAGCTTGTCATCAGAATGCTCCATGACACTTGTCATTACAATTCTCCACGCACTTGTCAGCACAATGCTCCCTGACCCTTGTCATCACAATGCTCCAAGCCATTGTCATCACAATGCACCATTACTTTTGTCATCAGAATCCTCCATGACACTTTGCATCACAATGCTCCATGCCATTTTCATCACAATGGGCCATTACATATGTCATCACAATGCTCCCTGACACCTGTCTTCACAATACTGCATGGCCTGGTCATCACAATGCTCCATGCCATTGTCATCACAATGCGCCATTCTAACTGTCATCACAATAATCCATGAAACTTATTAGACCAATGTTCCATGCCCTTGTCATCACAATGCTCCATGCCCTTGTTATCACAATGCTCCATGACCCCTGTCATCACAATGCTCCGTGACTCCAATCATCACAATGCTTCATGACCTTTGTCATCACAATGGTCCATGCCCTGGTCATCAACAGTCTCTGTGACCTTTTTAACCACAATGCTCCATGAACTTATCATCACAATGCTCTTTGACCCTTGTCATCACAATGCTCCATGCGCTTGGCAGCACAATGCTCCATGACACATGTCATCACAATGCACCATGTGCTTGTCATCACAGTGCTCCACAATCTTGTCATCACAATGCTCCATAAAATTTGTCATCACAATGCTCCATGCACTTCTCATCAAAATGCTCTCTCACCACTGATATCACAATGCTACATCACTATTTGTCACAATACTCCATCACTCCTGTCATCAAAATGCTACATGCACTTATCATCACAATGTTCGATGACCCCTGACATCACAATGTTCCATAACACCTGTCATCAAAATGTTCCATGACACTTTTCATCAAATTGCTCAAAGACCCTGTCATCAGAATGTTCCCTGCCTTTCTCATCACAATGCACAACGCCCTTGCCATCAAAATTCTCCATGACCTTTGTCATCACAATGATCCATGACCCTTGGCATCACAATGCTCCATGTCATTGTCATCACAGTGCTCCATGCACGCTCTCATCACATTGCTCCATGCCCTTGTCTTCACAAAGCTCCATGACTCATGTCATCAGAATGCTCCATGACATTGTCATCACAATGATCCATGTTCTTGCCATCACAATGCTCCATTACCACTGTCATAACAATGCTCCATGACCCCTGCCATCACGATGTTCCATGGCCTTGTCATCACAAATCTCCATGACCCTTCTCATCACAATGCTCCAAGAACCCTATAATCACAATGCTCTATGCCCCTTTTCATCTCAATGATCCATGAACCCTGTCATCACAATGCACCACGCCCATCATCATAATGCTTCATGCTATTGTCATCACAATGAAATCAAATTGCTCCATGACCTCTGTCATAACAATGCTCCAAACCCTTGTGATCACTATATTCCATAACACTTGTCATCACAATGCCCCATGATGCTCGTCATCACAATTATCAATGGTCTTCTCATCACAATGCTCCATGACCATTGTCATCACAATGCTCAATACACTTGTCATCAAAATGCTCCCTGACACTTGTTGTCTGTATGCTCCTTGAACCCTGTCATGACAAGGCTCCATGCCTATTTCATCACAATGATCCATGCTATTTTCATCACAATGCTCCAAGACCCATGTAATCACAATGATCCATGCCCTTGTCATCACAAAGCTCGATGGCGAATGCCATCAGAATGCACCTTGGTCTTCTCCTCACAATGCTCCATGCCCTTGTCATCACAATGTTCCAAGACCCTTTTCATCAGTATGCTCCATGAGACTTGTCATCACAAGGCTCCATGGATTTGTCATCACAGTGCTTCACGACCTTGTCATGAAAATTCTCAATGGCAATTGTCATCATAGTGCTCCAAGCCATAGTCATCACGATGCTCCATTATATTTGTCATCACAATTCTCCATTTCATTTGGCATCACAATACTCCCTGCAATTGTCATCGCAATGGACCATGACATATGTCATCACAATGCTCCCTGACACCTGTCTTCACAATACACCATGACCTTCTCTACACAATGATCCATGCCCTTGTCATCACAATGCACCATGTCCACTGTCATCGCAATAATCTATGAATCTTGTCAGACAAATGCTCCATGCTCCTGTCATCACAATGCCCCATGCCCTTGTCATCACAATGCTCCATGACTTGTCATCACAATCCTCCATGACCCATGACACATGTATCACAGTGTTCCATGCCCTAGTCATCACAATGCTCCAAGACCCCTGTAATCGCAATGCTCCATGTCCCTTTTCATCAGAATGCTCCATGAGACTTGTCATGACAATTCTCCATGGTCTTCTCATCACAATGCTCCTGGACCTTGTCATCACCATGCTCCATTTCCTTCTCATCACAATGCTCCATGACCCCTGTCATCACAATAATCCATGAATATTTTCAGCCCAATGCTCCAAGACCTATTCATCACAATGCTCCATGGCCAATATCATCACAATGCTCCATGACCACTGTCATCACAACACTCCATTACACCCGACAACAAAATGATCCGCGACTCTTGTCATCACAATGCTCCATTCCATAGTCATCACAATGCTTCATGACAGCTGTCATCACAACACTCCATGAACATTATCATCCCAGTGCTCCATGACCCTTGTCATCACAATGATCCATGCCCTTGTCATCCCAATGCTCCATGACCCAGGTATTCACAATGCTCCGTGACGCTTGTCATCACAGTGCTCCATGACACATGTCATCACAATACTCCATGCCTTTGTCAGCAAATGCTACATGACCTTGTCATTACAATGCTCTATGCGCTTGTCATCACAATACTCCATTTCCTTTGTCATCACAATCCTCCATGAACCTTGGGATCACATTGTTTCATGCCCTTCTCCTCAAAATGCTCCATGCTACTTGAAATCAAAATGATCCATGACCTCTGTCATCACAATGCTCCAAACCCTTGTGATCACAATGTTCCACAACACTTGTCATCACAACGCTCCATGATGCCTGTCATCACAATACTCCATGCTCTATTCATCACAATGCTCCATGACCTTTGTCATCACAATTCTCAATACACTTGTCATCACAAGGCTCCCTGACACTTGTCATCAGTATGCTCCTTGAACCCTGTCAGGAAAAGGCTCCATGCCTTTTTCATCACAATGCCCCATGCCGTTTTCATCACAATGCTCCATGCCATTGTCATCAAAATACTCCACAAGCTTGTCATCAGAATGCTCCATGACCCTTGTCATCACATTTCTCCATTCACTTGTCAGCACAATGCTCCCTGACCCTTGTCATCACAATGCTCCAAGCCATTGTCATCACAATGCTCCATTACCTTTGCCATCAGAATGCTCCATGACACTTGGCATCCCAATGCTCCATGCCAATGTCGTCACAATGGGCCATTACATATGTCATCACAGTGCTCCCTGACACCTGTCTTCACAATATTGCATGACCTGGCCATCACAATGCTCCATGCCCTTGTCATCGCAATGCGCCATTCCAACTGTCATCGCAATAATCCATGAAACTTATTAGAACAATGCTCCTTGCCCTGGTCATCACAATGCTCCATGCCCTTGATAAAACAATGCTCCATGACACCTGCCATCACAATGCTCTGTGACTCCAGTCATCACAATGCTCCATGACCATTGTCTTCACAATGTGCCACGCACATTTCATCACAACGGTCCACAACCTTGTCATTGCAATGCTCCATAAACCTTGTAATCACAATGGTCCATGCACTTCTCATCAAACTGCTCTCTCAAAAGAGATATCACAGTGTTCCATGACTAGTCATAACAATACACCCTCACCCCTGTAATCACAATGTTCCATGACCCTGTCATCACACTGCTACATCCCCTTATCATCACAATGTTCCATGACACCTGACATCACAATGTTCCATAACCCATGTCATCAAAATGCTCCATGATCCTTTTCATCCCAAAGCTCCAGGACCCCTGACATCACAATGTTCTATAACACCTGCCATCAAAATATTCCATTACACTTTTCATCAAATTGCTGCATGGCCCGGTCATCAAAATGCTCCCTGCACTTCTCATCACAATGCACCATGCCCTTGTCATCAAAATGCTCCATGACTTGTCATCACAAAGCTCCATGACCCTTGGCATCACAATGCTCCATGTCATTGTCATCACAATGCTCCATGAACCCTCTCATAACATTGCTCCATGCCCTTGTCATCACAAAGCTCCATGACACTTGTCATCACAATGCTCAATGCCCTTCTCATCGCAGTGCTCCATGCCCTTGTCATTACAATCCTGCATGACCCATGCATCATAGTGTTCCGTACTCTGGTCATCACAATGCTCCATGCCCACTCTCATCACAATAATCCATGAAACATTTCAGACCAATGTTCCATGCCCTTCTCATCACAATGCTCCATTACCTCTGTCATAACAATGCACCATGACCCCTGCCATCACAATGTTCCACGGCCTAGTCATCACAAGGTTCCATGACACTTGTCATCACAATGCTGAAGGCCCCTGTAATCACAATGCTCCTTGCCCTTGTCATCACAAAGCTCCATGACGCATGTCATCAGAAAGTTCCATGGCCTTCTCATCACAATGCTCCATGCCCTTGTCATCACAATGTTCCAAGAGCTTTTTATACTCAATGCTCCATGCCCCTTTTCATCAGAATGCTCCATGAGACTTGTCATCATAAGTATCCATGGTCTTCTCATCACAATGCTCCAGTACCTTGTCATCACCATGCTCCATGACCTTTATAAACACAATGCTCCATGCCCCTTTTCATCTCAATGCTCCATGAACCCTGCCATCACAATGCACCATGCCCATCATCATAAGGCTTCAGGCTATTGTCATCACAATGAAATCAATATTCTCCATGACCTCTGTCATCATAATGCTCCAAACACTTGTGATCACAATGTTCCATAACACTTATCATCACAACACCCCATGACGCTCATCATCACAATTATCCATGGTCTTCTCTTCACGATGCTCCATGATATTTGTCATCACAATGCTCAATAAACTTGTCATCACAATGCTCCCTGACACTTGTCGTCAGTATGCTCCTTGAACCCTGTCATGACAAGGCTCCATGCCTTTGTCATCACAATAATCCATGCCCTTTTCATCAAAATGCTCCAAGATCCCTGTAATCACAATGATCCATGCCCTTGCCATCAAAAAGCTCCATGACACATGTCATCAGAATGCTTCATGGCCTTCTCATCATAATGCTCCTTGCCCTTGTCCTCACAGTGCTCAAAGACCCCTGTAATCACAATGCTCCCTGCCCCTTTTCATCAGAATGCTCCATGAGACCTGTCATCACAAGTCTCCATGGTCTTCTCCTCACAATGCTCCAGGACTTTGTAATTACCATGCTGCATTCCCTTGTCATTACAATGCTCCATGACCTCTGTCATCACAAGAATCCATGAACATTTTCAGCCCAATGCTCCACGACCTAATCATCACAATGCTCCATGGCCAATATCTTCACAATGCTCCATGACCACTGTTATCACAACACTCCATGACAACTGACAACAAAATGATCTGGGACTCTTGTCATCACAATGCTCCATTCCCTAGTCATCACAATGCTCCATGACCCCTGTCATCACAACACTCCATGAACATTTTCAGTGCAGTGTTCCATGACCCTTGTCATCAAAATGATCCTTGCCCTTGTCATCCCAATGCTCCATGACCCATGTATTCACAATGCTCCGTGACGCTTGTCATCACAGTGCTCCATGACACATATCATCACAATGCTCCATGCACTTGGCAGCACAATGCTCCTTGACACATGTCATCACAATGCACCATGTGCTTGTCATCACAGTTCTCCACAATCTTGTCATCACAATGCTCCATAAAATTTGTCATCACAATGCTCCATGCACTTCTCATCAAAATGCTCTCTCACCACTGATATCACAATGCTACATCACTATTTGTCACAATACTCCGTCACTCCTGTCATCACAATGCTACATGCACTTATCATCACAATGTTCGATGACCCCTGACATCACAATATTCCATAACACCTGTCATCAAAATGTTCCATGACACTTTTCATCAAATTGCTCAAAGACCCTGTCATCAGAATGTTCCCTGCCTTTCTCATCACAATGCACAACGCCCTTGCCATCAAAATGCTCCATAACCTTTGTCATCACAAAGATCCATGAACCTTGGCATCACAGTGCTCCATGTCATTGTCATCACAATGCGACATGCCCTTGTCTTCACAAAGCTCCATGACACATGTCATCAGAATGCTCCATGGCCTTCTCATCACAATGATCCATGCCCTTGCCATCACAGTGCTCCATTACCACTGTCATAACAATGCTCCATGAACCCTGCCATCACGATGTTCCATGGCCTTGTCATCACAAAGCTCCATGACCCTTCTCATCACAATGCTCCAAGAACCCTGCAATCACAATGCTCTATGCCCCTTTTCATCTCAATGATCCATGAACCATGTCATCACAATGCACCATGCCCATCATCATAATGCTTCATGCTATTGTCATCACAATGAAATCAAATTGCTCCATGACCTCTGTCATATCAATGCTCCAAACCCTTGTTATCACAATATTCCATATCCCTTGTCATCACAATGCCCCATGACGCTCGTCATCACAATTATCAATGGTCTTCTCATCACAATGCTCTTGACCATTGTCATCACAATGCTCAATACACTTGTCATCAAAATGCTCCCTGACACTTGTTGTCTGTATGCTCCTTGAACCCTGTCATGACAAGGCTCCATGCCTATTTCATCACAATGATCCATGCCATTTTCATCACAATGCTCCAAGACACATGTAATCACAATGCTCCATGCCCTTGTCATCACAAAGCTCGATGACGCATGCCATCAGAATGCTCCTTGGTCTTCTCCTCACAATGCTCCATGCCCTTGTCATCACAATGTTCCAAGACCCTTTTCATCAGTATGCTCCATGAGACTTGTCATCACAAGGCTCCAAGGATTTGTCATCACAATGCTCAAGGAACTTTTCATCACAATGCTTCACGACCTTGTCATGAAAATTCTCAATGGCCATTGTCATCATAATGCTCCAAGCCATAGTCATCACGATGCTCCATTATATTTGTCATCACAATTCTCCATTTCATTTGGCATCACAATACTCCCTGCCATTGTCATCGCAATGGACCATGACATATGTCATCACAATGCTCCCTGACACCTGTCTTCACAATACACAATGACCTTCTCTACACAATTATCTATGCCCTTGTCATCACAATGCACCATGTCCACTGTCATCACAATAATCTATGAATCTTGTCAGACAAATGATCCATGCTCCTGTCATCACAATGCTCCATGCATTTGTCAGAAAAATGCTACATGACCTTGTCATTACAATGCTCTATGCGCTTGTCATCACAATAATCCACTTCCAATGTCATCACAATCCTCCATGAAACTTGGGATCACATTGCTTCATGCCCTCCTCATCAATTCTCCATGCTCCTTGAAATCAAAACGATCCATGACCTCTGTCATCAAAATGCTCCAAACCCTTGTGATCACAATGTTCCATAACACTTGTCATCACAACGCTCCATGATGCCTGTCATCAAAATACTCCATGCACTTTTCATGACAATGCTCCATGACCTTTGTCATCACAAGGCTCCTTGACACTTGTCATCAGTATGCTCCTTGAAACCTGTCAGGAAAAGGCTCCATGCGTTTTTCATCACAATGCCCCATGCCGTTTTCATCACAATGCTCTATGACATTGTCATCAAAATACTCCACAAGCTTGTCATCAGAATGCTCCATGACACTTGTCATCACATTTCTCCATGCACTTGTCAGCACAATGCTCCCTGACCCTTGTCATCACAATGCTCCAAGCCATTGTCATCACAAAGCTCCATTACCTTTGTCATCAGAATCCTCCATGACACTTGGCATCACAATGCTCCATGCCATTGTCATCACAATGGGCCATGACATATGTCATCACAATGCTCCCTGACACCTGTCTTCACAATACTGCATGACCTGGCCATCACAATGCTCCATGCCCTTGTCATCACAATGCCCCATTCCATCTGTCATCACAATAATCCATGAAACTTATTAGACCAATGTTCCTTGCCCTGGTCATTACAATGCTCCATGACCTTGATATCACAATGCTCCATGACCCCTGCCATCACAATGCTCTGTGACTCCAGTCATCACAATGCTTCATGACCTTTGTCACCACAATGGGCCATGCCCTCGTCATCATCATTCTCTGTGAGCTTTTTAACCAAAATGATCCATGAACATTTCATCACAATGCTCTATGCCTTTCTCAGCACAATGCTCCATGACACTTGTCATCACAATGCTCCATGCGCTTGTCAGCACAATGCTCCATGACACATGTCATCACAATGCTCCATGACCCCTGTCATCACAATGCTCCGTGACTCCAGTCATCACAATGCTTCATAATGTTTGTCATCACAATGATCCATGCCCGTGTCATCACAAGGTTCTGTGACCTTTGTAACCACAATGCTCCATGAACTTTTCATCACAATTCACAGTGATCCTTGTCATCACAATGCTCCATGCCTTTGTCAGCAAAATGCTACATGACCTTTCCATTACAATGCTCTATGCGCTTGTCATCAAAATACTCCATTTCCATTGTCATCACAATCCTCCATGAACCTTGGGATCACATTGCTTCATGCCCTTGTCATCACAATGCTCCCTGCTCCTTGAAATCAAAATGATCCATGACCTCTGTCATCACAATACTCCAAACCCTTGTGATCACAGTGTTCCATAACACTTGTCATCACAACGCTCCATGATGCCTGTCATCACAATACTCCATGCCCTTTTCATCACAATGCTCCATGACCTTTGTCATCACAATTTTCATTACACTTGTCATCACAATGCTCCGTGACACTTTTCATCAGAATGCTCCTTGAAACCTGTCACGGAAATGCTCCATGCCTTTTTCATCACAATGCCCCATGCCGTTTTCATCAAAATGATCCATGCCATTGTCATCAATATACTCCCCAAGCTTGTCATCAGAATGCTCCATGACACTTGTCATTAAAATTCTCCACGCACTTGTCAGCACAGTGCTCCCTGACCCTTGTCATCACAATGCTCCAAGCCATTGTCATCACAATGCTCCATTACTTTTGTCATCAGAATCCTCCATGACAAATGGCATCACAATGCTCCATGCCATTGTCATCACAATGGGTCATTACATATTTCAACACAATGCTCCCTGACACCTGTCTTCACAATAATGCATGACCTGGTCATCACAATGCTCCATGCCATTGTCATCACTATGCACCATTCTAACTGTAATCACAATAATCCATGAAACTTATTAGACCAATGTTTCATACACTTGTCATCACAATGCTCCATGCCCTTGTTATCACAATGCTCCATGACCCGTGTCAACACAATGCTCCGTGACTCCAATCATCACAATGCTTCATGACCTTTGTCATCACAATGGTCCATGCCCTGGTCATCAACAGTCTCTGTGACCTTTTTAACCACAATGCTCCATGAACATTTCATCACAATGCTCTTTGACCCTTGTCATCACAATGCTCCATGCGCTTGGCAGCACAATGCTCCATGACACATGTCATCACAATGCACCATGTCCTTGTCATCACAGTGCTCCACAATCTTGTCATCACAATGCTCTATAAAATTTGTCATCACAATGCTCCATGCACTTCTCATCAAAATGCTCTCTCACCACTGATATCACAATGCTACATCACTATTTGTCACAATACTCCGTCACTCCTGTCATCACAATGCTACATGCACTTATCATCACAATGTTCGATGACCCCTGTCATCACAATGTTCCATAGCACCTGTCATCAAAATGTTCCATGACACTTTTCATCAAATTGCTCAAAGACCCTGTCATCAAAATGTTCCCTGCCTTTCTCATCACAATGCACAACGCCCTTGCTATCAAAATGCTCCATAACTTTGTCATCACAAAGATCTATGACACTTGGCATCACAATGCTCCATGTCATTGTCATCACAATGCGCCATGCACGCTCTCATCACATTGCTCCATGCCCTTGTCTTCACAAAGCTCCATGACACATGTCATCAGAATGCTCCATGGCCTTCTCATCACAATGATCCATGCCCTTGCCATCACAATGCTCCATGACTTCTCATCACAATCCTCCATGACCCATGACACATGTATCACAGTATTCCATGCCCTCGTCATCACAAAGCTCCAAGACCACTGTAATCACAATGCTCCATGCCCCTTTTCATCAGAATGCTCCATGAGACTTGTCATGACAAGTCTCCAAGGTCTTCTCATCACAATGCTCCTGGACCTTGTCATCACCATGCTCCATTCCCTTCTCATCACAATGCTCCATGACCCCTATCATCACAATAATCCATGAATATTTTCAGCCCAATGCTCCAAGACCTATTCATCACAATGCTCCATGGCCAATATCATCACAATGCTCCATGACCACTGTCCTCACAACTCTCCATGACACCCGACAACACAATGATTGGCGACTCTTGTCATCACAATGCTCCATTCCATAGTCATCACAATGCTCCATGACACCTGTCCTCAAAACACTCCATGAACATTATCAGCCCAGTGCTCCATGACACTTGTCATCACAATGATCCATGCCCTTGTCATCCCAATGCTCCATGACCCCTTTATTCACAATGCTTCGTGACGCTTGTCATCACACTGCTCCATGACACATGTCATCACAATGCTCCTTGCCTTTGTAAGCAAAATGCTACATGACCTGGTCATTACAATGCTCTATGCGCTTGTCATCACAATACTCCATTTCCATTGTCATCACAATCCTCCATGAACCTTGGGATCACATTGCTTCATGCCCTTCTCCTCACAATGCTCCATGCTCCTTGAACTCAAAATGATCCATGACCTATGTCATCACAAAACTCCAAACCCTTGTGATCACAATGTTCCATAACACTTGTCATCACAACGCTCCATGATGCATGTCATCACAATACTCCATAATCTTTTCATCACAATGCTCCATGACCTTTGTCATCATAATTCTCAATACACTTGTCATCACAAGGCTCCCTGACACTTGTTATCAGTATGCTCCTTGAAACCTGTCAGGAAAAGGCTCCATGCCTTTTTCATCACAATGCCCCATGCCGTTTTCATCAAAATGCTCCATGCCATTGTCATCAAAATACTCCACAAGCTTGTCATCAGAATGCTCCATGACCCTTGTCATCACATTTCTCCATGCACTTGTCAGCACAATGCTCCCTGACCCTTGTCATCACAATGCTCCAAGCCATTGTCATCACAATGCTCCATTACCTTTGCCATCAGAATCCTCCATGACACTTGGCATCCCAATGCTCCATGCCATTGTCATCACAATGGGCCACTACATATGTCATCACAATGCTCCCTGACACCTGTCTTCACAATACTGCATGATCTGGCCATCACAATGCTCCATGCCCTTGTCATCCCAATGTGCCATTCCAACGGTCATTGCAATAATCCATGAAACTTATAAGACCTATGCTCCTTGCCCTGGTCATCACAATGCTCCATGCCCTTGTTATCATAATGCTCCATGACCCCTGCCATCACAATGCTCTGTGACTCCAGTCATCACAATGCTTCATGACCTTTGTCACCACAATGGGCCATGCCCTCGTCATCATCACTCTCTGTGAGCTTTGTAACCAAAATGATCCATGAACTTTTCATCACAATGCTCTTTGACCCTTGTCATCACAATGCTCTATGCCTTTCTCAGCACAATGCTCCATGACACTTGTCATCACAGTGCTCCATGCGCTTGTCAGCACAATGCTCCATGACACATGTCATCACAATGCTCCATGACCCCTGTCATCACAATGCTCCCTGACTCCAGCCATCACAATGCTTCATAACGTTTGTCATCACAATGATCCATGCCCGTGTCATCACAAGGTTCTGTGACCTTTGTAACCACAATGCTCCATGAACTTTTCATCACAATTCACAGTGACCGTTGTCATCACAATGCTCCATGTCTTGGTCAGAACAATGCTCCATGACAATTGTCTTCACAATGTGCCACGCGCATTTCATCACAACGGTCCACAACCTTGTCATTGCAATGCTCCATAAACCTTGTAATCACAATGGTCCATGCACTTCTCATCAAACTGCTCTCTCACCAGAGATATCACAGTGTTCCATGACTAGTCATCACAATACACCCTCACCCCTGTAATCACAATGTTCCATGACCCTGTCATCACACTGCTACATCCCCTTATCATCACAATGTTCCATGACCCCTGACATCACAATGTTCCATAACCCCTGTCATCAAAATGCTCCATGATCCTTTTCATCCCAAAGCTCCAAGACCCCTGACATCACAATGTTCTATAACACCTGCCATCAAAATATTCCATTACACTTTTCATCAAATTGCTGCATGGCCCGGTCATCAAAATGCTCCCTGCACTTCTCATCACAATGCACCATGCCCTTGTCATCAAAATGCTCCATGACTTGTCATCACAAAGCTCCATGACCCTTGGCATCACAATGCTCCATGTCATTGTCATCAAAATGATCGATGCCCTTCTCATCGCAATTCTCCATGTCCTTGTCATTACAATCCTGCATGACCCATGTATCATAGTGTTCCTTACCCTTGTCATCACAATGCTCCATGCCCACTCTCATCACAATAATCCATGAAACATTTCAGACCAATGTTCCATGCCCTTCTCATCACAATGCTCCATTACTTCTGTCATAACAATGCACCATGACCTCTGCCATCACAATGTTCCACGGCCTAGTCATCACAAGGTTCCATGACACTTGTCATCACAATGCTGAAGGCCCCTGTAATCACAATGCTCCTTGCCCTTGTCATCACAAAGCTCCATGACGCATGTCATCAGAAAGTTCCATGGCCTTCTCATCACAATGCCCCATGCCCTTGTCATCACAATGCTCCAAGACCTTTGTAAACACAATGCTCCATGCCCCTTTTCATCTCAATGCTCCATGAACCCTGCCATCACAATGCACCATGCCCATCATCATAATGCTTCAGGCTATTGTCATCACAATGAAATCAATATTGTCCATGACCTCTGTCATCATAATGCTCCAAACACTTGTGATCACAATGTTCCATAACACTTATCATCACAACACCCCATGACGCTCATCATCACAATTATCCATGGTCTTCTCTTCACAAAGCTCCATGATCTTTGTCATCACAATGCTCAATACACTTGTCATCACAATGCTCCCTGACACTAGTCGTCAGTATGCTCCTTGAACCCTGTCATGACAAGGCTCCATGCCTTTGTCATCACAATAATCCATGCCCTTTTCATCACAATGCTCCAAGGTCCCTGTAATCACAATGATCCATGCCATTGTCATCAAAAAGCTCCATGACGCATGTCATCAGAATGCTTCGTGGCCTTCTCATCATAATGCTCCATTCCCTTGTCATCACAATGCTCCAAGACCCCTGTAATCACAATGCTCCATGCCCCTTTTCATCTGAATGCTCCATGAGACTTGTCATCACATGTCTCCATGGTCTTCTCCTCACAATGCTCCAGGACCTTGTCATCACCATGCTCCATTCCCTTCTCATCACAATGCTCCATGACCCCTGTCATCACAATAGTCCATGAATATTTTCAGCCCAATGCTCCACGACCTACTCATCACAATGCTCCATGGCCAATATCTTCACAATGCTCCATGACCACTGTTATCACAACACTCCATGACAACTGACAACAAAATGATCTGGGACTCTTGTCATCACAATGTTCCATTCCATAGTCATCACAATGCTCCATGACACCTGTCATCACAACACTCCATGAACATTTTCAGCGCAGTGCTCCATAACCCTTGTCATCACAATGATCCATGCCCTTGTCATCCCAATGCTCCATGACCCGTGTATTCACAATGCTCCGTGACGCTTGTCATCACAGGGCTCCATGACACATGTCATCACAATGCTCCATGCCTTTGTCAGCAAAATGCTACATGACCTTTCCATTACAATGCTCTATGCGCTTGTCATCAAAATACTCCATTCCCATTGTCATCACAATCCTCCATGAACCTTGGGATCACATTGCTTCATGCCCTTGTCATCACAATGCTCCCTGCTCCTTGAAATCAAAATGATCCATGACCTCTGTCATCACAATACTCCAAACCCTTGTGATCACAATGTTCCATATCACTTGTCATCCCAACGCTCCATGATGCCTGTCATCACAATACTCCATGCCCTTTTCATCACAATGCTCCATGACCTTTGACATCACAATTTTCAAAACACTTGTCATCACAATGCTCCCTGACACTTGTCATCAGAATGCTCCTTGAACCCTGTCACGAAAAGGCTTCATGCATTTTTCATCAGAATGCCCCATGCCGTTTTCATCAAAATGATCCATGCCATTGTCATAAAAATACTCCACAAACTTGTCATCAGAAGGCTCCATGACACTTGTCATTACAATTCTCCACGCACTTGTCAGCACAATGCTCCCTGACCCTTGTCATCACAGTGCTCCAAGCCATTGTCATCACAATGCTCCATGCAAGCTCTCATCACATTGCTCCATGCCCTTGTCTTCACAAAGCTCCATGACACATGTCATCAGAATGCTCCATGGCCTTCTCATCACAATGATCCATGCCCTTGCCATCACAATGCTCCATTACCACTGTCATAACAATGCTCCATGACCCCTGCCATCACGATGTTCCATGGACTTGTCATCACAAAGCTCCATGACCCTTCTCATCACAATGCTCCAAGAACCCTGTAATCACAATGCTCTATGCCCCTTTTCATCTCAATGATCCATGGTCCCTGTCATCACAATTTACCATGCCCATCATCATAATGCTTCATGCTATTGTCATCACAATTAAATCAAATTGCTCCATGACCTCTGTCATAACAATGCTCCAAACCCTTGTGATCACAATATTCCATAACACTTGTCATCACAATGCCCCATGACGCTCGTCATCACAATTATCAATGGTCTTCTCATCACAATGCTCTTGACCATTGTCATCACAATGCTCAATACACTTGTCATCAAAATGCTCCCTGACACTTGTTTTACTGTATGCTCCTTGAAACCTGTCATGACAAGGCTCCATGCCTATTTCGTCACAATGATCCATGCCATTTTCATCACAATGCTCCAAGACCCATGTAATCACAATGCTCCATGCCCTTGTCATCACAAAGCTCGATGACGCATGCCATCAGAATGCTCCTTGGTCTTCTCCTCACAATGCTCCATGCCCTTGTCCTCACAATGTTCCAAGACCCTTTTCATCAGTATGCTCCATGAGACTTGTCATCACAAGGCTCCATGGTTTTGTCATCACAATGCTCAAGGAACTTGTCATCACAATGCTTCACGACCTTGTCATGAAAATTCTCAATGGCCATTGTCATCATAATGCTCCAAGCCATAGTCATCACGATGCTCCATTATATTTGTCATCACAATTCTCCATTTCATTTGGCATCACAATACTCCCTGCCATTGTCATCGCAATGGACCATGACATATGTCATCACAATGCTCCCTGACACCTGTCTTCACAATACACCATGACCTTCTCTACACAATGATCCATGCCCTTGTCATCACAATGCACCATGTCCACTGTCATCACAATAATCTATGAATCTTGTCAGACAAATGCTCCATGCTCCTGTCATCACAATGCTCCATGCCCTTGTAATCACAATGCTTCATGACTTGTCATCACAATCCTCCATGACCCATGACACATGTATCACAGTGTTCCATGCTCTAGTCATCACAATGCTCCAAGACCCCTGTAATCACAATGCTCCATGCCCATTTTCACCAGAATGCTCCATGAGACTTGTCATGACAAGTCTCCATGGTCTTCTCATCACAATGCTCCTGGACCTTGTCATCACCATGCTCCATTCCCTTCTCATCACAATGCTCCTTGACCCCTGTAATCACAATAATCCATGAATATTTTCAGCCCAATGCTCCAAGACCTATTCATCACAATGCTCCTTGGCCAATATCATCACAGTGCTCCATGACCACTGTCCTCACAACTCTCCATGACACCCGACAACACAATGATCCACGACTCTTGTCATCACAATGCTCCATTCCATAGTCATCACAATGCTCCATGACACCAGTCATCACAACACTCCATGAACATTATCAGCCCAGTGCTCCATGACCCTTGTCATCACAATGATACATGCCCTTGTCATCCCAATGCTCCATGACCCCTGTATTCACAATGCTCCGTGACGATTGTCATCACAGTGCTCCATGACTCATGTCATCACAATGCTCCATGCCTTTGTCAGCAAAATGCTACATGACCTTGTCATTACAATGCTCTATGCGCTTGTCATCAGAATAATCCATTTCCATTGTCATCACAATCCTCTATGAAACTTGGGATCACATTGCTTCATGCACTCCTCCTCACAAAGCTCCATGCTCCTTGAAATCAATATGATCCATGACCTCTGTCATCACAATGCTCCAAACCCTTGTGATCACAATGTTCCATAACTCTTGTCATCACAACGCTCCATGATGCCTGTCATGAAAATACTCCATGCTCTTTTCATCACAATGCTCCATGAACTTTGTCATCACAAGGCTGCCTGACACTTGTCATCAGTATGCTCCTTGAACCCTGTCAGAAAAAGGATCCATGCCTTTTTCATCACAATGTCCCATGCCGTTTTCATCACAATGCTCCATGCCATTGTCATCAAAATACTCCACAAACTTGTCATCAGAATGCTGCATGACCCTTGTCATCACATTTCTCCATGCACTTGTCAGCACAATGCTCCCTGACCCTTTTCATCAAAATGCTCCAAGCCATTGTCATCACAATGCTCCATTACCTTTGCCATCAGAATGCTCCTTGACACTTGGCATCCCAATGCTCCATGCCATTGTCATCACAATGGGCCATTACATATGTCATCACAATGCTCCCTGACACCTGTCTTCACAATACTGCATGACCTGGCCATCACAATGCTCCATGCCCTTGTCATCACAATGTGCCATTCCAACTGTCATCGCAATAATCCATGAAACATATTAGACCAATGCTCCTTGCCCTGGTCATCACAGTGCTCCATGCCCTTGATAAAACAATGCTCCTTGACCCCTGCCATCACAATGCTCTGTGACTCCAGTCATCACAATGCTTCATGACCTTTGTCACCACAATGGGCCATGCCCTCGTCATCATCACTCTCTGTGAGCTTTTTAACCAAAATGATCCATGAACTTTTCATCACAATGCTCTTGAACCCTTGTCATCACAATGCTCTATGCTTTTCTCAGCACAATGCTCCATGACCCTTGTCATCACAATGCTCCATGCGCTTGTCAGCACAATGCTCTCTGACACATGTCATCACAATGCTCCATGACCCCTGTCATCACAATGCTCCGTGACTCCAGTCATCACAATGCTTCATAACGTTTGTCATAACAATGATCCATGCCCGTGTCATCACAAGGTTCTGTGACCTTTGTAACCACAATGCTCCATGAACTTTTCATCACAATTCACAGTGACCCTTGTCATCACAATGCTCCATGTCTTTGTCAGAACAATGCTCCATGACCATTGTCTTCACAATGTGCCATGCGCATTTCATCACAACGGTCCACAACCTTGTCATTGCAATGATCCATAAACCTTGTAATCACAATGGTCCATGCACTTCTCATCAAAATGCTCTCTCACCAGAGATATCACAGTGTTCCATGACTAGTCATCACAATACACCCTCACCCCTGTAATCACAATGTTCCATGACCCTGTCATCACACTGCTACATCCCCTTATCATCACACTGTTCCATGACCCCTGACATCACAATGTTCCATAACCCCTGTCATCAAAATTCTCCATGATCCTTTTCATCCCAAAGCTCCAAGACCCCTGACATCACAATGTTCTATAACACCTGCCATCAAAATATTCCATTACACTTTTCATCAAATTGCTGCATGGCCCGGTCATCAAAATGCTCCCTGCACTTCTCATCACAATGCACCATGCCCTTGTCATCAAAATGCTCCATGACTTGTCATCACAAAGCTCCATGAACACTCTCATAACATTGCTCAATGCCCTTGTCATCACAAAGCTCCATGACACTTGTCATCACAATGCTTGATGCCCTTCTCATCACAATGCTCCATGCCCTTTTCATTACAATCCTGCGTGACCCATGTATCATAGTGTTCCGTACCCTTGTCATCACAATGCTCCATGCCCACTCTCATCACAATAATCCATGAAACATTTCAGACCAATGTTCCATGCCCTTCTCATCACAATGCTCCATTACCTCTGTCATAACAATGCACCATGACCCCTGCCATCACAATGTTCCACGGCCTAGTCATCACAAGGTTCCATGACACTTGTCATCACAATGCTGAAGGCCCCTGTAATCACAATGCTCCTTGCCCTTGTCATCACAAAGCTCCATGACGCATGTCATCAGAAAGTTCCATGGCCTTCTCATCACAATGCTCCATGCCCTTGTCATCACAATGCTCCAAGACCTTTGTAAACACAATGCTCCATGCCCCTTTTCATCTCAATGCTCCATGAACCCTGCCATCACAATGCACCATGCCCATCATCATAATGCTTCAGGCTATTGTCATCACAATGAAATCAATATTCTCCATGACCTCTGTCCTCATAATGCTCCAAACACTTGTGATCACAATGTTCCATAACACTTATCATCACAACACCCCATGACGCTCATCATCACAATTATCCATGGTCTTCTCTTCACAATGCTCCATGATCTTTGTCATCACAATGCTCAATACACTTGTCATCACAATGCTCCCTGACACTTGTCGTCAGTATGCTCCTTGAACCCTGTCATGACAAGGCTCCATGCCTTTGTCATCACAATAATCCATGCCCTTTTCATCACAATGCTCCAAGATCCCTGTAATCACAATGATCCATGCCACTGTCATCAAAAATCTCCATGACGCATGTCATCAGAATGCTTCATGGCCTTCTCATCATAATGCTCCATGCCCTTGTCATCACAATGCTCCAAGACCCCTGTAATCACAATGCTCCATGCCCCTTTTCATCAGAATGCTCCATGAGACTTGTCATCACAAGTCTCCATGGTCTTCTCCTCACAATGCTCCAGGACCTTGTCATCCCCATGCTCCATTCCCTTGTCATCACAATGCTCCATGACCCCTGTCATCACAATAGTCCATTAATATTTTCAGCCCAATGCTCCACGAACTACTCATCACAATGCTCCATGGCCAATATCTTCAAAATGCTCCATGACCACTGTTATCACAACACTCCATGACAACTGACAACAAAATGATCTGGGACTCTTGTCATCACAAAGCTCCATTCCCTAGTCATCACAATGCTCCATGACCCCTGTCATCAAAACACTCCATGAACATTTTCAGCGCAGTGCTCCATGACCCTTGTCATCACCATGATCCATGCCCTTGTCATCCCAATGCTCCATGACCCGTGTATTCACAATGCTCCGTGACGCTTGTCATCACAGTGCTATATGACACATGTCATCACAATGCTCCATGCCTTTGTCAGCAAAATGCTACATGACCTTTCCATTACAATGCACTATGCGCTTGTCATCAAAATACTCCATTTCCATTGTCATCACAATCCTCCATGAACCTTGGGATCACATTGCTTCATGCCCTTGTCATCACAATGCTCCCTGCTCCTTGAAATCAAAATGATCCATGACCTCTGTCATCACAATACTCCAAACCCTTGTGATCACAATGTTCCATAACACTTGTCATCACAACGCTCCATGATGCCTGTCATCACAATACTCCATGCCCTTTTCATCACAATGCTCCATGACGTTTGTCATCACAATTTTCAATACACTTGTCATCACAATGCTCCCTGACACTTGTCATCAGAATGCTCCTTGAACCCTGTCACGAAAAGGCTCCATGCCTTTTTCATCACAATGCCCCATGCCGTTTTCATCAAAATGATCCATGACATTGTCATCAAAATACTCCACAAGCTTGTTATCAGAATGCTCCATGACACGTGTCATTACAATTCTCCACGCACTTGTCAGCACAATGCTCCCTGACCCTTGTCATCACAATGCTCCAAGCCATTGTCATCACAATGCTCCATTACTTTTGTCATCAGAATCCTCCATGACACTTGGCATCACAATGCTCCATGCCAATGTCATCACAATGGGCCATTACATATGTCATCACAATGCTCCCTGACACCTGTCTTCACAATACTGCATGGCCTGGTCATCACAATGCTCCATGCCGTTGTCATCACAGTGCGCCATTCTAACTGTCATCACAATAATCCATGAAACTTATTAGACCAATGTTCCATTTCCTTGTCATCACAATGCTCCATGCACTTGTTATTACAATGCTGCATGTCCCCTGTCATCACAATGCTCCGTGACACCAATCATCACAATGCTTCATGACCTTTGTCATCACAATGGTCCATGCCGTGGGCATCAACAGTCTCTGTGACATTTTTAACCACAATGCTCCATGAACTTTTCATCACAATGCTCTTTGACCCTTTTCATCACAATGCTCCATGCGCTTGGCAGCACAATGCTCCATGACACATGTCATCACAATGCACCATGTGCTTGTCATCACAGTGCTCCACAATCTTGTCATCACAATGCTCCATAAAATTTGTCATCACAATGCTCCATGCACTTCTCATGAAAATGCTCTCTCACCACTGATATCACAATGCTACATCACTATTTGTCACAATACTCCCTCACTCCTGTCATCACAATGCTACATGCACTTATCATCACAATGTTCTATGACCCCTGACATCACAATGTTCCATAACACCTGTCATCAAAATGTTCCATGACACTTTTCATCAAATTGCTCAAAGACCCTGTCATCAGAATGTTCCCTGCCTTTCTCATCACAATGCACAACGCCCTTGCCATCAAAATGCTCCATGATTTTGTCATCACAAAAATCCATGACCCTTGGCATCACAGTGCTCCATGTCATTGTCATCACAATGCTCCATGCACGCTCTCATCACATTGCTCCATGCCCTTGTCTTCACAAAGCTCCATGACACATGTCATCAGAATGCTCCATGGCCTTCTCATCACAATGATCCATGCCCTTGCCATCACAATGCTCCATTACCACTGTCATAACAATGCTCCATGACCCCTGCCATCACGATGTTCCATGGCCTTGTCATCACAAAGCTCCATGACCCTTCTCATCACAATGCTCCAAGAACCCTGTAATCACAATGCTCTATGCCCCTTTTCATCTCAATGATCCATGAACCCTGTCATCACAATGCACCATTCCCATCATCATAATGCTTCATGCTATTGTCATCACAATTAAATCAAATTGCTCCATGACCTCTGTCATAACAATGCTCCAAACCCTTGTGATCACAATATTCCATAACACTTGTCATCACACTGCCCCATGATGCTCGTCATCACAATTATCAATGGTCTTCTCATCACAATGCTCCATGACCATTGTCATCACAATGCTCAATACACATGTCATCAAAATGCTCCCTGACACTTGTTGTCTGTATGCTCCTTGAACCCTGTCATGACAACGCTCCATGCCTATTTTATCTCAATGATCCATGCCATTTTCATCACAATGCTCCAAGACCCATGTAATCACAATGCTCCATGCCCTTGTCATCACAAAGCTCGATGACGCATGCCATCAGAATGCGCCTTGGTCTTCTCCTCACAATGCTCCATGCCCTTGTCATCACAATGTTCCAAGACCCTTTTCATCAGTATGCTCCATGAGACTTGTCATCACAAGGCTCCATGGTTTTGTCATCACAATGCTCAAGGAACTTGTCATCACAATGCTTCACGACCTTGTCATGAAAATTCTCAATGGCCATTGTCATCATAATGCTCCAAGCCATAGTCATCACGATGCTCCATTATATTTGTCATCACAATTCTCCATTTCATTTGGCATCACAATACTCCCTGCCATTGTCATTGCAATGGACCACGACATATGTCATCACAATGCTCCCTGACACCTGTCTTCACAATACACCATGACCTTCTCTACACAATGATCCATGCCCTTTTCATCACAATGCAACATGTCCACTGTCATCACAATAATCTATGAATCTTGTCAGACAAATGATCCATGCTCCTGTCATCACAATGCTCCATGCCCTTGTCATCACAATGATCCATGACTTGTCATCACAATCCTCCATGACCCATGACACATGTATCACAGTGTTCCATGCCCTAGTCATCACAATGCTCCAAGACCCCTGTAATCACAATGCTCCATGCCCCTTTTCATTAGAATGCTCCATGAGACTTGTCATGACAAGTCTCCATGGTCTTCTCATCACAATGCTCCTGCACCTTGTCATCACCATGCTCCATTCCCTTCTCATCACAATGCTCCATGACCCCTGTCATCACAATAATCCATGAATATTTTCAGCCCAATGCTCCAAGACCTATTCATCAAAATGCTCCATGGCCAATATCATCACAATGCTCCATGACCACTGTCCTCACAACTCTCCATGACACCCGACAACACAATGATCCGCGCCTCTTGTCATCACAATGCTCCATTCCATAGTCATCACAATGCTCCATGACACCTGTCATCACAACACTCCATTAACATTATCAGCCCAGTGCTCCATGACCCTTGTCATCACAATGATCCATGCCCTTGTCATCCCAATGCTCCATGACCCCTGTATTCACAATGCTCCGTGACGCTTGTCATCACAGTGCTCCATGACACATGTCATCACAATGCTCCATGCCTTTGTCAGCAAAATGCTACATGACCTTGTCATTACAATGCTCTATGCGCTTGTCATCACAATAATCCATTTCCATTGTCATCACAATCCTCCATGAAACTTGGGATCACATTGCTTCATGCCCTCCTCCTCACAATGCTCCATGCTCCTTGAAATCAAAATGATCCATGACCTCTGTCATCACAATGCTCCAAACCCTTGTGATCACAATGTTCCATAACACTTGTCATCACAACGCTCCATGATGCCTGTCATCAAAATACTCCATGCTCTTTTCATCACAATGCTCCATGACCTTTGTCATCACAAGGCTCCCTGACATTTGTCATCAGTATGCTCCTTGAACCCTGACAGGAAAAGGCTCCATGCCTTTTTCATCACAATGCCCCATGTCATTGTCATCACAATGCTCCATGCCATTGTCATCAAAATACTCCACAAGCTTGTCATCAGAATGCTGCATGACCCTTGTCATCACATTTCTCCATGCACTTGTCAGCACAATGCTCCCTGACCCTTGTCATCACAATGCTCCACGCCATTGTCATCACAATGCTCCATTACCTTTGACATCAGAATCCTCCATGACACTTGGCATCCCAATGCTCCATGCCATTGTCATCACAATGGGCCATTACATATGTCATCACAATGCTCCCTGACCCCTGTCTTCACAATACTGCATGACCTGGCCATCACAATGCTCCATGCCCTTGTCATCACAATGAACCATTCCAACTGTCATCGCAATAATCCATGAAACTTATTAGACCAATGATCCTTGCCCTGGTCATCACAATGCTCCATGCCCTTGATATCACAATGCTCCATGACCCCTGCCATCACAATGCTCTTTGACTCCAGTCATCACAATGCTTCATGACCTTTGTCACCACAATGGGCCATGCCCTCGTCATCATCACTCTCTGTGAGCTTTTTAACCAAAATGATCCATGAACATTTCATCAAAATGCTCTTTGACCCTTGTCATCACAATGCTCTATGCATTTCTCAGCACAATGCTCCATGACCCTTGTCATCACAATGCTCCATGCGCTTGTCAGCACAATGCTCCATGACACATGTCATCACAATGCTCCATGACCCCTGTCATCACAGTGCTCCGTGACTCTAGTCATCACAATGCTTCATAACGTTTGTCAACACAATGATCCATGCCCGTGACATCACAAGGTTCTGTGACCTTTGTAACCACAATGCTCCATGAACTTTTCATCACAATTCACAGTGACCCTTGTCATCACAATGCTCCATGTCTTTGTCAGAACAATGCTCCATAACCATTGTCTTCACAATGTGCCATGCGCATTTCATCACAACGGTCCACAACCTTGTCATTGCAATGCTCCATAAACATTGTAATCACAATGGTCCATGCACTTCTCATCAAAAGGCTCTCTCACCAGAGATATCACAGTGTTCCATGACTAGTCATCACAATACACCCTCACCCCTGTAATCACAATGTTTCATGACCCTGTCTTCACACTGCTACATCCCCTTATCATCACAATGTTCCATGACCCCTGACATCAAAATGTTCCATAACCCCTGTCAACAAAATGCTCCATGATCCTTTTCATCCCAAAGCTCCAAGACCCCTGACATCACAATGATCTATAACACCTGCCATCAAAATATTCCATTACACTTTTCATCAAATTGCTGCATGGCCCGGTCATCAACATGCTCCCTGCACTTCTCATCACAATGCACCATGCCCTTGTCATCAAAATGCTCCATGACTTGTCATCACAAAGCTCCATGACACTTGGCATCACAATGCTCCATGTCATTGTCATCACAATGCTCGATGCCCTTCTCATCGCAATGCTCCATGCCCTTGTCATTACAATCCTGCATGACCCATGCATCATAGTGTTCCGTACCCTTGTCATCACAATGCTCCATGCCCACTCTCATCACAATAATCCTGAAACATTTCAGACCAATGTTCCATGCCCTTCTCATCACAATGCTCCTTTACCTCTGTCATAACAATGCACCATGAACCCTGCCATCACAATGTTCCACGGCCTAGTCATCACAAGGTTCCATGACACTTGTCATCACAATGCTGAAGGCCCCTGTAATCACAATGCTCCTTGCCCTTGTCATTCCAAAGCTCCATGACGCATGTCATCAGAAAGTTCCATGGCCTTCTCATCACAATGCTCCATGCCCTTGTCATCACAATGCTCCAAGACCTTTGTAAAATCAATGCTCCATGCCCCTTTTCATCTCAATGCTCCATGAACCCTGCCATCACAATGCACCATGCCCATCATCATAATGCTTCAGGCTATTGTCATCACAATGAAATCAATATTCTCCATGACCTCTGTCATCATAATGCTCCAAACACTTGTGATCTCAATGTTCCATAACACTTATCATCACAACACCCCATGACGCTCATCATCACAATTATCCATGGTCTTCTCTTCACAATGCTCCATGATCTTTGTCATCACAATTCTCAATACATTTGTCATCACAATGCTCCCTGACACTTGTCGTCAGTATGCTCCTTGAACCCTGTCATGACAAGGCTCCATGCCTTTGTCATCACAATAATCCATGCCCTTTTCATCACAATGCTCCAAGATCCCTGTAATCACAATGATCCATGCACTTGTCATCAAAAATCTCCATGACGCATGTCATCAGAATGCTTCATGGCCTTCTCATCATAATGCTCCATGCCCTTGTCATCACAATGCTCCATGACCCCTGTAATCACAATGCTCCATGCCCCTTTTCATCAGAATGCTCCATGAGACTTGTCATCACAAGTCTCCATGGTCTTCTCCTCACAATGCTCCAGGACCTTGTCATCACCATGCTCCATTCCCTTGTCATCACAATGCTCCATGACCCCTGTCATCACAATAGTCCATGAACATTTTCAGCCCAATGCTCCACGACCTACTCATCACAATGCTCCATGGCCAATATCTTCACTATGCTCCATGACCACTGTTATCACAACACTCCATGACAACTGACAACAAAATTATCTGGGACTCTTGTCATCACAATGCTCCATTTCCTAATCATCACAATGCTCCATGACCCCTGTCATCACAACACTTCATGAACATTTTCAGCGCAGTGCTCCATGACCTTTGTCATCACAATGATCCATGCCCTTGTCATCCCAATGCTCCATGACCCGTGTTTTCACAATGCTCCGTGACGCTTGTCATCACAGTGCTCCATGCCTTTGTCAGAAAATTGCTCAATGACCCTTGTCTTCACATTGTGTCACGCGTTTTTCATCACAAAGGTCTGCAAATTTGTCATTGCAATGCTCCATAAATATTGTAATCACAGTGCACCATGCCCTTCTCATCACAATGCTCCATTACACCTGTCATAACAATGCTCCATGACCCCTGTCATCACAATGTTCCACGGCCTTGTCATCACAAGGCTCCATGACACTTGTCGTCCCAATGCTCCAAGACCCCTTTAATCAGAATACTCCATGCACATGACATCAAAAAGCTCCATGACACATGTCATCAGAATGTTCCATGAACTTCTCATCAAATTGCTCCATGCCCGTTTCATCCCTATGCTCCAAGACCCATGTGATCACAATGCTCCATGCCCCTTTTCTTCTCAATGCTCCATGAACCCTGTCATCTCAATGCATCATGCCCATCATCATAAAGCTTCCGGCTATTGTCAGCACAATGACATCAAAATTCTCCATGACCTCTGTCATCACAATGCTCCAGGACCCCTGTCATCACAATACTCTATGAATATTTTCAGCCCAATGCTCCATGATCTTTGTCATCACAATTACCCATGCGCTTTTCATCACAATCCTCCCTCACCCCTGTTATCACAATATACCATGACCCCTGTCATCACAATGCTACATCCGCTTATCAGCACAATGTTCCATGACCCCTGATATCACAATGTTCCATAACCCCTGTCATCAAAATGCCCCCTGACCCTTTTCATCCCAAAGATCCATGACCCCTGGCATCACAAGGTTCTATAAACCCTGTCAACAAAATGTTCTATTACACTTTTCATCAAATTGCTGCATGAACCTGTCATCAAAATACTCCCTGCCCTACTCATCACAATGCACCACACCCTTGTCATCAAAATGCTCCATGACCTTTGTCATCACAAAGCTCCATGACCTTTGGCGTCACAATGCTCCATGAACCCTCTCATCACATTTCTCCATGCCCTTGTCATCACAAAGCTCCATGACACTTATCATCACAATGCTCGATGCCCTTCTCATCACAATGATCTATGCCCTTGTCCTTACAATCCTCCATGACCCATGTATCACACTGTATCGTGCCCTTGTCATCCCAATGCTCCATGCCCACTCTCATCACAATAATCCATGAAACATTTCAGACCAATGCTCAATGCCCTTCTCATCACAATGATCCATTACCTCTGTCATAACAATGCTCCATGATCCCTGCCTTCACAATGTTCCACAGCCTTGTCATCACAATGCTCCATGACCCTTGTCATCACAATGCTCCAAGACCCCTGTAATCACAAAGCTCCATGCACTTGTCATCACAAAGCTCCATGATGCATGTCATCAGAATGTTCCATGGCCTTCTCCTCACAATGCTCCATGCCCTTGTCATCACAATGCTCCAAGACCCCTGTAATCACAATGCTCCATGCCCCTTTTCATCAGAATGCTCCATGAGACTTGTCATCACAAGTCTCCATGGTCATCTCATCACAATACTCCAGGACATTCTCATCACCATGCTCCATTCCCTTGTCATCAGAATGCTGCATGAGCCATGTCATCACAAAAATCCATGAATATTTTCAGCCCAATGCTCCATGACCTTCTCATCACAATGCTCCATGTCCAATATCATCACACTGCTCCATGACCACTGTCATCACAACACTCCAGGACACCTGACAACACAATGATCCGGGACTCTTGTCATCACAATTCTCAAAGACCCCTGTAATCACAATGCTCCATGACACCTGTCATCACAATGCTCCATGCACTTGTCATCACAATTCTCCATGCACTTGTCATCACAATGATCCCTGACCCATGTCATCACAATGCCCCAAGCCATTGTCATCACAATATTCCATTACCTTTGTCATCACAATCCTCCATGACACTTGGCATCACAATGTTCCATGCCATTGTCATCACAATTGGCCATTACAGATGTCATCAAAATGCTTCCTGACACCTCTCTTCACAATACTGCATGACCTGGTCATCACAAAGCTCCATGCCCTTGTCATCACAATGCGCCATTCCAACTTTCATCACAACAATCCATGAAATTTATTAGATTAATGTTCCATGCCCTTGTCATCACAATACTCCATGCCTTTGTTATCACAATGCTCCATGACTCCTGTCATCACAATGCTCCGTGACTCCAGTCATCGCAATGAATCATGACCTTTGTCATCACAATGGTCCATGCCCTCGTCATCAACAGTCTCTGTGACCATTTTAACCACAATGCTCCATGAATTTTTCATCGCAATGCTCTTTGACCCTTGTCATCACAATGCTCTATGCTTTTCTCAGCACAATGCTCAATGAACCTTGTCATCACAGTGCTCCATGCGCTTGTCAGCACAATGCTCCATGACACATGACATCACAATGCACCATGCGCTTGTCATCACAGTGCTCTACAATCTTGTCATCACAATGCTCCATCCACTTCTCATCAAAATGCTCTCTCACCACTGATATCACAATGCTACATCACTATTTGTCACAATACTTCCTCACCCCTGGCATCACAATGTCCCATGACTCCTGTCATTACATTGCTATATGCACTTATCATCACAATGTTCGATGAACCCTGACATCACAATGTTCCATAACATCTGTCATCAAAATATTCCATGACAATTTTCATCAAATTGCTCCATGACCCTGTCATCACAATTCTCCCTTACATTCTCATCACAATGCACAACGCCCTTGCCATCAAAATGCTCCATGACCTTTGTCATCACAACGATCCATGACCATTGGCATCACATTGCTCCATGCCCTTGTCTTCACGAAGCTCCATGACACGTCATCAGAAGCTCCATGGCCTTCTCATCACAATGCCCCATGCCCTTGCCATCACAATGCTCCATTACCCCAGTCATAAAAATGCTCCATGACCCCTGCCATCACGATGTTCCATGGCATTGTCATCTTAAAGCTCCATGACCCTTCTCATCACAACGCTCCAATAACCCTTTAATCACAATGCTCTATGCCACTTTTCATCTCAATGATCCATGAACCCTGTCATCACAATGCACCATGCCCATCATCATAATGCTTCTTGCTATTGTCATCACAATGAAATCAAAATGTTCCATGACCTCTGTCATAACAATGCTCCAAATGCTTGTGATCACAATATTCCAAAACACTTGTCATCACAATGTCCCATGACGCTCGTCATCACAATTATCAATGGCCTTCTCATCACAATGCTCCATGACTTTTGTCATCACAATGCTCAATACACTTGTCATCAAAATGTTCCCTGATATTGTTGTCTGTATGCACCTTGAACCCTGTCATGACAAGGCTCCATGCCTTTTTCATCACAATGATCCATGCCCTTTTCATCATAATGCTCCAAGACCCATGTAATCACAATGCTCCATGCCAATGTCATCACAAGGCTCAATGACGCATGCCATCAGAATGCTCCTTGGTCTTCTCCTCACAATGCTCATTGCCCTTGTCATCACAGTGTTCCAAGACACCAGTAATCACAATTCTCCATGCCCCTTTTCTTCAGTATGCTCCATGAGACTTGTCATCACAAGGCTCCATTCTTTGTCATCACAATGCTCCAGGACCTTGTCATCACAACGCTTCTCGAACTTGTCATGAAAATTTTCAGTGGCCCTTGTCATCATAATCCACCAAGCCCTAATCATCACAAAGCTCCATTATATTTGTCATCACAATTCTCCATTACATTTGGCATCATAATGCTCCATGCCATTGCCATCGCAATGGACCATGACATATGTCATCACAATGCACCCTGACACCTGTCTTCACAGTACTCCATGACCTTCTCATCACAATGCCCCATGCGCTTGTCATCACAATGCACCATGTCCACTCTCATCACAATAATCTATGAAACTTGTCAGACCAATGCTCCATTCCCCTGTCTTCACAATGCTCCATGCCCTTGTTATCACAAGGCTCCATGACCCCTGTCATCACAATGCTCCGTGACTCCAGTCATCACAATGCTTCATAACGTTTCTCATCACAACGGTCCATGCCCACGTCATCACAAGTCTCTGTGACCTTTGTAACCACAACGCTCAATGAACATTTCATCACAATGCTCCATGACCCTTGTACTCACAATGCTCCATGACTCCAGTCATCACAATGATTCATAACGTTTGTCATCAGAGCGGTCCATGCCCGTGTCATCACCAGGCTCTGTGTCCTTTGTAACCACAATGCTCATTGAAAATTTCATCACAATGCTCCGTGACCCTTGTCATCACAATGCTCCGTGCCTTTGTCAGAACAATGCTCCATGACCCTTGTCATCACAATGTGCCACGCACTTTTCATCACAATGATCCACAACCTTGTCATCGCTATGATCCATAAACATTGTAATCACAATGCTCCATGAACTTCTCATCTAAATGCTCTCTCACCTGAGATATCACAATGTTCCATCACTAGTTATCACAATGGCCCATCACCCCTGTAATCACAGTGTTCCATGACCCCTGTCATCACAATGCTACATCCCCTTATCAGCACAATGTTCCATGACCACTGACATCACAATGTTCCATAACCCCTGTCATCAAAATGCTCCATGACACTTTTCATCCCAAAGCTCCATGACACCTGGCATCACAACGTTCTATAACCCCTGTCTTCAAAATGTTCCATTACACTTTTTATCAAATTGCTGCATGACCCTGTCTTCAAAATGCTCCCTGCCCTGTTCATCACAATGCAGCACACACTTGTCATGAAAATGCTCCATGACCTTTGTCATCACAAAGCTCCATGACCCTTGGCATCACAATGCTCCATGGCTTTGTCATCACAATGCTCCATGAACACTCTCATCACATTGCTCCATGCCCTTGTCATCACAAAACTCCATGACACTTGTCATCACAATGTTCGATGCGTTCTCATCACCATGCTCCATGCCCGTGTAATTAGAATCCTCCATGACACATGTATCACAGTCTTCCGTGCCCTTGTCATCACAATGCTCCATGCCCACTCTCATCACAATAATCCATGAAATATTTCAGACCAATGCTCAATGCCCTTCTCATCAAAATGCTCCATTACTTCTGTCATAACAATGATCCATGACCCCTGCCATCATGATGTTCCATGGCCTTTTCATCACAAGGCTCCATGACCCCTGTCATAACAATGCTCTGTGACTCCACTCATCACAATGCTTCATAACGTTTGTCATCACAACGGTCCATGCCCGCGTCATAACAAGGCTCTGTGTCCTTTGTAACCACAATGCTCCATGAACTTTTCATCACAATGCTCCGTGACCCTTGTCATCACAATGATCCATGCCTTTGTCAGAACAATGCTCCATGACCCTTTTCATCACAATGTGCCACGCGGTTTTCATCACAATGATCCACAACCTTGTCATCGCTATGCTCCATAAAACTTGTAATCACAATGCTCCATGCACTTCTCATCCAAATGCTCTCTCACCAGAGATATCACAATGTTCTATCACTAGTCATCACAATACTCCCTCACCCCTGTAATCATAATGTTCCATGACCCCTGTCATCACAGTGCTACATACCCTTATCATCACAATGTTCCATGATCCCTGACATCACAATGTTCCATAACGCCTGTCATCACAATGCTCCATGCCCTTGTCATCACAATGTGCCATTCGAACTGTCATCGCAACAATCCATGGAACTTATTAGACTAATGTTCCATGCCCGTGTCATCACAGTGCTCCATGCCCTTGTTATCACAATGCTCCCTGACCCCTGTCATCACAATCCTCCGTGACTCCAGTCATCACAATGCTTCATGACCTTTGTCATCACAATGGTCCATGCCCTCGTCATCAACAGTCTCTGTGACCATTTTAACCACAATGCCCCATGAACTTTTCATCACAATGCTCTTTGACCCTTGTCATCACAATGCTCTATGCCTTTCTCAGCACAATGCTCCATGACCCTTGTCATCACAATGCTCCTTGCGCTTGTCAGCACAATGCTCCATGACGCATGTCATCAAAATGCACCATGCACTTGTAATCACAGTGCTCTACAATCTTGTCATCACAATGCTCCATAAACATTGTCATCATAATCCTCCATGCACTTCTCATCAAAATGCTCTCTCACCACTGATATCACAATGCTACATCACTATTTGTCACAATACTCCCTCCCACCTGTCATCACAATGTTCCATGTCTCCTGTCATCACAATGCTACATGCACTTATCATCAAAATGTTCGATGACCCCTGACATCACAATGTTCCATAACACCTGTCATCAAAATTTTCCATGAAAATTTTCAACAAATTGCTCCATGAACCTGTCATCACAATTCTCCCGGCACTTCTCATCACAATGCACAACGGCCTTGCCATCAAAATGCTCCATGACCTTTGTCATCTCAAAGATCCCTGACCAATGGCATCACAATGCTCCATGTCATTGTCATCACAATGCTCCATGAACGCTCTCATCCCATTGCTCCATGCCCTTGTCTTCAAAAAGCTCCATGACACATGTCATCAGAATGCTACATGAACTTCTCATCACAATGATCCATGCCTTTGCCATCATAATGCTCCATTACATCTCTCATAACAATGCTCCATGACACTGCCATCACGATATTCCTTGACCTTGTCATCACAAGGCTCCATGACCCTTCTCATCACAACACTCCAAGAACCCTGTAATCACAAAGCTCCATGCCCTTTTTCATCTCAATGATCCATTAACCCTGTAATCACAATGCACCATGCCTATCATCATAATGCTTCATGCTATTGTCATCACAATGAAATCAAAATGCACCATGACCTCTGTCATAACAATGCTCCAATCCCTTGTGATCACAATATTCCATAACACTTGTCATGACAATGCCCCTTGACGCTCGTCATCACAATTATCCTTGGACTTCTAATCACAATGCTCCATGACCTTTGTCATCACAATGCTCAATACACTTGTCATCAAAATGCTCCCTGACACTTGTTGTCTGTATGCTCCTTGAACTCTGTCATGACAAGGCTCCATGCCTTTTTCATCACAATGATCCCTGCCCTTTTCATCACAATGCTCCAAGACACATGTAATCAAAATGCTCCATGCCCTTGTTATCACAAATCTCAATGATGCATGCCATCAGAATGCTCCTTGGTCTTCTCCTCACAATGTTCCATGCCCTTGTCATCACAATGTTCCATGACCCCTGTAATCACAATGCTCCATGCCCCTTTTCATCAGTATGCTCCATGAGACTTGTCATCACAAGGCTCCATAACTTTGTCATCACAATGCTCCAGGATCTTGTCATCACAATGCTTCACGAATTTGTCATGAAAATTCTCAATGGCCCTTGTCATCATAATGCTGCAAGCCCTAATCATCACAATGCTCCATTATATTTGTCATCACAATCCTCCATTACAATTCGCATCACAATGCTCCATGCCATTGTCATCGCAATGGACCATGACATATGTCATCACAATGCTCCCTGACATCTCTCTTCACAATATTCCATGACCTTCTCATCACAATGCTCCATGCCCTGGTCATCACAATGCACCATGCCCATGGTCATCACAATAATCTATGAAATTTTTCAGACCAATGCTCCATTCCCCTGTCATCACAATGCTCCATGCACTTGTCATCACAATGCTCCATGACCCCTGTCATCCCAATGCTCCGTGACTCCAGTCATCACAATGCTTCATAACGTTTGTCATCACAATGGTCCATGTCCGTGTCATCACAAGGCTCTGTGACATTTGTAACCACAATGCTCCATGAACATTTCATCATCATTCTCTGGGACCCCTGTCATCACAATGCTCCATTTCTTTGTCAGAACAATGCTCCATGACCATTGTCATCACAATGTGCCACGCACATTTCATCTCAACTGTCCACAACCTTATGATTGCAATGCTCCATAAATTTTGTTATCACAATGGTCCATGAACTTCTCATCAAAATGCTCTCTCACCATAGATATCACAATGTTCCACCACTAGTCATCACGATACTCCCTCACCCCTGGAATCACAATGTTCCATGACTCGGTCATCACAATGCTACATCCCTTTATCATCACAATATTGCATGACCCCTGATATAACAATGTTCCATAACACCTGTCATCAAAATTCTCCATGACCCTTTTCATCCCAAAGCTCCAAGAACCCTGATATCACAATGTTCTATAACCCATGCCATCAAAATGTTCCATTACACTTTTTATCAAATTGCTGCATGACCCGGTCATCAAAATGCTCCCTGCACTTCTGATCACAATGCACCATTCCCTTGTCATCAAAATGCTCCATGACTTGTCATCACAAAGCTCCATGACACATGGCATCACAATGCTCCATGTCATTGTCATCACAATGCTCCATGAACCCTCTCATCACATTGCTCCATGCCCTTGTCATCAGAAAGCTCCATGACACTTGTCATCACAATGCTCGATGCCCTTCTCATCACGATGCTCCATGCCCTAGTCATTAAAATCCTGCATGACCCATGTATCACAGGGTTCGGTGCCCATGTAATCACAATGCTCCATGACCCCAGCCATCAAAATGTTCCACGGACTTGTAATCACAAGTCTCCATGACACTTATCCACACAATGATCCAAGACCCCTGTAATCACAATGTTCCATGCCCTTGTCATCACAAAGCTCCATGACAAATATCATCAGAATGTCCAATGGATTTCTCATCACAATGCTCCATGCCCTTGTCATCACAATGTTCAAGACCCCTGTAATCACAGTGCTCCATGCCCCTTTTCATCTCCATGCTCCTTGAACCCTGTCATCACAATGCATCATGCCCATCATTATAATGCTTCCGGCTATTGTCAGCACAGTGAAATCAAAATCCTCCATGACCTATGTCATCACAATTCTCCATGTCCCCTGTTATCACAATACTTCATGAATATTTTCAGCCCAATGCTCCATGACACTTTTCATCAGAATGATGCATGCTCTTTTCAACCCAATGCTGCATGACCCCTGTGTTCACAATCCTCTGTGACGCTTGTCATCACAGTGCTCCATGACACCTGTCATCACACTGCTAGATGACTTTGTCAGCAAAAGGCTACATGACCTTGTAATTACAATGCTCTATGAGCTTGTCATCACAATACTCCATTACCATTGTCATCACAATCCTCCATGAACCTTGGGTTCACTTTGCTTCATGCCCTTGTCATCACAATGCTCCATGCTCCTTGATATCAAAATGATCCATGAAATCTGTCATCACAATGCTCCAAAGCCTTTTGATCACAATGCTCCATATCACTTGTCATCACAACGCTCCATGATGCCTGTCATCACAATATTCCATGCCCTTTTCATCACAATGCTCCATGACCTTGGTCATGACAATTCTCAATACACTTGTCATCACAATGCTCCCTGACACTTGTCGTCAGAATGCTCCTTGATCTCTGTCATGAAAAGGCTCCATGCCTTTTTCATCACAAAGCCCCATGCCGTTTTCATCACAATGCTCCATGCCATTGTCATCAAAATACTCCACAAGTTTGTCATCAGATTGCTCCATGTCCCTTGTCATCACAATTCTCCATGCACTGGTCAGCACAATGCTCCTTAACCCTTGTCATCACAATGCTCCAAGCCATTGTCACCACAATGGGCCATTACTTATGTCATCACAATGCTCCCTGACACCTGTCTTCACAATACTGCATGACCTTCTCATCACAATGATCCATGCCCTTTTCATCACAATGCTCCATGGCCAGTGTCATCACAATGCTCCATGACTCCAGTCATCACAATGCTTCATAACATCTGTCATCACAATGGTCCATGACTGCGTTATCACAAGGCTCTGTGACATTTATAACCACAATGCTCCATGAACTTTTCATCACAATACTTCGTGACCATTGTCATAAAAATGCTCCATGCCTTTGTCAGAAAAATGCTCAATGACCCTCGTCATCACAATATGCTACACGCTTTTCCTCACAACGGTACACAAATTTGTCATGGTAATGCTCCATAAACCTTGTATTCACAATGCTCCATTTCCTTCTCATCAAAATGCTCCATTATCCCTATCATAACATTGTTCCATGACCCCTGCCATCACAATATTCCACTGCCTTGTCATCACAAGGCTCCATGACACTTGTCATCACAATGCTCCAAGACCTCTGTAATCACAATGCTCCATGCCCTTGTCATCACAAAGCTCCATGACACATGCCATCAGAATGTTCCATGTCCTTCTCATCAAAATGCTCCATGCCCTTGACATCACAATGCTCCAAGAACCCTGTAATCACAATGCTCCATACCCATTTTCATCTCAATGCTCCATGAACACTGTCATCACAATTCATCATGCCCATAATGATAATGCTTCAGGCTATTGTCATCACAATGAAATCTATATGCTCCCTGACCTCTGTCATCACAATGCTCCAATCCCTTGTGATCACAATGTTCCATAACACTTATCATCACAACACCCCATGACTCTCATCATCACAATTATCCATGGTCTCCTCATCACAATGCTCCATGACCTTTGTTATCACAATGCTCAATACACTTGTCATCACAATGCTCCCTGACACTTCTCATCAGTATGCTCCATTAACCCTGTCATGACACGTCTCCATGCCTTTTTCATCACAATGATCCATGCCCTTTTAATCACAATGCTCCAAGACCCCTGTAATCACATTGCTCCTTGCCCTTGTCATCACAAAGCTCAATGACGCATGTCATCAAAATGCTCCATGGCCTTCTCCTCACAATGCTCCATGCCCTTGTCCTCACAATGCTCCAAGACCCCTGTAATCACAATGCTCCATGTCCCTTTTCATCAGAATTCTCCATGAGACTTGTCATCACAAGTCTCCATTGTCTTCTCATCAAAGTGCTCCAGGAACTTGTCATCAAAATGCTCCATGATCCCTGTCATCACAATAGTCCATGAAAATTTTCAGCCCAATGCTCCATGACACTTGTCATCACAAAGATCCATGCCCTTGTCATCCCAATGCTCCATGACCCCTGTATTCACAATGCTCCGTGACGCTTGTCATCACATTGCTACATGACACCTGTCATCACAATGCTCCATGCCTTTGTCGGCAAATTGCTACCTGACCTTGTCATTGCAATGCTCTATTCGCTTGTCATCACAATACTCCTTTACCATTGTCATCACAATCCTCCATGAACCTTGGGATCACATTGCTTCATGCCCTTGTCATCACAATGCTCCATGCTCCTTGAAATCAAAATGATCCATGACCTCTGTCATCACAATGCTCCAAACCCTTGTCATCACAATGTTTCATAACACTTGTCATCACAACGCTCCATGAAGCCTGTCATCACAATACTCCATGCCCTATTCATCACAATGCTCCATGACATTTGTCATCACAATTCTCAATACACTTGTCATCACAATGCCACATGCCTTTTTCATCACAATGTTCCATGCCATTGTCATCAAAATACTCCCAAGCTTTTCATCAGAATACTTCATGACCGTTTTCATCACAATTCTCCCTGCACCTGTCAGCAAAATTCTCCCTGACCCTTGTCATCAGAATGCTCCAAGCCATTGTCATCACAATGCTCCATTACCTTTGTCATCAGAATCCTCCATGACACTTGGCATCACAATGCTCCATGCCATTGTCATCTCTATGGGCCATTACATATGTCATCACAATGCTCCCTGACACCTGTCTTCACAATACTGCATGACCTGGTCATCACAATGCGCCATTACAACAGTCATCACAATAATCCATGAAACTTATTAGACCAATGCTCCATTCCCTTGTCATCACAATGCTCCATGTCCTTGTTATCACAATGCTCCATGACCCCTGTCATCACAATGCTCCATGCCTCCATTCATCACAATGATTCATGACCTTTTTCATCACAATGGTCCATGCCCTCGTCATCAACAGTCTCTGTGACATATTTAACCACAATGCTCCAATAACTTTTCATCACAATGCTCTTTGACCCTTGTCATCACAATGTTCTATGCCTTTCTCAGCACAATGCTCCATGACCCTTGTCATCACACTGCTCCATGCGCTTGTCAGAACAATGCTCCATGACCCATGTCATCACAATGCACCCTGCGCTTCTCATCACAGAGCTCCACAATCTTGTCACCACAATGCTCCATAAAACTTGTCATCACAATTCTCCATGCACTTCTCATCAAAATGCTTTCTAACCAAAGATATCACAATGTTACAGCACTATTCATCACAATACTCCCTCACCCCTGTCATCACAATGTTCCATGACTTTTGTCTTTGCAATGCTACATGCACATATCATGACAAAGTTCGGTGACCCCTGACATCACAATGTTCCATAAACCCTGTCATCATAATGCTCCATAAGCCTTTTCCTCAAAATGCTCCATGAACCCTGACATCACAATGTTCCATAACACCTGTCATTAAAATATTCCATGAAACTTTTCATCAAATTGCTCTATGACCCTGTCATCACAATGCTCCCAGCCCTTCTCATCACAATATACCACGCCCTTGTCATCAAAATGCTCCATGACTTTGTCATCACAAAGCTCCATGACAATTGGCATCTCAATGCTCCATGCCATTGTCATCACAATGCTCCATGTACCCTCTAATCACAATGCTCCATGCCCCTTTGCATCTCAATGCTCCATGAACCCTGTCATCAAAATGCACCATGACCATCATCATAATGCTTCAGGCTATTGTCATCACAATGAAATCAAAATATTCGATGATCTATCTCATCACAATGCTCCAAATCCTTGTGATCACAATGTTCCATAACACTTATCATCACAACGCCCCATGAAGCTCATCATCACAGTTATCCATGGCCTTCTCATCATAGTGCTCCAGGAACCTTTCATCACAGTGCTCCATTCCCTTGTCATCACAATGCTCCATGACCCCTGTCCTCACAATACTTCCTGAACATTTTCACGCCAATTCTCCAGGAACTCCTCATCACAATGCTTCATGATCCCTATCATCACAATGCTCCATGACCACTGTCATCACAACGCTCCATGACCCCTGACAACACAGTGATAAGGGACTCTAGTCATCACAATGCTCCATTCCCTAGTCATCACCATGCTCCATTAACATTTTCAGCCCAATGCTCCATGACACTTGTCATCACAATGATCCATGACCTTGCCATCCCAATGCTCCATGACCCCTGTAATCACAATGATCCGTGATGCTTCTCATCAAGGTGCTCTATGACCCTTATCATCACAATGCTCCATGCCTGTGTCAGCAAAAGGCTACATAACCTTGTCATCAAAATGCTCCATTTGCTTGTCATCACAATACTCCCTTACCATTGTCATCACAATCCTCCATGAAACTTGGGATCACATTGCTTTATGCCCTTGTCATCACAATGCTCCATGCTCCTTGAAAACAAAATGATCCATGACTTCTATCATCACAATGCTCCAAACCCTTGTGATCACAATGTTCCATAACACTTGTCATCACAATGCTCCATGATGCCTGTCATCACAATACTCTATGCCCTTTTCGTCAAAATGCTCCATGATCTTTTTCATCACAATTCTCAATACACATGTCATCACACTGTTCCCTGACACTTGCCATCAGAATGCTCCTTGAAACCTGTCATGAAATGGCTTCATGCCTTTTTCATCACAATGCCCCATGCCCTTTTCATCACAATGCTCCATGCCATTGTCGTCACAATACTCCACAAGCTTGTCATCAGAATGCTCCATGACACTTGTCATCACATTTCTCCATGGCCACTGTCATCACAATGCTCCATACCCCTTTTCATTACTGTGCTTCATGACGCGTGTCATCACAATTATCCATGGCCTTCTCATCACAATGCTCGACGCCATTGTCATCAAAATGCTCCATGACCCATGTAATCACAATGCTCCATGCCCTTGTCATCACAAAGCTCCATGTCTTTGTCAGAACAATGCTCAATGAACATAGTCATCACAATGTGCCACACGCATTTCATCACAACGGTCCACAGCATTGTCATTGCTATGCTTCATAAACCTTGTAATCACAATGGTCCATGCCCTTCTCATCAAAATGCTCTCTCACCAGAGATATCACAATGTTCCATCTCTAGTCATCACAATACTCCCTCACCCCTGTAATCACAATGTTCCAGGACCCTGTCATCACAATGCTACATCCCCTTATCATAACACTGTTCCATGACCCCTGACATCACAATGTTCCATAACCCCTGTCATCAAAATGCTCCATGACACTTTTCATCCCAAAGCTCCAAGACCCCTGACATCACAATATTCTATAACCCTTGCCATCAAAATGTTCCTTTACACTTTTTATTAAATTGCAGCATGAACTGATCATCAAAATGCTCCCTGCATTTCTCAGCATAATGCACCATGCCCTTGTCATCAAAATGCTCCATGACTTGTCATCACAAAGCTCCATGACCCTTGGCATCACAATGCTCCATGTCATTGTCATCACAATGCTCCATGAACCCTCTCATCACATTGCTCCATGCCCTTGTCATCACAAAGCTCCATGACAATTGTCATCACAATGCTCGATTCCCTTCTAATCACAATGCTCCATGCCCTTGTCATTACAATCCTGCATGACCCATGTATCACAGTGTTCCGTGCCCTTGTCATCAAAATTCTCCATTACCCCTGTCAAAACAATGCACCATGACCCTTGCCATCACAATGTTCCTCGACCTAGTCATCACAAGGTTCCATGACACTTGTCATCACAATGCACAAGAACCCTGAAATCACAATGCTCCATGCCCTTGTCATCATAAAGCTTCATGACGCATGTCATCAGAATGTTCCATGGCCTTCTCATCAAAATGCTCCATGCCCTTGTCATCACACTGCCCCAAGATGCTTGTAATCACAATGCTCCATGACCCTTTTCATCTCAATGCTCCATGAACCCTGTCATCACAATGCACCATGCCCATCATCATAATGCTTCAGGCTATTGTCAACACAATGAAATCAATATTCTCCATGACCTCTGTCATCATAATGCTCCAAACACTTGTGATCACAATGTTCCATAACACTTATCATCACAAAACCCCATGACGCTCATCATCACAATTATCCATGAACTTCTCATCACAATGCTCCATGAACTTTGTCATCACAATGCTCAATACACTTCTCATCACAATGCTCCCTTACACTTGTCGTCAGTATGCTCCTTGAACCCTGTCATGACCAGGCTCCATGCCTTTTTCATCACAATAATCCATGCCATTTTCATCACAATGCTCCAAGATTCCTGTAATCACAATGCTCCATGCCCTTGTCATCAAAATGCTCCATAACGCAAGTCATCAGAATGCTTCATGTCCTTCTCATCACAATGTTCCATGCCCTTGTCATCACAATGCTCATTGACCACTGTCATCACAATAATCCATGAACATTTTCAGCCCAGTGCTCCACGATCTACTCATCACATGCTCCATGCCCAATAACATCACAATGCTCCATGACCACTCTCATCACAACACTCCATGACACCTGAAAACACAATGATCCGGGACACTTGTCATCACAATTATCCATTCCCTAGTCATCACAATGCTCCATGACCCCTGTCATCACAACACTCCATGAACATTTTCAGACCAGTGCTCCATGACCCTTGTCATCACAATGATCCATGCCCTTGTCATCCCAATGCTCCATGACCTCTGTATTCACAATGCTCCATTACGCTTGTCATCACAGTGCTCCATGACACATGTCATCACAACACTCCATGCCTTTGTCAACAAAATTCTACATGACCTTGTCATTACAATGCTCTATGCGCTTGTCATCACAATACTCCATTTCCATTGTCATCACAATCCTCCATGAACCTTGGGATCACATTGCTTCATGCCCTTGTCATCACAATGCTCCATGCTCCTTGAAATCAAAATGATCCATTACCTCTGTCATCACAATGCTCCATTATCTTTGTCATCAGAATCCTCCATGACACTTGACATCACAGTGCTCCATGCCATCGTCATCACAATGGGCCATTACATATGTCATCACAATGCTCTCTGACACCTGTCTTCACAATACTGCATGACCTGGTCACCACAATGCTCCATGCCCTTGTCATCACAATGTGCCATTCCAAGTGTCATCGCAATAATCCATGAAACTTATTAGACAAATGATCCATGCCCTTGTCACCACAATGTTCCATGCCCTTGTTATCACAATGCTCCATGACCCCTGTCATCACAATGCTCCGTGACTCCTGTCATCACTGTGCTTCATGACCTTTGTCATCACAATGATCCATGCCCTCGTCATCAACAGTCTCTGTGACCTTTTTAACCACAATGCTCCATGAACTTTTCTTCACAATGCTCTTTGACCCTTGTCATCACAATGCTCTATGCCTTTCTCAGCACAATGCTCCATGAGCATTGTCATCACAGTGCTCCATGCGCTTGTCAGCACAATGCTCCATGACACATGTCATCACAATGCACCATGCACTTATCATCACAGTGCTCCACAATCTTGTCATCACAATGCTCCATAAAATTTGTCATCACAATTCTCCATGCACTTCTCATCAAAATGCTTTCTAACCAAAGATATCACAATGTTACAGCACTATTCATCACAATACTCCCTCACCCCTGTCATCACAATGTTCCATGACTTTTGTCTTTGCAATGCTACATGCACATATCATGACAAAGTTCGGTGACCCCTGACATCACAATGTTCCATAAACCCTGTCATCATAATGCTCCATAAGCCTTTTCCTCAAAATGCTCCATGAACCCTGACATCACAATGTTCCATAACACCTGTCATTAAAATATTCCATGAAACTTTTCATCAAATTGCTCTATGACCCTGTCATCACAATGCTCCCAGCCCTTCTCATCACAATATACCACGCCCTTGTCATCAAAATGCTCCATGACTTTGTCATCACAAAGCTCCATGACAATTGGCATCTCAATGCTCCATGCCATTGTCATCACAATGCTCCATGTACCCTCTAATCACAATGCTCCATGCCCCTTTGCATCTCAATGCTCCATGAACCCTGTCATCAAAATGCACCATGACCATCATCATAATGCTTCAGGCTATTGTCATCACAATGAAATCAAAATATTCGATGATCTATCTCATCACAATGCTCCAAATCCTTGTGATCACAATGTTCCATAACACTTATCATCACAACGCCCCATGAAGCTCATCATCACAGTTATCCATGGCCTTCTCATCATAGTGCTCCAGGAACCTTTCATCACAGTGCTCCATTCCCTTGTCATCACAATGCTCCATGACCCCTGTCCTCACAATACTTCCTGAACATTTTCACGCCAATTCTCCAGGAACTCCTCATCACAATGCTTCATGATCCCTATCATCACAATGCTCCATGACCACTGTCATCACAACGCTCCATGACCCCTGACAACACAGTGATAAGGGACTCTAGTCATCACAATGCTCCATTCCCTAGTCATCACCATGCTCCATTAACATTTTCAGCCCAATGCTCCATGACACTTGTCATCACAATGATCCATGACCTTGCCATCCCAATGCTCCATGACCCCTGTAATCACAATGATCCGTGATGCTTCTCATCAAGGTGCTCTATGACCCTTATCATCACAATGCTCCATGCCTGTGTCAGCAAAAGGCTACATAACCTTGTCATCAAAATGCTCCATTTGCTTGTCATCACAATACTCCCTTACCATTGTCATCACAATCCTCCATGAAACTTGGGATCACATTGCTTTATGCCCTTGTCATCACAATGCTCCATGCTCCTTGAAAACAAAATGATCCATGACTTCTATCATCACAATGCTCCAAACCCTTGTGATCACAATGTTCCATAACACTTGTCATCACAATGCTCCATGATGCCTGTCATCACAATACTCTATGCCCTTTTCGTCAAAATGCTCCATGATCTTTTTCATCACAATTCTCAATACACATGTCATCACACTGTTCCCTGACACTTGCCATCAGAATGCTCCTTGAAACCTGTCATGAAATGGCTTCATGCCTTTTTCATCACAATGCCCCATGCCCTTTTCATCACAATGCTCCATGCCATTGTCGTCACAATACTCCACAAGCTTGTCATCAGAATGCTCCATGACACTTGTCATCACATTTCTCCATGGCCACTGTCATCACAATGCTCCATACCCCTTTTCATTACTGTGCTTCATGACGCGTGTCATCACAATTATCCATGGCCTTCTCATCACAATGCTCGACGCCATTGTCATCAAAATGCTCCATGACCCATGTAATCACAATGCTCCATGCCCTTGTCATCACAAAGCTCCATGTCTTTGTCAGAACAATGCTCAATGAACATAGTCATCACAATGTGCCACACGCATTTCATCACAACGGTCCACAGCATTGTCATTGCTATGCTTCATAAACCTTGTAATCACAATGGTCCATGCCCTTCTCATCAAAATGCTCTCTCACCAGAGATATCACAATGTTCCATCTCTAGTCATCACAATACTCCCTCACCCCTGTAATCACAATGTTCCAGGACCCTGTCATCACAATGCTACATCCCCTTATCATAACACTGTTCCATGACCCCTGACATCACAATGTTCCATAACCCCTGTCATCAAAATGCTCCATGACACTTTTCATCCCAAAGCTCCAAGACCCCTGACATCACAATATTCTATAACCCTTGCCATCAAAATGTTCCTTTACACTTTTTATTAAATTGCAGCATGAACTGATCATCAAAATGCTCCCTGCATTTCTCAGCATAATGCACCATGCCCTTGTCATCAAAATGCTCCATGACTTGTCATCACAAAGCTCCATGACCCTTGGCATCACAATGCTCCATGTCATTGTCATCACAATGCTCCATGAACCCTCTCATCACATTGCTCCATGCCCTTGTCATCACAAAGCTCCATGACAATTGTCATCACAATGCTCGATTCCCTTCTAATCACAATGCTCCATGCCCTTGTCATTACAATCCTGCATGACCCATGTATCACAGTGTTCCGTGCCCTTGTCATCAAAATTCTCCATTACCCCTGTCAAAACAATGCACCATGACACTTGCCATCACAATGTTCCTCGACCTAGTCATCACAAGGTTCCATGACACTTGTCATCACAATGCACAAGAACCCTGAAATCACAATGCTCCATGCCCTTGTCAACATAAAGCTTCATGACGCATGTCATCAGAATGTTCCATGGCCTTCTCATCAAAATGCTCCATGCCCTTGTCATCACACTGCCCCAAGATGCTTGTAATCACAATGCTCCATGACCCTTTTCATCTCAATGCTCCATGAACCCTGTCATCACAATGCACCATGCCCATCATCATAATGCTTCAGGCTATTGTCAACACAATGAAATCAATATTCTCCATGACCTCTGTCATCATAATGCTCCAAACACTTGTGATCACAATGTTCCATAACACTTATCATCACAAAACCCCATGACGCTCATCATCACAATTATCCATGAACTTCTCATCACAATGCTCCATGAACTTTGTCATCACAATGCTCAATACACTTCTCATCACAATGCTCCCTTACACTTGTCGTCAGTATGCTCCTTGAACCCTGTCATGACCAGGCTCCATGCCTTTTTCATCACAATAATCCATGCCATTTTCATCACAATGCTCCAAGATTCCTGTAATCACAATGCTCCATGCCCTTGTCATCAAAATGCTCCATAACGCAAGTCATCAGAATGCTTCATGTCCTTCTCATCACAATGTTCCATGCCCTTGTCATCACAATGCTCATTGACCACTGTCATCACAATAATCCATGAACATTTTCAGCCCAGTGCTCCACGATCTACTCATCACATGCTCCATGCCCAATAACATCACAATGCTCCATGACCACTCTCATCACAACACTCCATGACACCTGAAAACACAATGATCCGGGACACTTGTCATCACAATTATCCATTCCCTAGTCATCACAATGCTCCATGACCCCTGTCATCACAACACTCCATGAACATTTTCAGACCAGTGCTCCATGACCCTTGTCATCACAATGATCCATGCCCTTGTCATCCCAATGCTCCATGACCTCTGTATTCACAATGCTCCATTACGCTTGTCATCACAGTGCTCCATGACACATGTCATCACAACACTCCATGCCTTTGTCAACAAAATTCTACATGACCTTGTCATTACAATGCTCTATGCGCTTGTCATCACAATACTCCATTTCCATTGTCATCACAATCCTCCATGAACCTTGGGATCACATTGCTTCATGCCCTTGTCATCACAATGCTCCATGCTCCTTGAAATCAAAATGATCCATTACCTCTGTCATCACAATGCTCCATTATCTTTGTCATCAGAATCCTCCATGACACTTGACATCACAGTGCTCCATGCCATCGTCATCACAATGGGCCATTACATATGTCATCACAATGCTCTCTGACACCTGTCTTCACAATACTGCATGACCTGGTCACCACAATGCTCCATGCCCTTGTCATCACAATGTGCCATTCCAAGTGTCATCGCAATAATCCATGAAACTTATTAGACAAATGATCCATGCCCTTGTCACCACAATGTTCCATGCCCTTGTTATCACAATGCTCCATGACCCCTGTCATCACAATGCTCCGTGACTCCTGTCATCACTGTGCTTCATGACCTTTGTCATCACAATGATCCATGCCCTCGTCATCAACAGTCTCTGTGACCTTTTTAACCACAATGCTCCATGAACTTTTCTTCACAATGCTCTTTGACCCTTGTCATCACAATGCTCTATGCCTTTCTCAGCACAATGCTCCATGAGCATTGTCATCACAGTGCTCCATGCGCTTGTCAGCACAATGCTCCATGACACATGTCATCACAATGCACCATGCACTTATCATCACAGTGCTCCACAATCTTGTCATCACAATGCTCCATAAAATTTGTCATCACAATGCTCCATGCACTTCTCATCAAAACGTTCTCTCACCACTGATATCACAATGCTATATCAATATTTGTCACAATACTCCCTCCCACCTGTCATCAAAATGTTCCATGACTCCTGTCATCACAATTCTACATGCACTTATCATCACAATGTTCGATGACCCATGACATCACAAAGTTCCATAACAACTGTCATCAAAATGTTCCATGACACTTTTCATCAAATAGCTCCATGACCCTGTCATCACAATGCTCCCTGCACTTCTCATCACAATGCACAACGCCCTTGCCATCAAAATGCTCCATGACCTTTGTCATCACTAAGATCCATGACCCTTGACATCACAATGTTCCATGTCATTGTCATCACAATGCTCCATGAAAGCTCTCATCACATTGCTCCATGCCGTTGTCTTCACATAGCTCCATGACACATGTCAACAGAATGCTCCATGACCTTCTCATCACAATGCTCCATGCTCTTGACATCACAATGCTCCATTAACCCTGTCATAACAATGATCCATGACCCCTGCCATCACGATGTTCCATGGCCTTGTCATCACAAGGCTCCATGACGCTTCTCATCACAATGCTCCAAGAACACTGTAATCACAATGCTCTATGCCACTTTTCATCTCCATGACCCATGAACCCTGTCATCACAATTCACCATGCCCATCATCATAATGCTTCCTGCTATTGTCATCACAATGAAATCAAAATACTCCATGACCTCTGTCATATCAATGCTCCAAACCCTTGTGATCACAATATTCCATAACACTTGTCATCACAATGCCCCATGACGCTCGTCATCACAATTATCCATGGTCTTCTCATCACAATGCTCCATGACCTTCGTCATCACAATGCTCAATACACTTGTCATGAAAATGCTCCCTGACACTTGTTGTCTGTATGCTCATTTTACCCTGTCATGACAAGTCTCCATGCTTTTTGCATCACAATGATCCATGCCCTTTTCATCACAATGCTCCAAGACCCATATAATCACGATGCTCCATGCCCTTGTCATCACAAAGCTCAATGGCGCATGCCATCAGAATGCTCCTTGGTCTTCTCCTCACAAAGCTCCATGCCCTTGTCATCACAAAGATCCAAGACGCCTATAATCACAATGTTCCATGCCCTTTTTCATCAGTATGCTCCATGAGACTTGTCATCACATGGCTCCATGGTTTTGTCATTATAAAGCTCCAAGTCCTAGTCATCACAGTGCTCCATTATATTTGTCATCACAATCCTCCATTACATTCTGCATCACAATACTCCCTGCCATTGTCATCGCAATGGACTATTACATATGTCATCACAATGCTCCCTGACACCTGTCTTCAAAATATTCCATGACCTTCTCATCACTATGCCCCATGCCCTTGTCATCACAATGCACCATGTCCACTGTCATCAAAATAATTATGAAAATTGTCAGACCAATACTCAATTCCCCTGTCATCTCAATGCTCCATGCCCTTTTTATCACAATGCTCCATGAACCCTGTCATCAAAATGCTCCGTGACTGCAGTCATCACAATGCTTCATAACGTTTGTCATCACAACAGTCCATGCCCGCATCATCACAAGGCTCTGTGTCCTTTGTACCCACAATGATCCATGAACATTTCATCACAATGCTCCGTGACCCTTGTCATCACAATGCTCCATGCCTTTGTCAGAACAATGCTCCATGACCCTTGTCATCACAATGTGCCATGCGCTTTTCATCACAATGATCCACAACCTTGTCATCGCTATGATCCATAAACCTTGTAATCACAATGATCCATGCACTTCTCATCCAAATGCTCTCTCACCTGAGATATCACCATATTCCATCACTACTTATCACAGTCCTCTCTCAGCCGTGTAATCACAGTGTTCCATGACCCCTGTCATCACAATGCTTCATCCCCTTATCAACAAAATATTCCATGACCCCTGACATCACAATGATCCTTAACCACTCTCATCAAAATGCTCCATGACACTTTTGATCCCAAAGATCCATGACCACTGGCATCACAATGTTCTATAACCCCTGTCATCAAAATATTCCATTACACTTTTCATCAAATTGCTGCATGACCCTGTCATCAAAATGTTCCCTGCCCTTCTCATCACAATGCACCACACCCTTGTCATCAAAATGCTCCATGACATTTGTCATCACAAAGCTCCATGACCGTTGGCATCACAATGCTCCATATCATTGCCATCACAATGCTCCATGAACCCCCTCATCAAATTGCCCCATGCCCTTGTCATCACAAAGCTCCTTGACACTTGTCATCACAATGCCCCTTGACCTTCTCATCACAATGCTCCATGCCATTGACATTACAATCCTCCATGACCCAAGTATCACAGTGTACCATGCCCTTGTCATCACAATGCTCCATGCCCACTCTTATCACAATAATCCATGAAACATTTCAGACCAAAGGTCAATGCCATTCTCATCAAAATGCTCCATTACCACTGTCATAACAATGCTCCATGACCCCTGCCATCACAATGTTCCACTGCCTTGTCATCACATTGCTCCATGCCCTTGTCATCACAAAAATCCATGACCCATGTCACCAGAGTGTTCCATGGCCTTCTCCTCACAATGCTCCATGCCCTTGTCATCACAATGCTCCAAGACCCCTGTAATCACAATTCTCCATGCCTCTTTTCATCAGAATGCTCCATGAGACTTGTTATCACAAGTATCCATGGTCATCTCATCACAATGCTCCAGGACCTTGTCATCACCATGCTCCATGACCCATGTCATCACAATACTCCATGAATATTTTCAGCCCAGTGCTCCATGACCTTCTCATCACAATGCTCCATGACCAATATCATCACAATGCTCCATGACAACTGTCATCACAACACTCCATGACACGTGACAACACAATGATCCGGGACTCTTGTCATCACAATGCTCCATTCCCTAGTCATCACCATGCACAATTCCAACTGTCATCACAATAATCCATGAAAATTATTAGACCAATGCTCCATGCCCTTGTCATCACAATGCACCATGCCATGTTATCACAATGTTCCAAGACCCCTGTAAGCAGAATGATCCATGCCCCTTTTCATCAGTATGCTCCATGAGACTTGTCATCACAAGGCTCCATGGTTATCTCATCACAATGCTCCAGGACCTTTTCATCACAATGTTTCACGACATTGTCATGAAAATTATCAATGGCCGCTGTCATCATAATGCTCCAAGCCGTAGTCATCACAATGCTCCATTATATTTGTCATCACAGTCCTCCATTACATTTGGCATCACAATGCTCCATGCCATTGTCATCGCAATGGACCATGACATATGTCATCACAATGCTCCCTGACACATGTCTTCTCAATACTCCTTGCCCTTGTCATCACAAAGCTCCATGCCCTTTTCTTCACAATTCACCATGCCCACTGTCATCACAATAATCTATGAAACTTGTCAGACCAATGCTCCTTGCCCCTGTCATCACAATGCTCCATGCCCTTTTCTTCACAATGCACCATGCCCACTCTCATCACAATAATCCATGAAACCTTTCAAACCAATGCTCAATGCCCTCCTCATCACAATGATCCATTACCTCTGTCATAACAATGCTCCATGACCCCTGCCATCACAATGTTCAATGCCCTTGTCATCACAAAGCTCCATGACACGTCATCAGAATGTTCCATGTCCTTCTCATCAAAATGCTCCATGCCCTTGTCATCACAATGCTCCAAGACCCCTGTAATCACAATGCTCCATGCCCCTATTCATCTCAATGCTCCATGAACCCTGTCATCACAATGCATCATGCCAATCATTATAATGCTTCCGGCTATTGTCAGCACAATGAAATCAAAATTCTCCATGACCCCTGTCATCACAGTACTCCATGAACATTTTCAGCCCAATGCTCCATGACACTTGTCATCCCAATGCTCCATGTCCCCTGTATTCACAATGCTCCGTGACGCTTGTCATCACAGTGCTCCATGAAACTTTTCATCACAATGCTCCATGCCTTTGTCAGCAAAATGCTACATGACCATGTCATTACAATGCTCTATGCGCTTGTCATCACAATATTCCTTTACCATTGTCATCACAATCCTCCATGAAACTTGGGATCACATTGCTTCATGCCCTTGTCGTCACAATGCTCCCTGCTCCTTGAAATCAAAATGATCCATGACCACTGTCATCACAATGCTCCAAACCCTTGTGATCACAGTTTTCCATAACACTTGTCATCACAATGCTCCATGATGCCTGTCATCACAATGCTCCATGCCCGTTTCATCACAATGCTCCATGACCTTTGTCATCACAATTCTCAATACACTTGTCATCACAATGCTCCCGGACTTTTGTAGTCAGAATGATCCTTGAACCCTGTCACGAAAAGGCTCCATGCATTTTTCATCACAAAGCCCCATGCCGTTTTCATCACAATGCTCCATACCATTGTCATCAAAATACTCCACAAGCTTGTCATCAGAATGCTCCATAACCCTTGTCATCACAATTCTCCATGCACTTGTCAGGACAATGCTCCCTGAAACTTGTCATCACTATGCTCCAAGCCATTGTCATCACAATGCTCCATTACCTTTGTCATCAGAATCCTCCATGACACTTGTCATCACAATGCTCCATGCCCTTGTATCACAATGTTCCAAGTCCCCTGTAATCAGAATGCTCCAGGCCCCTTTTCATCAGTATGCTCCTTGAGATTTGTCATCACAAGCCTCCATGGTTTTCTCATCACAATGCTCCAGGACTTGTCATCACAATGCTTCACGACATTGTCATGAAAATGCTCAATGGCCCTTGTCAACATAATTCTCCAAGCCCTAGTCATCACAATGCTCCATTATATTTGTCATCACATCCTCCATTACATTTGGCATCACAATGCTCCATGCTATTGTCATCGCAATGGACCATGACATAGGTCATCACAATGCTCCCTGACACTTGTCTTCACAATACTCCATGCCCTTGTCTTCACAATGCTCCATGCCCTTGTCATCACAATGCACCATGTCCACTGTCATAACAATAATCTATGAAACTTGTCAGACAAATGCTCCATGCCCCTGTCATCACAATGCTCCATGCCCTTGTCATCACAATACTCCATGACCCCTGTCATCACAATGCTCCGTGACTCCAGTCATCACTCTGCTTCATAACGTTTGTTATAACAACGGTCCATGCCCACGTCATCACAAGGCTCTGTGACCTTTGTAACCACAATGCTCCATGAACATTTCATCACAATGCTCCGTGACCCTTGTCATCACAATGCTCCATGCCTTTGTCAGAACAATGCTCCATGAACCATGTCATCACAATGTGCCATGCGGTTTTCATCACAATGATCCACAACCGTGTCATCGCTATGCTCCATAAACATTGTAATCACAATCCTCCATGCACTTATCATCCAAATGCCCTCTCACATGAGATATCACAATATTCCATCACTAGTCATCACAATCCTCGCTCAACCCTGTTATCATATTGTTCCATGACCCCTGTCATCAAAATGCTACATCCCCTTATCAGCACAATGTTCCTTGACCCCTGACATCACAATGTTCCATAACCCCGTCATCAAAATGCTCCATGACCCTTTTCATCCCAAAGCTCCATGATCCCTGGCAACACAATGTTCTATAACCCATGTCATCAAAATGTTCCATTACACTTTACATCAAATTGCTGCATGACCCTGTCATCAAAATGCTCCCTGCCCTTCTCATCACAATGCACAACACACTTGTCATCAAAATGCTCCATGACTTTTGTCATCACAAATATCCATGACCCTTGGCATCACAATGCTCCATGTCATTGTCATCACAATGCTCCATGAACCCTCTCATCACATTGCTCCATGCCCTTGTCATCAAAAGCTCCATGACACTTGTCATCACAATGCTCGATGTCCTTCTCATCACAATGCTTCATGCCCTTGTCATTACAATCCTCCATGACCCATGTATCACAGTGTACCGTGCCCTTGTCATCACAATGTTCCATGCCCACTCTCATCACAATAATCCATGAAACATTTCAGACCAATGCTCAATGCCGTTCTCATCCCAATGCTCCATTACCTCTGTCATAACAATGCTCCATGACCCCTGCCATCAAAATGTTCCACGGCCTGGTCATCACAAGGCTCCATGACCCTTGTCATCACAATGCTCCAAGACCCCTGTAATCACAATGCTCCATGCCCTTGTCATCACAAAGCTCCATGACACATGCCATCAGAATGTTCCATGGCCTTCTCCTCACAATGCTCCATGCCCTTGTCTTCACAATGCTCCAAGACGCCTGTAATCACAATTCTCCATGCCCCTTTTCATCAGAATGCTCTATGAGACTTGTCATCACAAGTCTCCATCGTCATCTCATCACAATGCTCCAGGACCTTGTCATCACCATGCTCCATTCCCTAGTCATCACAATGCTCCATGACCCCTGTCATCACAATACTACATGAATATTTTCAACCCAATGCTCCATGACCTTCTCATCACAATGCTCCATGACCAGTATCATCAAAATGCTCCATGACCACTGTCATCACAATGCGCCATTCCAACTGTCATCACAATAATCCATGAAACTTATTAGACCAATGCTCCATGCCCTTGTCATCACAATGCTCCATGCCCTTACTATCACAATGTTCCAAGACCCCTGTAATCAGAATGCTCCATGCCCCTTTTCATCAGTATGCTCCATGAGACCTTTCATCACAAGGCTGCATGGTTTTCTCATCACAGTGCTCGAGGACCTTGTCATCACAATGCTTCACGACATTGTCATGAAAATTCTCAATGGCCCTTGTCATCATAATGCTCCAAGCCCTAGTCATCACAATGCTCCATTATATTTGTCATCACAATCCTCTATTACATTTGGCATCACAATGCACCATGCCATTGTCATCGAAATGGACCATGACATATGTCATCACAATGCTCCCTCACACCTGTCTTCACAATTCTCCATGATTTTCTTTTTTTTTTTACTTTCAGAAATACACATCAGTTTATTACACTAAACAGTTAAAAAATTCTACTTTAAAGTTGCTTCACTTAATTCTTTTTTTTTGCCTTATAACAAATTTAATCAGTTATACATATACATATGTTTCCATATCCCCTCCCTTTTGCGTCTCCCTCCCACCCTCCCTATCCCACCCCTCCAGGCGGTCACAAAGCACCAAGCTGATCTCCCTGTGCTATGCGGCTGCTTCCCACTAGCTATCTACCTTACGTTTGGTAGTGTATATATGTCCATGCCGCTCTTTCACTTTGGCACAGCTTACCCTTCCCCCTCCCCATATCCTCAAGTCCATTCTCTAGTAGGTCTGTGTCTTTATTCCTGTCTTACCCCTATGTTCTTCATGACATTATTTTTTCTTAAATTCCATATACATGTGTTAGCATACTGTATTTGTCTTTCTCTTTCTGACTTACTTCACTCTGTATGACAGACTCTAGGTCTATCCACCTCATTACAAATAGCTCAATTTCATTTCTTTTTATGGCTGAGTAATATCCCATTGTATATATGTGCCACATCTTCTTTATCCATTCATCCAATGATGGACACTTAGGTTGTTTCCATCTCCGGGCTATTGTAAATAGGGCTGCTATGAACATTTTGGTACATGTCTCTTTTTGAATTATTGTTTTCTCGGGGTATATGCCCAAAAGTGGGATTGCTGGGTCATATGGTAGTTCTATTTGTAGTTTTTTAAGGAACCTCCATACCGTTCTCCATAGCGGCTGTACCAATTCACATTCCCACCAGCAGTGCAAGAGTGTTCCCTTTTTTCCACACCCTCTCCAGCATTTATTGTTTCTAGATTTTTTGATGATGGCCATTCTGACTGGTGTGAGATGATATCTCATTGTAGTTTTGATTTGCATTTCTCTAATGAGTAAAGATGTTGAGCATCCTTTCATGTGTTTGTTGGCAGTCTGTATATCTTCTGTGGAGAAATGTCTATTTAGGTCTTCTGCCCATTTTTGGATTGGGTTGTTTGTTTTTTTGTTATTGAGCTGAATGAGCTGCTTATAAATTTTGGAGATTAATCCTTTGTCAGTTGCTTCATTTGCAAATATTTTCTCCCATTCTGAGGGTTGTCTTTTGGTCTTGTTTATGGTTTCCTTTGCTGTGCAAAAGCTTTGAAGTTTCATTAGGTCCCATGTGTTTATTTTTGTCTTTATTGTCATTTCTCTAGGAGGTAGGTCAAAAAGGATCTTGCTGTGATTTATGTCATAGAGTGTTCTGCCTATGTTTTCCTCTAAGAGTTTGATAGTGTCTGGCCTTACATTTAGGTCTTTAATCCATTTTGAGCTTATTTTTGTGTATGGTGTTAGGGAGTGATCTAATCTCATACTTTTACATGTCCCTATCCAGTTTTCCCAGCACCACTTATGGAAGAGACTGTCCTTTCTCCACTGTACATTCCTGCCTCTTTTATCAAAGATAAGGTGACCATATGTCCGTGGGTTTAACTCTGGGCTTTCTATCCTGTTCCATTGATCTATCTTTCTGTTTTTGTGCCAGTACCATACTGTCTTGATTAATGTAGCTTTGTAGTATAGTCTGAAGTCAGGGAGCCTGATTCCTCCAGCTCCATTTTTCGTTCTCAAGATTGCTTTGGCTATTCGGGGTCTTTTGTGTTTCCATACAAATTGTGAAAATTTTTGCTCTAGTTCTGTGAAAAATGCCAGTGGTAATTTGATAGGGATTGCATTGAATCTGTAGATTGTTTTGGGTAGTAGAGTCATTTTCACAATGTTGATTCTTCCAATCCAAGAACATGGTACATCTCTCCATCTATTTGTATCATCTTTAATTTCTTTCATCAGTGTCTTATAATTTTCTGCATACAGGTCTTTTGTCTCCTTAGGTAGGTTTATTCCTAGATATTTTATTCTTTTTGTTGCAGTGGTAAATGGGAGTGTTTCCTTGATTTCACTTTCAGATTTTTCATCATTAGTATATAGGAATGCCAGAGATTTCTGTGCATTAATTTTGTATCCTGCAACTTGACCAAATTCATTGATTAACTCTAGTAGTTTTCTGGTAGCATCTTTAGGATTCTCTATGTATAGTATCATGTCATCTGCAAACAGTGACAGCTTTACTTCTTCTTTTCCGATTTGGATTCCTTTTATTTCCTTTTCTTCTCTGATTGCTGTGGCTAAAACTTCCAAAACTATGTTGAATAAGAGTGGTGAGAGTGGGCAACCTTGTCTTGTTCCTGATCTTAGTGGAAATGGTTTCAGTTTTTCACCATTGAGGACGATGTTGGCTGTGGTTTGTCATATATGGCCTTTATTATGTTGAGGAAAGTTCCCTCTATGCCTACTTTCTGCAGGGTTTTTATCATAAATAGGTGTTGAATTTTGTCGAAAGCTTTCTCTGCATCGATTGAGATGATCATATGGTTTTTCTCCTTCAATTTGTTAATATGGTGTATCACGTTGATTGATTTGCGTATATTGAAGAATCCTTGCATTCCTGGAATAAACCCCACTTGATCATGGTGTATGATCCTTTTAATGTGCTGTTGGATTCTGTTTGCTAGTATTTTGTTGAGGATTTTTGCATCTATGTTCATCAGTGATATTGGCCTGTAGTTTTCTTTCTTTGTGACATCCTTGTCTGGTTTTGGTATCAAGGTGATGGTGGCCTCGTAGAATGAGTTTGGGAGTGTTCCTCCCTCTGCTATATTTTGGAAGAGTTTGAGAAGGATAGGTGTTAGCTCTTCTCTAAATGCTTGATAGAATTCGCCTGTGAAGCCATCTGGTCCTGGGCTTTTGTTTGTTGGAAGATTTTTAATCACAGTTTCAATTTCAGTGCTTGTGATTGGTCTGTTCATATTTTCTATTTCTTCCTGGTTCAGTCTTGGCAGGTTGTGCATTTCTAAGAATTTGTCCATTTCTTCCAGGTTGTCCATTTTATTGGCATAGAGTTGCTTATAGTAATCTCTCATGATCTTTTGTATTTCTGCAGTGTCAGTTGTTACTTCTCCTTTTTCATTTCTAATTCTATTGATTTGAGTCTTCTCCCTTTTTTTCTTGATGAGTCTGGCTAATGGTTTATCAATTTTGTTTATCTTCTCAAAGAACCAGCTTTTAGTTTTATTGATCTTTGCTATCGTTTCCTTCATTTCTTTTTCATTTATTTCTGATCTGATTTTTATGATTTCTTTCCTTCTGCTAACTTTGGGATGTTTTTGTTCTTCTTTCTCTAATTGCTTTAGGTGCAAGGTTAGGTTGTTTATTCGAGATGTTTCCTGTTTCTTAAGGTGGGATTGTATTGCTATAAACTTCCCTCTTAGAACTGCTTTTGCTGCATCCCATAGGTTTTGGGTAGTCGTGTCTCCATTGTCATTTGTTTCTAGGTATTTTTTAATTTCCTCTTTGATTTCTTCAGTGATCACTTCGTTATTAAGTAGTGTATTGTTTAGCCTCCATGTGTTTGTATTTTTTACAGATCTTTTCCTGTAATTGATATCTAGTCTCATAGCATTGTGGTCGGAAAAGATACTTGATACAATTTCAATTTTCTTAAATTTACCAAGGCTTGATTTGTGACCCAAGATATGATCTATCCTGGAGAATGTTCCATGAGCACTTGAGAAAAATGTGTATTCTGTTGTTTTTGGATGGAATGTCCTATAAATATCAATTAAGTCCATCTTGTTTAATGTATCATTTAAAGCTTGTGTTTCCTTATTTATTTTCATTTTGGATGATCTGTCCATTGGTGAAAATGGGGTGTTAAAGTCCCCTACTATGAGTGTGTTACTGTCAATTTCTCCTTTTATGGCTGTTAGTATTTTCCTTATGTATTGAGGTGCTCCTATGTTGGGTGCATAAATATTTACAATTGTTATATCTTCTTCTTGGATCGATCCCTTGATCATTATGTAGTGTCCTTCTTTGTCTCTTCTAGTAGTCTTTATTTTAAAGTCTATTTTGTCTGATATGAGAATTGCTACTCCAGCTTTCTTTTGGTTTCCATTTGCATGGAATATCTTTTTCCATCCCCTTACTTTCAGTCTGTATGTGTCTCTAGGTCTGAAGTGGGTCTCTTGTAGACAGCATATATATGGGTCTTGTTTTTGTATCCATTCAGCCAATCTGTATCTTTTGGTGGGAGCATTTAGTCCATTTACATTTAAGGTAATTATCGATATGTATGTTCCTATTCCCATTTTTTAATTTGTTTTGGGTTTGTTATTGTAGGTCTTTTCCTTCTGTTGTGTTTCTTGCCTAGAGAAGTTCCTTTAGCATTTGTTGTAAAGCTGGTTTGGTGGTGCTGAACTCTCTCAGCTTTTGCTTGTCTGTAAACGTTTTAATTTCTCCATCAAATCTGAATGAGATCCTTGCTGGGTAGAGTAATCTTGGTTGCAGGTTTTTCTCCTTCATAACTTTAATTATGTCCTGCCACTCCCTTCTGGCTTGTAGAGTTTCTGCTGAGAGATCAGCTGTTATCCTGATGGGGATTCCCTTGTGTGTTATTTGTTGTTTTTGCCTTGCTGCTTTTAATATGATTTCTTTGTGTTTAATTTTTGACAGTTTGATTAATATGTGTCTTGGCGTATTTCTCCTTGGATTTATTCTGTATGGGACCCTCTGTGCCTCCTGGACTTGATTAACTATTTCCTTTCCCATATTAGGGAAGTTTTCAACTATAATCTCTTCAAATATTTTCTCAGTCCCTTTCTTTTTCTCTTCTTCTTCTGGAACCCCTATAATTCGAATGTTGGTGCGTTTAATGTTGTCCCAGAGGTCTCTGAGACTGTCCTCTGTTCGTTTCATTCTTTTTTCTTTATTTTGCTCTGCAGCAGTTATTTCCACTATTTTATCTTCCACCTCACTTATCCGTTCTTCTACCTCAGTTATTCTGCTATTGATCCCATCTAGAGTATTTTTTATTTCATGTATTGTGTTTTTAATCGATGCTTGATTCATCTTTAGTTCTTCTAGGTCCTTGTTAACTGTTTCTTGCATTTTGTCTATTCTATTTCCAAGATTTTGGATCTGGGAAATAGAATCTTGGATCATCTTTACCATCATTATTCTGAATTCTTTTTCAGGTAGACTGCCTATTTCCTCTTCATTTGTTAGATCTGGTGGGTTTTTATCTTGCTCCTTCTCCTGCTGTGTGTTTTTCTGTCTTCTCATTTTGCTTATGTTACTGTGTTTGGGGTCTCCTTTTTGCAGGCTGCAGGTTCGTAGTTCCCGTTGTTTTTGGTGTCTGTCCCCAGTGGCTAAGGTTGGTTTAGTGGGTTGTGTAGGCTTCCTGGTGGAGGGGACTAGTGCCTGTGTTCTGGTGGATGAGGCTGGATCTTGTCTTTCTGGTGGGCAGGTCCACGTCTGGTGGTGTGTTTTGGGGTGTCTGCAGACTTTTTATGAGTTTAGGCCACCTCTCTGCTAATGGGTGGCGTTGTGTTCCTGTCTTGCTAGTTGTTTGGCATAGGGTGTCCAGCACTGTAGCTTGCTGGTCGTTGAGTGAAGCTGGGTGCTGGTGTTGAGATGGAGATCTCTGGAAGATTTTTGCCGTTTGATATTATGTGGAGCTGGGAGGTCTCTTGTGGACCAGTGTCCTGAAGTTGGCTCTCCCACCTCAGAGGCACAGCACTGACTCTGGGCTCCTCAATTTGGGATGATGTGTTGTCTATTCATGTATTCCACAGATGCAGGGTACATCAAGTTGATTGTGGAGCTTTAATCCGCTGCTTCTGAGGCTGCTGGGAGAGGTTTCCCTTTCTCTTCTTTGTTCTCACAGCTCCTGCGTCTCAGCTTTGGATTTGGCCCCGCCTCTGCGTGTAGGTCGCCGGAGGGCGTCTGTTCTTCGCTCAGGCAGGACAGGGTTAAAGGAGCAGCCTCTTCGGGGACTCTGGCTCACTCAGGCCGTGCGGGAGGGAGGGGCACGGAGTGCGGGGCGAGCCTGCAGCGGCAAAGGTCGGCGTGACGTAGCACCAGCCCGAGGCGCGCCATGCGTTCTCCCAGGGAAGCCGCTCCTGGATCCCAGGACCCCGGCAGTGGCGGGCTGCACAGGCTCCCGGAAGGGCGGTGTGGGCAGTGACCTGCGCTCGCACACACGCTTCTTGGCAGCGGCGGCAGCAGCCCCAGCGTCCCACGCCCGTCTCTGGGCTCCGCGCTTTCAGTCGCGACTCGCGCCCGTCTGTGGAGCCCCTTTAAGCAGCGCTCTTAATCCCCTCTCCTCGCGCACCAGGAAACCAAGAGGGAAGAAAAAGTCTCTTGCCTCTTCGGCAGCTCCAGAGTTTTCCCGGACTCCCTCCCGGCTAGCTGTGGCACATTAGCCCCCTTCCGGCTGAGTTCTCGCCGCCAGCCCCAGTCCGCTCCCTGCGCTCTGACCGAAGCCCGAGCCTCAGCTTCCAGCGCTGCGTGCCCCGGCGGGCGAGCAGACAAGCCTCTCGGGCTGGTGAGTGCCGCTCGGCACTGATCCTCTGTGTGTGGATCTCTCCGCTTTGCCCTACCCAGGTATGTGGGGAGTTTCTTGCCTTTTGGGAGGTCTGGGGTCTTCTGCCAGCGTCCAGTAGGTGTTCTGTAGGAGTTGTTCCACGTGTAGCTGTATTTCTGGTGTATCCGTGGGGAGGAAGGTGATCTCCGCGTCTTACTCTTCCGCCATTTTACCCGGAAGTCTCTCCATGATATTCTCATCACAATGTTCCATGACCTTGTCATCTCAATCCTCTATGACCCCTGTCAAAACAATGCTCCGTGACTCCAGTCATCACAATGCTTCATAAAGTTTGTGATCACAATGGTCCATGCCCGCGTCATCACAAGGCTCTTTGACATTTGTAACCACAATGCTCTATGAACATTTCATCACAATGCTCCGTGAACCTTGTCATCACAATGCTCCATGCCTTTGTCAGAACAATGCTCCATGACCATTGTCATCACAATGTGCCATGTGCTTTTCATCACAATGATCAACAACCTTGTCATCGCTATGCTCCATAAACCTTGTAATCACAATGCTCCATGCACTTTTCATCCAAATGCTCTCTCACCACTGATATCACAATGCTACATCACTATTGGTCACAATACTCCCTCACCCCTGTCATCACAATGTTCCATGACTCCTGTCATCACAATCCTACATGCACTTATCATCACAATGTTCGATGACCCATGACATCACAGTGTTCCATAACACCTGTCATCAAAAGGCTCCATGACCCTTTTCATCAAAATGCTCCATGACCCTGTCAGCAGAATGCACCCTGCCCTTCTCATCACAATGCACAACACCCTTGCCATCAAAATGCTCCATGACCTTTGTCCTCACAAAGATCCATGACCCTTGGCATCACAATGCTCCATGCCCTTGTCATCACAATGCTCCATGAACACTCTAATCACAATGCTCCATGCCCTTGTCATCACAATGATCCATGACCCTTGGCATCACAATGCTCCATGTCATTGTCATCACAATGCTCCTTGTACCCTCTCATCACATTGCTCCATGCCCTTGTCATTACAATTGTCCATGACCCATGTATCACAGTGTTACGTGCCGTGGTCATAACAATGCTCCAGCCCACTCTCATCACAATAATGTATGAAGTATTTCAAACCAATGTTCAATGCCCTTCTCATCACAATGCTCCATTACCTCTGTCATAACAATGCTCCATGACACCTGCCATCACAATATACCACGGCCTTGTCATCACAAGTCTCCATGACCCTTGTCATCACAATGCTCCAAGACCCCTGTAATCACAATGCTCCATGCCCTTGTCATCACAAATTTCAATGACGCATGACATCAGAATGCTCCTTGGTCTTCTCCTCACAGTGCTCCATGCCCTTGTCATCACAACGTTCCAAGACCCCTGTAATCACAATGCTCCATGACTTGTCCTCAAAAAACTCCATGACGCATGTCATCAGAATGCTCCATGGACTTCTCATCACAATGCTCCATGCCCTAGTCATCACAGTGCTCCAAGACCCCAGTAATCACAATGTTCCATGTCCCTTTTCATCAGAATGCTCCATGAGACTTGTCATCACAAGTCTCCATGTCTTCTCATCACAATGCTCCAGGACCTTGTCATCACCATGCTCCATTCCCTTGGCATCACAATGCTCCATGACACATGTCGTCACAATAATCCATGAACATTTTCAGCCCAGTGCTCCACGACCTACTCATCAAAATGTTCCATGGCCAATATCATCACAATGCTCCATGACCACTCTTATCACAACACTCCTTGACACCTGACAACACAATGATCCGGGACTCTTGTCATCACAATGCTCCATTCCCTAGTCATCACAATGCCCCATGACACATGTCATCACAACGCTCCATGAACATTTTCATCCCAGTGCTCCAAGAACCTTGTCATCACAATGATCCATGCCCTTGTCATCCCAATGCTCCATGACCCCTGTATACACAATGCTCCGTGACGCTTGTCATCACAGTGCTCCATGACACATGTCATCACAATGCTCCATGCCTCTGTCAGCAAAACGCTACATGACCTTGTCATTACAAAGCTCTATGCGCTTGTCATCACAATACTCCATTTCCATCGTCATCACAATCCTCCATGAACCTTGGGATCACATTGTTTCATACCCATGTCATCACAATGCTCCATGCTCCTTGAAATCAAAATGATCCATGACTACTGTCATCACAATACTCCAAAACCTTGTAATCACAGTGTTCCATAACACTTGTCATCACAACGCTCCATGATGCCTGTCATCACAATACTCCATGCCCTTTTCATCACAATGCTCCATGACCTTTGTCATCACAATTCTCAATACACTTGTCATCACAATGCTCCCTGACACTTGTCGTCAGAATGCTCCTTGAACCCTGTCACGAAAAGGCTCCATGCCTCTTTCATCGCAATTCGACATGCCGTTTTCATCACAATGCTCCATGCCATTATCATCAAAATAGTCCACAAGCTTGTCATCAGAATGTTCCAGGACCCTTGTCAACACAATTTTCCATGCACTTGTCAGCACAATGCTCCCTGACCCTTGTCATCATATTGCTCCAAGCCATTGTCATCACAATGCTCCATTACCTTTGTCATCAGAATCCTCCATGACAATAGGCATCACAATGCTCCATGCATTTGTCATCACAATGGGCCATTGCATATGTCATCACAATGCTCCCTGACACCTCTCTTCACAATACTGCATGACCTGGTCCTCACAATGCTCCATGCCCTTGTCATCACAGTGCTCCATGATCTTTGTCATTAAAATTCTCAAATACACTTGTCATCACAATGCTCCCTTACCCTTGTGGTCAATATGCTCCTTAAACCCTGTCATGAAAAGGCTCCATGCCATTTTCATAACAATGAACCATGCCATTTTCATCACAATGCTCCAAGATCCCTGTAATCACAATGCTCCATGCACATCTCATCAAAATGCTCTCTCACATGAGATATCAAAATGTTCCATCACTAGTCATCACAATACTCCCTCACACCTGTAATCAAAATATTCCAGGACCCTGTCATCACAATGCTACATCCCCTTATCATCACAATGTTCCATGACGCCTGACATCACAATGTTCCATAACCCCTGTCATCAAAATGCTCCATGACCCTTTTCATCCCAAAGCTCCAAGGCCCCTGACATCACAATGTTCTATAACCCCTGCCATCAAAATGTTCCATTACAGTTTTTATCAAATTGCTGCATGACCTGGTCATCAAAATGCCCCCTGCAATTCTCATCACAATGCACCATGCCCTTGTCATCAAAATGCTCCATGACTTTTCATCACAAAGCTCCATGACCCTTGGCATCACAATGCTCCATGTCATTGTCATCACAATGCTCCATGAAACCTCTCATCATATTGCTCCATGCCCTTGTCATCACAAAGCTACATGACACTTGTCATCACAATGCTCGATGCCCTTCTCATCACAATGCTCCATACCCTTGTCATTACAATCCTGCATGACCCATGTATCACAGTGTTCCATGTCCTTGTCATCACAATGCTCCATGCCCACTCTCATCACAATAATCCAGGAAATATTTCAGACCAAAGTTCCATGCCCTTCTCATCAAAATGCTCAATTACACCTGTCATAACAATGCACCATGACCCCTGCCATCACAATGTTCCACGGGGTAGCCATCACAGGGTTCCATGACACTTGTCATCACAATGCTCCAGACCCCTGAAATCACAATGCTCCATGACCTTGTCATCACAAAGCTCCATTACGCATATCATCAGAATGTTCCATGGCCTTCTCATCACAATGCTCCATGCCCATGTCATCACAATGCTCCAAGACCCTTGTAATCACAATGCTCCATGCCCCTTTTCATCTCAATGCTCCATGAACCCTGTCATCACAGTGCACCATGCCCATCATCATAATGCTTCAGGCTCTTGTCATCACAATGAAATCAATATTCTCCATGACCTCTGTAATCATAATGCTCCGAACCCTTGTGATCACACTCTTCCATAACACTTATCATCAAAACACCCCATGACGCTCATCATCACAATTATCCATGGTCTTCTCATCACAAAGCTCCATGATCTTTGTCATCACAATGCTCAATACACTTGTCATCACAATGCTCCCTGACACTTGTCGTCAGTAGGCTCCTTGAACCCTGTCATGACAAGGCTCCATGCCTTTTTCATAAGAATGATCCATGCACTTTTCATCACAATGCTCCAAGATCCCTGTAATCTCAAATGCTCCATGCCCTTGTCATCACAAAACTCCATGACGCATGTCATCAGAATGCTCCATGGCCTTCTCATCACAATGCTCCATGTCCTAGTCATCACAATGCTCCATGACCCCTGTAATCACAATGCTCCATGTCCATTTTTATCAGAATACTCCATGAGACTTGTCATCACAAGTCTCCATGGTTTTCTCATCACAATGCTGCAGGATCTTGTCATCACCATGCTCCATTCCGTTGTCATAACAATGCTCCATGACACATGTCATCACAATGCTCCATGCCTTTGTCAGCAAAATGCTACATGACCTTTCCATTACAATGCTCTATGCGCTTGTCATCACAATACTCCATTTTCATTGTCATCACAATCCTCCATGAACCTTGGGATCACATTGCTTCATGCCCTTGTCATCACAGTGCTCCATGCTCCTTGAAATCAAAATGATCCATGACCTCTGTCATCACAATGCTCCAAATGCTTTTGATCTCAGTGTTCCATAACACTTGTCATCAGAATGCTCCATGATGCCTTTCATCACAATACTCCATGACCTTTTCATCACAATGCTCCATGACCATTGTCATCACAATTCTCAATACACATGTCATTACAATGCTCACTGACACTTGTCATCAGAATGCTCCTTGAACCCTGTCATGATAAGGCTCCATGCCTTTTTCATCACAATGCCCCATGCCGTTTTCATCACAATGCTCCATGCCATTGTCATCAAAATACTCCACAAGCTTATCATCAGAAAGCTCCATGACCCTTGTCATCACAATTCTCCATGCCTTGTCAGCACAATGCTCCATGACACTTGTCATCACAATGCTCCAAGCCATTGTCATCACAATGCTCCATTACCTTTGTCATCAGAATCCTTCATGACACTTGGCATCACAATGCTTCATGCCATTGTCATCACAATGGGCCATTACATATGTCATCACAATGCTCACTGACACCTGTCTTCACAATACTGCATGACCTGGTCATCACAATGCTCCATGCCCTTGTCATCCCAATGCGCCATTCCAACTGTCATCGCAATAATCCATGAAACTTTTTAGACCAATGTTCTATGCCCTTGTCATCACAATGCTCCATGCCCTTTTTATCACAATGCTCCATGACCCCTGTCATCACAGTGCTCCGTTACTCCAGTCATCACAATGCTTCATGATTTTGTCATCACAGTGGTCCATGCCCTCGTCATCAACAGTCTGTGTCACCTTTTTAACCACAGTGCTCCATGAACTTTTCATCACAATATTCTTTGTCCCTTGTCATCACAATGCTCCATGCGCTTGTCAGCACAATGCTCCATGACACATGTCATCACAATGCACCATGCGCTTGTCATCACATTGCTCCAAAATCTTGTCATCAAAATGCTCCTTAAAATTTGTCATCACAATGCGCCATAAACTTCTCATCAAAATGCTCTCTCACCACTGATATCACAATGCTACATCACTATTTGTCACAATACTCCCTCACCCCTGTCATCACAATGTTCCATGACTCCTGTCATCACAATGCTACATGCACTTATCATCACAATGTTCGATGACACCTGACATCACAATGTTCCATAACACCTGTCATCAAAATGTTCCATGACACTTTTCATCAAATTGCTCCATGACCCTATCATCAGAATGCTCCCTGCCTTTCTCATCACAATGCACAACGCCCTTGCCATCAAAATGCTCCATGTCAAGAGACTTCCGGGTAAGATGGCGGAAGAGTAAGACGCGGAGATCACCGTCTTCCCCACGGATACACCAGAAATACAGCTGCACGTGGAGCAACTCCTACAGAACACCTGCTGGATGCTGGCAGAGGACCCCGGACCTCCCAAAAGGCAAGAAACTCCCCACATTCCTGGGTAGGGCAAAGCGGAGAGATTCCTGCACAGAGGATCTGTGCCGAGCGGCACTCACCAGCCCGAGAGGCTTGTCCACTCGCCCCGGCATCGCTGGAAGCTGAGGCACGGGCTTCGGTCAGAGCGCAGGGAGGGGACTGGGGCTGGTGGCGAGAACTCAGCCGGAAGGGGGCTAATGAGCCACAGCTAGCCGGCAGAGAGTCCGGGAAAACTCTGGAGCTGCCAAAGAGGCAAGAGACTTTTTCTTCCCTCTTGGTTTCCTGGTGTGCCAGGAGAGGGGATTAAGAGCGCTGCTTAAAGAGGCTCCACAGATGGGCGCAAGACGCGACTAAAGGTGCGGAGCCCGGTGACCGGCGTGGGACGCTGGGGCTGCTGCTGCCGCCACCAAGAAGCCTGTGTGCGAGCGTGGGTCACTGTTCACACCACCCTTCCTGGAGCCTGTGGAGCCCGCCACTGCCGGGGTCCCGGGATCCAGGGGCGGCTTCCCTGGGAGAACGCATGGTGCGCCTCGGGCTGGTGCAACGTCACACCGAACTCTGCAGCTGCAGGCTCGCCCCGCACTCCATGCCCCTCCCTCCCGCCCGGCCTGAGTGAGCCAGAGTCCCCGAAGAGGCTGCTCATTTAACCCTGTCCTGTCTAAGTGAAGAACAGACGCCCTCCGGCGACCTACATGCACAGGCAGGGCCAAATCCAAAGCTGAGACCCAGGAGCTGTGAGAACAAAGAGAAAGGGAAACCTCTCCCAACAGCCTCAGAAGCAGCGGATTAAAGCTCCACAATCAACTTGATGTACCCTGCATCTGTGGAATACATGAATGGACAACAAATCATCCCAAATTGAGGAGCCAGGAGTCAGTGCTGTGCCTCTGAGGTGGGAGAGCCAACTTCAGGACACTGGTCCACAAGAGACCTCCCAGCTCCACATAATATCAAACGGCGAAAATCTTCCAGAGATCTCCATCTCAACACCAGCACCCAGCTTCACTCAACGACCAGCAAGCTACAGTGCTGGACACCCTATGCCAAACAACTAGCAAGACAGGAACACAACGCCACCCATTAGCAGAGAGGCTGCCTAAAATCATAAAAAGTCCACAGACACCCCAAAACACACCACCAGAGGTGGACCTGCCCACCAGAAAGACAAGATCCAGCCTCACCCAGCAGAACACAGGCACTAGTCCCCTCCACCAGGAAGCCTACACAACCCACTAAACCAACCTTAGCCACTGGGGACAGACACCAAAAACAACGGGAACTACGAACCTGCAGCCTGCAAAAAGGAGACCCCAAACACAGTAACATAAGCAAAATGAGAAGACAGAAAAACACACAGCAGGAGAAGGAGCAAGATAAAAACCCATCAGATCTAACAAATGAAGAGGAAATAGGCAGTCTACCTGAAAAAGAATTCAGAATAATGATGGTAAAGATGATCCAAGATTCTATTTCCCAGATCCAAAATCTTGGAAATAGAATAGACAAAATGCAAGAAACAGTTAACAAGGACCTAGAAGAACTAAAGATGAATCAAGCATCAATTAAAAACACAATAAATGAAATAAAAAGTACTCTAGATGGGATCAATAGCAGAATAACTGAGGCAGAAGAACGGATAAGTGAGGTGGAAGATAAAATAGTGGAAATAACTGCTGCAGAGCAAAATAAAGAAAAAAAGAATGAAAAGAACAGAGGACAGTCTCAGAGACATCTGGGACAACATTAAACACACCAACATTCGAATTATATGGGTTCCAGAAGAAGAAGAGAAAAAGAAAGGGACTGAGAAAATATTTGAAGAGATTATAGTTGAAAACTTCCCTAATATGGGAAAGGAAATAGTTAATCAAGTCCAGGAGGCACAGAGAGTCCCATACAGAATAAATCCAAGGAGAAATACGCCAAGACACATATTAATCAAACTGTCAAAAATTAAACACAAAGAACTCATATTAAAAGCAGCAAGGCAAAAACAACAAATAACACACAAGAGAACCCCATCAGGAAAACAGCTGATCTCTCAGCAGAAACTCTACAAGCCAGAAGGGAGTGGCAGGACATAATTAAAGTGATGAAGGAGAAAAACCTGCAACCAAGATTACTCTACCCAGCAAGGATCTAATTCAGATTTGATGGAGAAATTAAAACGTTTACAGACAAGCAAAAGCTGAGAGCGTTCAGCACCACCAAACCAGCTTTACAACAAATGCTAAAGGAACTTCTCTAGGCAAGAAACACAACAGAAGGAAAAGACCTACAATAACGAACCCAAAACAATTAAGAAAATGGGAATAGGAACATACATAACAATAATTACCTTAAATGTAAATGGACTAAATGCTCCCACCAAAAGACACAGAATGGCTGAATGGATACAAAAACAAGACCCATATATATGCTGTCTACAAGAGACCCACTTCAGACCTAGAGACACATACAGACTGAAAGTAAGGGGATGGAAAAAGATATCCCATGCAAATGGAAACCAAAAGAAAGCTGGAGTAGCAATTCTCATATCAGACAAAATAGACTTTAAAATAAGGACTACTAGAAGAGACAAAGAAGGACACTACATAATGATCAAGGGATCGATCCAAGAAGAAGATATAACAATTGTAAATATTTATGCACCAAACATAGGAGCACCTCAATACATAAGGCAAATACTAACAGCCATAAAAGGAGAAATCGACAGTAACACAATCATAGTAGGGGACTTTAACACCCCACTTTCACCAATGGACAGATCATCCAAAATGAAAATAAATAAGGAAACACAAGCTTTAAATGATACATTAAACAAGATGGACTTAATTGATATTTATAGGACATCCCATCCAAAAACAACAGAATACACATTTTTCTCAAGTGCTCATGGAACATTCTCCAGGATAGATCATATCTTGGCTCACAAATCAAGCCTTGGTAAATTTAAGAAAATTGAAATTGTATCAAGTATCTTTTCTGACCACAATGCTATGAGACTAGATATCAATTACAGGAAAAGAGCTGTAAAAAATACAAACACATGGAGGCTAAACAATACACTACTTAATAACAAAGTGATCACTGAAGAAATCAAAGGGGAATTTAAAAAAAATACCTAGAAACAAATGACAATGGAGACACGACGACCCAAAACCCATGGGACGCAGCAAAAGCAGTTCTAAGGGGGAAGTTTATAGCAATACAATCCCACCTTAAGAAACAGGAAACATCTCGAATAAACAACCTAATCTTGCACCTAAAGCAATTAGAGAAAGAAGAACAAAAACATCCCAAAGTTAGCAGAAGGAAAGAAATCATAAAAATCAGATCAGAAATAAATGAAAAAGAAATGAAGGAAACGATAGCAAAGATCAATAAAACTAAAAGCTGGTTCTTTGAGAAGATAAACAAAATTGATAAACCATTAGCCAGACTCATCAAGAAAAAAAAGGAGAAGACACAAATCAATAGAATTAGAAATGAAAAAGGAGAAGTAACAACTGACACTGCAGAAATACAAAAGATCATGAGAGATTACTACAAGCAACTCTATGCCAATAAAATGGACAACCTGGAAGAAATGGACAAATTCTTAGAAATGCACAGCCTGCCAAGACTGAATCAGGAAGAAATAGAAAATATGAACAGACCAATCACAAGCACTGAAATTGAAACTGTGATAAAAAATCTTCCAAAAAACAAAAACCCAGGACCAGATGGCTTCACAGGTGAATTCTATCAAGCATTTAGAGAAGAGCTAACACCTATCCTTCTCAAACTCTTCCAAAATATGGCAGAGGGAGGAACACTCCCAAACTCATTCTATGAGACCACCATCACCCTGATACCAAAACCAGACAAGGATGTCACAAAGAAAGAAAAATACAGGCCAATATCACTGATGAACATAGATGCAAAAATCCTCAACAAAATACTAGCAAACAGAATCCAACAGCACATTAAAAGGATCATACACCATGATCAAGTGGGGTTTATTCCAGGAATGCAAGGATTCTTCAATATACGCAAATCAATCAACGTGATACACCATATTACCAAATTGAAGGAGAAAAACCATATGATCATCTCAATAGATGCAGAGAAAGCTTTCGACAAAATTCAACACCCATTTATGATAAAAACCCTGCAGAAAGTAGGCATAGAGGGAACTTTCCTCAACATAATAAAGACCATATATGACAAACCCACAGCCAGCATCGTCCTCAATGGTGAAAAACTGAAACCATTTCCACTAAGATCAGGAACAAGACAAGGTTGCCCACTCTCACCACTCTTATTCAACCTAGTTTTGGAAGTTTTAGCCACAGCAATCAGAGAAGAAAAGGATATAAAAGGAATCCAAATCGGAAAAGAAGAAGTAAAGCTGTCACTGTTTGCAGATGACATGATACTATACATAGAGAATCCTAAAGATGCTACCAGAAAACTACTAGAGTTAATCAATGAATTTGGTAAAGTTGCAGGATACAAAATTAATGCACAGAAATCTCTGGCATTCCTATATACTAATGATGAAAAATCTGAAAGTGAAATTAAGAAAACACTCCCATTTACCATTGTAACAAAAAGAATAAAATATCTAGGAATAAACCTACCTAAGGAGACAAAAGACCTGTATGCAGAAAATTATAAGACACTGATGAAAGAAATTAAAGATGATACAAATAGATGGAGAGATGTACCATGTTCTTGGATTGGAAGAATCAACATTGTGAAAATGACTCTACTACCCAAAGCAATCTACAGATTCAATGCAATCCCTATCAAACTACCACTGGCATTTTTCACAGAACTAGAGCAAAAAATTTCACAATTTGTATGGAAACACAAAAGACCCCGAATAGCCAAAGCAATCTTGAGAACGAAAAATGGAGCTGGAGGAATCAGGCTCCCTGACTTCAGACTATACTACAAAGCTACAGTAATCAAGACAGTATGGTACTGGCACAAAAACAGAAATATAGATCAGTGGAACAGGATAGAAAGCCCAGAGATAAACCCACGGACATATGGTCACCTTATCTTTGATAAAGGAGGCAGGAATGTACAGTGGAGAAAGGACAGTCTCTTCAATAATTGGTGCTGGGAAAACTGGATAGGGACATGTAAAAGTATGAGATTAGATCACTCCCTAACACCATACACAAAAATAAGCTCAAAATGGATTAAAGACCTAAATGTAAGGCCAGACACTATCAAACTCTTAGAGGAAAACATATGCAGAACACACTATGACATAAATCACAGCAAGATCCTTTTTGACCCACCTCCTAGAGAAATGGAAATAAAGACAAAAATAAACACATGGGACCTAATGAAACTTAAAAGCTTTTGCACAGCAAAGGAAACCATAAACAAGACCAAAAGACAACCCTCAGAATGGGAGAAAATATTTGTAAATGAAGCAACTGACAAAGGATTAATCTCCAAAATTTATAAGCAGCTCATGCAGCTCAATAACAAAAAAACAAACAACCCAATCCAAAAATGGGCAGAAGACCTAAATAGACATTTCTCCACAGAAGATATACAGACTGCCAACAAACACATGAAAGGATGCTCAACATCTTTGCTCATTAGAGAAATGCAAATCAAAACGACAATGAGATATCATCTCACACCAGTCAGAATGGCCACCATCAAAAAATCTAGAAACAATAAATGCTGGAGAGGGTGTGGAAAAAAAGGAACACTCTTGCACTGCTGGTGGGAATGTGAATTGGTACAGCCACTATGGAGAACGGTATGGAGGTTCCTTAAAAAACTACAAATAGAACTACCATATGCCCCAGCAATCCCACTACTGGGCATATACCCTGACAAAACCATAATTCAAAAAGAGACATGTACCAAAATGTTCATAGCAGCCCTATTTACAATAGCACGGAGATGGAAAAAACCTAAGTGTCCATCATCAGATGAATGGGTAAAGAAGATGTGGCACATATATACAATGGAATATTACTCAGCCATAAAAAGAAATGAAATTGAGCTATTTGGAATGAGGTGGATGGACCTAGAGTCTGTCATACAGAGTGAAGTAAGTCAGAAAGAGAAAGACAAATACTGTATGCTGACACATATATATGGAACTTAAGAAAAAAAAATGTCATGAAGAACATAGGGGTAAGACAGGAATAAAGACACAGACCTACTAGAGAATGGACTTGAGGATATGGGGAGGGGGAAGGGTAAGCTGTGACAAAGTGAAAGAGCGGCATGGACATATATACACTATCAAACGTAAGGTAGATAGCTAGTGGGAAGCAGCCGCATAGAACAGGGAGATCAGCTCGGTGCTTTGTGACCGCCTGGAGGTGTGGGATAGGGAGGGTGGGAGGGAGACGCAAAAGGGAGGGTATATGGGAATATAGGTATATGTATAACTGATTAAATTTGTTATAAAGCAAAAAAAAAATTTTTTCAGGAGGAAAAACAAAAAGAAACAAAGACCCAACACAGCAAAAATAAGTAAATTAATTAATAAAAACTCCTACCCCCAATATTTAAAAAAAAAATGCTCCATGTCCTTTGTCATCAAAAAGATACATGACACTTGGCATCAAAATGCTCAATGTCATTGTCATCACAATGCTCCATGAACACTCTCATCACATTGCTCCATGCCCTTGTCTTCACAAAGCTCCATGACACATGTCATCAGAATGCTCCATGGCCTTCTCATCACAATGATCCATGCGCTTGCCATCACAATGCTCCATTACCACTGTCATAACAATGCTCCATGACCCCTGACATCACGATGATCCATGGCCTTGTCATCACAAAGCTCCATGACCCTTCTCATCACAATGCTCCAAGAATCCTGTAATCACAATTCTCTATGCCCCTTTTCATCTCAATGATCCATGAACCCTGTAATCACAATGCACCATGCCCATCATCATAATGCTTCATGCTATTGTCATCACAATGAAATCAAAATGATCCATGACCTCTGTCATAACAATGCTCCAAACCCTTGTGATCACAATATTCCATATAACTTGTCATCACAATGCCCCATGAGGCTCGTCATCACAGTTATCAATGGACTTCTCATCACAATGCTCCATGACCATTGTCATCACAATGCTCAATACAGTTGTCATCAAAATGCTCCCTGACACTTGTTGTCTGTATGCTCCTTGAATCCTGTTATGACAAGGCTCGATGCCTTTTTCATCACAATGATCCCTGTCATTTTCATCACAATGCTCCAGGACCCATGTAATCTCAATGCTCCATTCCCTTGACATCACAAAGCTGAATGACACATGCCATCAGGATTCTCCTTGGTGTTCTCCTCACAATGCTCCATGCCCTTGTCATCACAATCTTCCAAGACCCCTGTAATCACAATGCTCCATGCCCGTGTCATCAAAAAACTCCATGACGCATGTCATCAGAAGGCTCCATGGCCTTCTCATCACAACGCTCCATGCCCTAGTAATCACAATGCTCCAAGACCCCTGTAATCACAATAAACCATGCCCCTTTTCATCAGAATGCTCCATGAGACTTATCATCACAAGTCTCCATGGTCTTCTCATCACAGTGCTCCACGACCTTGTCATCACCATGCTCCATTCCCTTGTCATCACAATGCTCCATTACGCCTGTCATCACAATAATCCATGAACCAAGTCATCACAATAATCCATGAACATTTTCAGCCCAATGCTCCACGACCTACTCATCACAATGCTCCATGGCCAATATCATCACAATGCTCCATGACCCCTGTCATCACAACACTCCATGAACATTTTCAACCCAGTGCTCCATGACACTTGTCATCACAATGATCCATGCCCTTGTCATCCCAATGCTCCATGACACCTGTATTCACAATGCTCCGTGACGCTAGTCATCACAGTGCTCCATGACACATGTCATCACAATGCTCCATGCCTTTGTCAGCAAAATGCTACATGACATTGTCGTTACAATGATCTATGTGCTTGTCATCACAATACTCCATTTCCATTGTCATCACAATCCTCCATGAACCTTGGGATCACATTGCTTCATGCCCTTGTCATCACAATGCTCCATGCTCCTTGAAATCAAAATGATCCATGACCACTGTCATCACAATGCTCCAAAACCTTGTGATCACAGTGTTCAATAACACTTGTCATCACAACGCTACATGATGCCTATCATCACAATAACCCATGCCCTTTTCATCACAATGCTCCATGACCTTTGTCATCACAATTCTCAATACACTTGTCATCAAAATGCTCCATGCGCTTGTCAGCACAATGCTCCATGACACATGTCATCACAATGCACCATGCTCTTCTCATCACAATGCTCCTTAAAATATGTCATCACAATGCTCCATGCACTTCTCATCAAAATGCTCTCTCGCCAATGATATCACAATGCTACATCACTATTTGTCACAATACTCTCTAACCCCAGTCATCACAATGTTCCATGACTCCTGTCATCACAATGCCACATGCACTTATCATCACAATGTTCGATGACCCCTGACCTCACAATGTTCCATAACACCTGTCATTAGAATGTTCCATTACACTTTTCATCAAATTGCTCCATGACCCTCTCATCAGAATGCTCCCTGCCTTTCTAATCACAATGCACAACGCCCTTGCCATCAAAATGCTCCATGACATTTGTCATCACAAAGATCAATGACCCTTGGCATCACAATGCTCAATGTCATTGTCATCACAATGCTCCATGTACGCTCTCATCACATTGCTCCATGCTCTTTTCTTCACAAAGCTCCATGACACATGTCATCAGAATGCTCCATGGACTTCTCATGACAATGCTCCATGCCCTTACCATCACAATGCTCCATTACCCTGTGATAAAAATGCTCCATGACCCCTGCCATCACGATGTTCCATGGCCTTGTCATCACAAACCTCCATGACCCTTCTCATCACAATGCTCTAAGAACCCTGTCATCACAATGCTCTATACCACTTTCCATCTCAATGATCTTTGAACACTGTCATCACAATTCACCATGCCCATCATCATAATGCTTCATGCTATTGTCATCACAATGAAATCAAAATGCTCCATGACCTCTGTCATAACAATGCCCCAAACTCTTGTGATCACAATATTCCAAAACACTTGTCATCACAATGCCCCATGAAGCTCGTCATCACAATTATCCATGGTCTTCTCATCACAATGCTCCATGATCTTTGTCATCACAATTCTCAAATACACTTGTCATCACAATGCTCCCTGACACTTGTCATCAATATGCTCCTTGAACCCTGTCATGACAAGGCTCCAGGCCATTTTCATCACAATGATCAATGCCCTTTTCATCACAATGCTCCAAGACCCATGTAATCACAATGCTCCATGCCCTTGTCATCACAAAGCTCCATTTCTTTGTCAGAACAATGCTCAATGAACATAGTCATCACAATTTGCCACGCGCATTTCTTCACAACGGTCCACAACTTTGTCATTGCTATGCTTCATAAACCTTGTAATCACAATTGTCCATGCACTTCTCATCAAAATGCTCTCTCACCAGAGATATCAAAATGTTCCATCTCTAGTCATCACAATACGCCCTCACCCCTGTAATCACAAAGTTCCAGGACCATGTCATCACAATGCTACATCCCCTTATCATCACAATGTTCCATGACCCCTGACATCACAATGTTCCATAACCCCTGTCATCAAAATGCTCCATGAAACTTTTCATCCCAAAGCTCCAAGACCCCTGACATCACAATGTTCTATAACACCTGCCATCAAAATATTCCTTTACACTTTTTATCAAATTGCTTCATGACCTGGTCATCAAATACTCCCTGCACTTCTCAGCACAATGCACCATGCCCTTGTCCTCAAAATGCTCCATGACTTGTCATCACAAAGCTCCATGACCCTTGGCATCACAAAGCTCCATTTCATTGTCATCACAATACTCCATGAAACCTCTCATCACATTGCTCCATGCACTTGTCATCACAAAGTTCCATGACACTTGTCATCACAATGCTCGATGCCCTTCTCATCACAATGCTCCATGCCCTTGTCATTACAATCCTGCATGACCCATGTATCACAGTGTTCCGTGCCCTTGTCATCACAATGCTCCATGCCCAAACTCATCACAATAATCCATGAAACATTTCAGACCAATGTTCCATGCCCTTGTCATCAAAATGCTCCATTACACCTGTCATAACAATGCACCATGACCCTTGCCATCACAATTTTCAAAGGCCTAGTCATCACAAGGTTCCTTGACACTTGTCATCACAATGCTCCAGACCCCTGAAATCACAATGCTCCATGCCCTTGTCATCACAAAGCTCCATGACGCATGTCATCAGAATGTTCCATGGCCTTCTAATCACAGTGCTCCATGCCCTTGTCATCACAATGCTCCAAGACCCTTGTAATCACAATGCTCCATGCCCCTTTTCATTTCAATGCTCCATGAACCCTGTCATCACAATGCACCATGTCCATTATCATAATGCTTCAGGCTATTGTCATCACAAAGAAATCAATATTCTCCATGACCTCTGTCATCATAATGCTCCAAACACTTGTGATCACAATGTTCCATAACACTTATCATCACAAAACCCCATGACGCTCATCATCTCAATTATCCATGGTCTTCTCATCACAATGCTCCATGATCTTTGTCATCACAATGCTCAATAAACTTTTCATCACAATGCTCCCTGACACTTACGTCAGTATGCTCCTTGAACCCTGTCATGACAAGGCTCCATGCCTTTTTCATCAAAATGATCCATGCCATTTTCATCACAATGCTCCAAGATCCCTGTATTCACAAATGCTCAATGCCCTTGTCACCACAAAACTCCATGACGCATGTCATCAGAATGCTCCATGGCCTTCTCATCACAATGCTCCATGCCCTAGTCATCACAATGCTCCAAGATCCCTGTAATCACGATGCTCCATGCCCCATTTCATCAGAATGCTCCATGAGACTTCTCATTAGAAGTCTCCATGGTCTTCTCATCACAATGCTCCAGGAACTTGTCATCACCATGCTCCATTCCGTTGTCATCACAATGCTCCATGACACATGTCATCACAATGCACCATGCCTTTGTCAGCAAAATGCTACATGACCTTGTCATTACAATGCTCTCTGTGCTTCTCATCACAATACTCCATTTCCATTGTCATCACAATCCTGCATGAACCTTGGGATCACATTGCTTCATGCCCCTGTCATCACAATGCTCCATGCTCCTTGAAATCAAAATGATCCATGACCACTGTCATCACAATGCTCCAAACCCTTGGTATCACAGTGTTCCAAAACACTTGTCATCACAATGCTGCATGATGCCTGTCATCACAATTCTCCATGCCCTTTTCATCACAATGCTCCATGACCTTTGTCATCACAATTCTCAATACACTTGTCATCACAATGCTCCCTGACACTTGTCATCAGAATGCTCCTTGAACCCTGTCACGAAAAGACTCCATGACTTTTTCATCACAATGCCCCATGCCGTTTTCATCACAATGCTCCATGTAATTGTCATCAAAATACTCCACAAGCTTGTCATCAGAATGCTCCATGACCCTTGTCATCACAATTCTCCATGCACTTGTCAGAACAATGCTGCCTGACCCTTGACATCAAAGTGCTCCAAGCCATTGTCATCACAATGCTCCATTAACTTTGTCATCAGAAACCTCCATGACACTTGGCATCAGAATGTCCATGCCATTGTCATCACAATGGGCCATTACATATGTCATCACAATGCTCCCTGACACCTGTCTTCACAATACTGCATGAACAGATCATCACAATTATCCATGCCCTTGTCATCACAATACGCCATTCCAACTGTCATCGCAATAATCCATGAAACTTATTAGACCAATGTTTCATGCCCTTGTCTTCACAATGCTCCATGCCCTAGTTATCACAATGCTCCATGACCCCTGTCATCACAATGCTCCGTGACTCCAGTCATCACAATGCTTCATGACTTTTGTCATCACAATGGTCCAAGCCCTCGTCATCAACAGTCTCTGTGACCTTTTTAGCCTCAATGCTCCATGAACTTTTCATCACAATGCTCTTAGACCCTTGTCATCACAATGCTACATGCGCTTGTCAGCACAATGCTCCATGACACATGTCATCACAATGCTCCTTGACCCTTGTCATCACAATGCACCATACACTTGTCATCACAGTGCTCCACAATTTTGTCAACACAATGCTACTTAAAATTTGTCATCACAATTCTACATGCACTTCTCATCAAAATGCTCTCTCACCACTGATATCTCAATTCTACATCATTATTTGTCCCAATACTCCCTCACACCTGTCATCACAAAGTTCCATGACTCCTGTCATCACAATGCTACATGCACTTATCATCACAATGTTCGATGACCCCTGACATCACAATGTTCCATAACACCTGTCATCAAAATGTTCCATGACACTTTTCATCATATTGCTCCATGACCCTCTCATCAGAATGCTCCCTGCCCTTCTCATCACAATGCACAACGCCCTTGCCATCAAAATGTTCCATGACTTTTGTCATCACAAAGATCCATGACCCTTGGCATCACAATGCTCCATGTCATTGTAATCACAATGCTCCATGAAGGCTCTCATCATATTGCTCCATGCCTTTCTCTTCACAAAACTCCATGACTCATGGCATCAGAATGCTCCATGGCATTCTCATCACAATGCTCCATATCCTTGCCATCACAATGCTCCATTACACCAGTCATAACAATGCTCCATGACCCCTGCCATCACGATATTCCATGGCCTTGTCATCACAAAGCTCCATGACCATTCTCATCACAAAGATCCAAGAATCCTGTAATCATAATGCTCTATGCCCCTTTTCATCTCAATGATCCATGAAACCTGTCATCACAATGCACCATGCCCATCATCATAATGCTTCATGCTATTGTCATCACAATGAAATCAAAATGCTCCATGACCTCTGTCATAACAATCCTCCAAACCGTTGTGATCACAATATTCCATATCACTTGTCATCACAATGCCCCATGACAATCCTCATCACAATTATCAAAGGCCTTCTCATCAAAATGCTCCATGACCTTTGTCATCACAATGCTCAATACACTTGTCATCAAAATGCTCCCTGACACTTGTTGTCTGTATGCTCCTTGAATCCAGTCATGACAAGGCTCCATGGCTTTTTCATCACAGTGATCCATGTCCTTTTCATCACAATGCTCCAAGACCCATGTATTCTCAATGCTCCATGCACTTGTCATCACAAAGCTCAATGACGCATGCCATCAGAATGCTCCTAAGTCTTCTCCTCCCAATGCTCCATGCCCTTGTCATCACAATATTCCACGACCCCTGTAATCACAATACTCCATGCCCTTGTCATCAAAAACTCCATAATGCATGTCATCAGAATGCTCCATTGCCTTCTCATCACAGTGTTCCATGCCATTGTCATCACAATTCTCCAAGACCCCTGTAATCACAATGCTCCATGCCCCTTTTCATCAGAATGCTCCATGAGACTTGTCATCACATTTCGCCAAGGTCTGCTCATTACAATGATCCAGGACCTTGTCATCACCATGCTCCATTCCCTTGTTATCACAATGCTCCATGACCCCTGTCTTCACAATAATCCATGAATATTTTCAGCCCAAAGCTCCACGACCTACTCATCACAATGCTCCTTGGCCAATATCATCACTATGCTCCATGACCACTGTCATCACAACATTCCATGACACCTGACAACACAATGATCTGGGACTCTTGTCATCACAATGTTCCATTCCCTAGTCATCACAATGCTCCATGACCCCTGTCATCACAACAATCCATCAACATTTTCAGCCCAGTGCTCCATGACCCTTGTCATCACAATGATGCATGCCCTTGTCATCCCAATGCTCCATGACCCCTGTATTCACAATGCTCCTTGACGCTTGTCATCACAGTACACCATGACACATGTCATCACAATGCTCCATGCCTTTGTCAGCAAAATGCTACATGACCTTGTCATTACAATGCTCTATGCGCTTGTCATCAAATTACTCCATTTCCATTGTCATCACAATCCTCCATGAATCTCGGGATCACATTGCTTCATGCCCTTGTCATCACAATGCTCCATGCTCCTTGAAATCAAAATGATCCATGACCTCTGTCATCACAATGCTCCAAATCCTTGTGATCACAGTGTTCCATAACACTTGTCATCACAAGGCTCCATTATGCATGTCATCACAATACTCCATGCCCTTTTCATCACAATGCTCCATGACTTTTTCATCACAATTCTCAATACACTTTTCATCACAATGCCACATGCCTTTTTCATCACAATGCTCCATATCATTGTCATCAAAATACTCCACAAGCTTGTCATCAGAATTCTCCATGACCCTTGTCATCACAATTCTCCATGCACTTGTCAGCACAATGCTCCCTGACCCTTGTCATCACAATGCTCCAAGCCATTGTCATCACAATGCTCCATTACCTTTGTCATCAGAATCCTCCATGACACTTGGAATCACAATGCTCCATGCCATTGTCATCACAATGGGCCATTACATATATCATCACAATGCTCCCTGACACCTCTCTTCACAATACTGCATGACCTGGTGAACAAAATGCTCCATGCCCTTGTCATCACAATGCGCCATTCCAACTGTCATTGCAATAATCCATGAAACTTATTAGATCAATGTTCCATGCTCTTGTCATCACAATGCTCCATGCCCTTGTTATAACAATGCTCCATTACCCCTGTCATCACAATTCCCCTTGACTCTAGTCATCACAATGCTTCATGACCTTTGTCATCGCAATGGTCCATGCCCTCGTCATCAACAGTCTCTGTGACCTTTTTAACCACAATGCTCCATGAACTTTTCATCGCAATGCTCTTTGACTCTTGTCATCACAATTATCCATGCGCCTGTCAGCACAATGCTCCATGACACATGTCATCAAAATGCACCATGCGCTTGTCATCACAGTGCTCCACAATCTTGTCATCACAATGCTCCATAAAATTTGTCATCACAGTGCTCCATGCACTTCTCATCAAAATTCTCTCTCACCACTGATATCACAATGCTACATCACTATTTGTCACAATACTCCCTCACCCCTGTCATCACAGTGTTCCATGACTCCTGTCATCACAATGCTACATGCACTTATCATCACAATGTTCGATGACCCCTTACATCACAATGTTCCATAACACCTGTCATCAAAATGTTCCATGACACTTTTCATCAAATTGCTCCATGACCCTGTATTAGAATGCTCCCTGCCCTTCTCATCACAATGCAAAACGCCCTTGCCATCAAAATGCTCCATAACCTTTGTCATCACAAAGATCCATGACACTTGGCATCAAAATGCTCCATGTCATTGGCATCACAATGCTCCATGAATGCTCTCATCACATTGCTCCATTCCCTTTTCTTCACAAAGCTCCATGACACATGTCATCAGAATGTTCCTTTGCCTTCTCATCACAATGCTCCATGCCCTTGCCATCACAATGCTCCATTACCCAAGACATAACAATGCTCCATGACCCCTGCCATCACGATGTTCCATGGCCTTGTCATCACAAAGCTCCTTGACCCTCCTCATCACATTGCTCAACGAACCCTCTAATCACAATGATCTATGCTCTTTTTCATTCAATGATCCATGAACCATGTCATCACAATGCACCATGCCCATCATCATAATGCTTCATGCTATTGTCATCACAATGAAATTAAAATGCTCCATGACCTCTGTCATAACAATGCTCCAAACCCTTGTGATCACAATATTCCATAACACTTGTCATCACAATGCCCCATGACGCTCGTCATCACAATTATCTATGGTCTTTTCATCACAAAGCTCCAAGACCTTTGTCATCACAATGCTCAATACACTTGTCATCAAAATGCTCCCTGACACTTGTTGTCTATATGCTCCTTGAATCCTGTCATGACAAGGCTCCATGCCTTTTTCATCACAATGATCCATGTCCTTTTCATCACAATGCTCCAAGACCCATGTAATCTCAATGCTCCATGCCCTTGTCATCACAAAGCTCAATGACGCATGCCATCAGAATGCACCTTGGTCTTCTCCTCACAATGCTCCATGCCCTTGTCATCACAATGTTCAAAGAACCCTGTAATCACAATGCTCCATGCCCTTGACATCAAAAAACTCCATGACGCATGTCATCAGAATGCTCCATGGCCTTCTCATCACAATGCTCCATGCCCTAGTCATCACAATGCTCCAAGACCCCTGTATTCACAATGCTCCATGCCCCTTTTCATCAGAATGCTCCATGAGACTTGTCATCACAAGTCTCCATGGTCTTCTCATCACAATGCTCCAGGACCTTGTCATCACCATGCTAAATTCCCTTGTCATCACAATGCTCCATGACAACTGTCATCACAACACTCCATGACACCTTACAACACAATGATCCGGGAATCTTGTCATCACAATGCTCCATGCACTTGTCATCACAAAGTTCCAAGACCCCTGTAATCACAATGCTCCATGCCCATTTTCATCAGTATGCTCCTTGAGACTTGTCATCACATGGCTCCTTGGTTTTGTCATCATAATGCTCCAAGCCCTAGTCATCACAATGCTCCATTATATTTGTCATCACAATCCTCCATTACATTTGGCATCACAATGCTCCATGCCTTTGTCATCGCAATGGACCATGACATATGTCATCACAATGCTCAATGACACCTGTCTTCACAATATTCCATGCCCTTGTGATCACAATGCTCCATGCCCTTGTCATCAAAATGCATCATGTCCAATGTCATCACAATAATCTAGGAAACTTGTCAGACCAATGCTCCATTCCCCTGTCATCACAATGCTCCATGCCCTTGTCATCACAATGCTCCATGACCCCTGTCATAACTAAGCTCCATGACCACTGCCATCACAATGTTCCACGCTCTTGTCATCACAAGGCTCGATGACGTTTGTCATCACAATGCTCCAAGAACCCTGTAATCACAATGCTCCATGCCCTTGTCATCACAAAGCTCCATGACACATGTAATCAGAATGTTCCATTGCCTTCACATCAAAAGGTTCCATGCCCTTCTCATTACAATGCACCATGTCCACTCTCATCACAATAATCTTTGAAACTTGTCAGACCAATGCTCCATGCCCCATCATCACAATGCTCCATGCCCTTGTCATCACAATGCTCCATGACCCCTGTCATCACAATGCTCCGTAACTCCAGTCATCACAATGCTTCATAACGTTTGACATCACAACGGTCCATGCCCGCATCATGACAAGGCTCTGTGACCTTTGTAACCACAATGCTCCATGAACTTTACATCACAATGCTCCGTGACCCTTCTCATCACAGTGCTCCATGCCTTTGTCAGAACAATGCTCCATGACCCTTGTCATCACAATGTGTCATGCGCTTTTCATCACAATGATCCACAACCTTGTCATCGCTATGCCCCATAAAACTTGTAAGCACAATGCTCCATGAACTTCTCATCCAAAAGCTCTCTCACATGAGATATCACAATGTTCCATCACTAGTCATCACAATCCTCCCTCACCCCTCTTATCACAATGTTCCATAACCCATGACATCAAAATGCTCCGTGACAATTTTCATCCCAAAGCTCAATGACCCCTGGCATCACAATGTTCTATAACCCCTGTCATCAAAATGTTCCATTACACTTTTCATCAAATTGCTGCATGACCCAGTCATCAAAATGCTCCCTGCCTTTCTCATCACAATGCACCACACCCTTGTCATCAAAATGCTCCATGACACTTGTCATCACAAAGCTCCATGACCCTTGGCATCACAATGCTCCATATCATTGTCATCACAATGCTCCATGAACCCTCTCATCACATTGCTCCATGCCCTTGTCATCACAAAGCTCCATGACACCTGTCATCACAATGCTCCATGCCTTTGTCAGCAAAATGCTACATGACCTTGTCATTAAAATGCTCTATGTGGTTGTCATCACAATACTCCATTACCATTGTCATCACAATCCTCCATGAACCTTTGGATCACATTGCTTCTTTCCCTTGTCATCACGAAGCTCCATGCTCCTTGAAATCAAAATGATCCATGACCTCTGTCATCACAATGCTCCAAACCCTTGTGATCAAAATGTTCCATAAGGGCCTCCCTGGTGGCGCAGTGGTTAAGAGTCCGCCTGCCGATGCAGGGGATACGGGTTCGTGCCCCGGTCCGGGAGGATCCCATATGCCGCGGAGCGGCTGGGCCCGTGAGCCATGGCTGCTGAGCCTGCGCATCCGGAGCCTGTGCTCCGCAACGGGAGAGGCCCCAACAGTAAGAGGCCCGCATACCACACACACAAAAAAAAATTCCATAACAGTTGTCATCACAGCGCTCCATGATGCCTGTCATCACAATAATCCATGCCCTTTTCATCACAATGCTTCATGTCATTGTCATCACAATGCTCCATGAACCCTCTCATCACATTGCTCCATGCCCTTGTCATCACAAAGCTCCATGACACTTGTCATCACAATGCTCGATGCCCTTCTCATCACAATGCTCCATGCCCTTGTCATTACAATCCTCCATGACCCATGTATCACAGTTTTCCGTGCCCTTGTCATCACAATGCTCCATGTCCAAACTCATCACAATAATCCATGAAACATTTCAGACCAATGCTCAGTGCCCTTCTCATCACAATGCTCCTTTACATCTGTCATAACAATGCTCCATAACCCCTGACCTCACAATGTTCCACGGCTTTGTCATCACAAGGCTCCATAACACTTGTCATCACAATGATCCAAGACCCCTGTAATCACAATGCTCCATGCCCTTGTCATCACAAAGCTCCATGACGCATGCCATCAGAATGTCCTATGGCCTTCTCATCACAGTGCTCCATGCCCATCATCAAAATGCTTCAGGCTATTGTCATCACAATGAAATCAAAATTATCGATTACCACTGTCATCATAATGTTCCAATCCCTTGTGATCACAATGTTCCATAACACTTAACATCACAACACCATATGACGCTCATCATCACAATTATCCATGGTCTTCTCATCACAATGCTCCATGAACATTGTCATCACAATTCTCAATACACTTGTCATCACAATGCTCCCTGACACTTGTCGTCAGTATGCACCTTGAACCCTGTCATAACAAGGCTCCATGCCTTTTCATCACAATTATCCATGCAGTTTTCATCACAATGTTCCAAGACCCCTGTAATCACAATGCTGCATGCCCTTGTCATCACAAAGCTCCATGACACATGTCATCACAATGCTCCATGCTCCTTGAAATCAAAATGATGCTTGACCTCTGTCATCACAATGCTCCAAACACTTGTGATCAAAATGTTCCATAACAATTGTCATCACAACGTTCCATGATGCCTGTCATCACAATACTCCATGCCATTTTCATCACAATGCTCCATGCCATTGTCATCAAAATACTCCACAAGCTCGTCATCAGAATGCTCCATGACCCTTGTCATCACAATTCTCCATGCACTTGTCTGCACAATGCTCCCTGACCCTTGTCATCACAATGCTCCATTAACATTGTCATCAGAATCCTCCATGAAATACGGCATCACAATGCTCCAGGCCGTTGTTTTCACAATGGGCCATAACATATGTCATCACAGTGCTCCATGACACCTCTCTTCAAAATACTGCATGACCTGGTCATCACAATGCTCCATGCCCTTGTCATCACAATGCACCATTCCAACTGTCATCGCAATACTTCATGAAAATTATTAGACCAATGCTCCATGCCCTTGTCATCACAATGCTCCATGCCCTTGTTATCACAATGTTCCATGACCCCTGTCATCACAATGCTCCGTGACTCCAGTCATCACAGTGCTCCATGACCTTTGTCATCACAATGGTCTATGCCCTCATCATCAACAGTCTCTGTGACCTTTTTAAGCACAATGCTCCATGAACATTTCATCACAATGCTCTTTGACACTTGTCATCACAATGATCTATGCCTTTCTCAGCACAATGCTCCATGCCCTTGTCATCACATTGCTCCATGACCCCTGTCATCACAATGCTCCGTGCCTCCAGTCATCACAAATCTTCATAACATTTGTCATCACAATGGTCAATGCTCGCATCATCAAAAGGCTCTGTTACCTTTGTAACCACAATGTTCCATGAACTTTTCATCACAATGCTCTGAGACCTTTGTCATCACAATGCTCCATGCCTTTGTCAGAAAAATGCTCCATGACACTTGTCATCACAATGTGCCACACGCTTTTCATCCCAACGGTCCACAAATTTGTCAGGACAATGCTCCATAAAACTTCTAATCACAATGCTCCATGCCCTTCTCATCACAATGCTCCATTACACCAGTCATAACAATGCTCCATGACCCTTGTCATCACAATGCTCCAAAACCCCTGTGATCACAATGCTCCATGCCCTTGTCATCACAAATCTCCATGACACATGTCATCAGAATGTTCCATGTACTTCTCCTAAAAATGCTCCATGCCCTTGTCATCACAAGGCTCCCAAACCCCTGTAATCACAATGCTCCATGCACCTTTTCAACACAATGGTCCATGGAAACTGTCATCACAATGCATCATGCCCATCATCATAATGCTTCCAGCTATTGTCAGCACAATGAAATCAAAATTCTCCATGACCTCTGTCATCATAATGCTCCATAACCCCTGTCATCACAATACTCCATTAACATTTTCAGACCACTGCTCCAAGACCCTTGTCATCACAATGATTCATGCCCTTGTCATCCCAATGCTCCATGACCCCTGTATTCACAATGCTCCGTGACGCTTGTCATCACAGTGCTCCATGACACCAGTCATCACAATGCTCCATGCCTCTGTCAGCAAAATGCTACATGACCTTGTCATTACAATGCTCTATGCGCTTGTAATCACAATACACCTTTACCATTGTCATCATAATCCTCCATGAACCTTGGGATCACATTGATTCATGCCCTTGTCATCAGAGGGCTCCATGCTCCTTGAAATCAAAATGATGCATGAGCATTGTCATCACAATGCTCCAAACCCTTGTGATCACAATGTTCCATAACACTTGTAATCACAACGCTCCATGATGACTGTCATCACAATACTCCATGCCATTTTCATCACAATGCTCCATGACCTTTGTCATCACAATTCTCAATACACTTGTCATCACAATGCTCCCTGACACTTGTCGTCAGAATGCTCCTTGAACCCTGTCATGAAAAGGCTCCATGCCTTTTTCATCACAAAGCCCCTTGCCGTTTTCATCACAATGCTCCATGCCATTGTCATCAAAATACTCCACAAGCTTGTCATCAGAATGCTCCATGACCGTTGTCATCACATTTCTCCATGCACTTGTCAGCACAATGCTCCCTGACCCTTGTCATCACAATGCTCCAAGCCATTGTCATCAAAATCCTCCATGACACTTGGCATCACAATGCTCCATCCAATTGTCATCACAATGGGCCATTACATATGTCATCAGGATGCTCCCTGACACCTGTCTTAACAATACTGAAAGACCTGGTCATCACTATGCTCCATGCCCTTGTCATCACAATGCTCCATGCCCTTGTTATCACAGTGCTCCATGACCCATGTCATCACAATGGTCCGTGAATCCTGTCATCACAATGCTCCATGACCTTTGTCATCACAATGGTCCATGCCCTCATCATCAACAGTCTCTGTGACCTTTTTAACCACAATGCTCCATGAACATTTCATCACAATGCTCTTTGCCCCTTGTCATCACCATGCTCTATGCCTTTCTCAGCACAATCCTCCATGCCCTTGTCATCACAATGCTCTATGACCCCTGTCATCACAATGCTCTTTGACTCCAGTCATCACAATTCTTCATAACATTTGTCATCACAGTGATAGATGCCCACGTCATCACAGGGCTCTGTTACATTTGTAACCACAATGCTCCATGAAATTTTCATCAGAAAGCTCCGTGACCCTTGTCATCACAATGCTCCATGCATTTGTCAGAAAAATGTTCCATGACCCCTGCCATCACAATGTTCCACGGCCTTGTCATCACATGGCTCCATGACCCCTGTCATCACAATGCTCCAAGACCCCTGTAATCACAGTGCTCCAAGCCCTTGTCATCACAAAGCTCCATGATGCATGTCATCAGAATGTTCCATGGACTTCTCCTCACAATGTTCCATGCCCTTGTCATCACAATGCAACATGCACACTGTCATCACAATAATCTATGAAACTTGTCAGACAATTGCTCCATGCCCCTCTCATCACAATGCTCCATGCCTTTGTCAGAACAATGTTCCATGACCCTTGTCATCACAATGTGCCAGGCGGTTTTCGTCTCAACAGTCGACAACGTTGTCATTGCAATGCTCCATAAAACTTGTCATCACAATGCTCCATGCCCTTGTTATCACAATGCTCCATGACCCCTGTCATCACAATGCTCCGTGACTCCAGTCATTACAATGCTTCATGACCTTTGTCATCACAATGGTCCATGCCCTCGTCATCAACAGTCTCTGTGACCTTTTCAACCACAATGCTCCATGAACTTTTCATCACAATGCTCTTTGACCCTTGTCATCAAAATGCCCTATGCCATTCTCACCACAATGCTCCATGACCCTTGTCATCACAATGGTCCATGCACTTTTCAGCACAATGTTCCATTACACATGTCATCACAATGCTCCATGACCACTGTCATCACAATGCTCCGTGACCCCAGTCATCACAATGCTTCATAATGTTTGTCATCACACTGGTCCATGTCCGCATCATCACAAGCATCTGTGACTTTTGTAACCACAATGCTCCATGAACTTTTCATCTCCCTTCTCTGTGTCCCTTGTCATCACTGTGCTCCAAGTCTTTGTCAGAAAAATGCTCCATGACCATTGTCATCACAATGTGCCACACGCAATTCATCACAACGGTGAACAACCTTGTCATTGCAATGCTCCATAAACCATGTAATCACAATGCTCCATGCACTTCTCATCAAAATGCTCTCTCACCAGAGATATCACAGTGTTCCATCAATAGTCATCACAATACTCCCTCACCCCTGTAATCACAATGATCCATGAACCTGTCATCACACTGCTACATCCCCTTATCATCACAATGTTCCATGACACCTGTCATCAAAATGCTCCATGACCCTTTTCATCCCAAAGCTCCAGACCCCTGACATCACAATGTTCTAAAACCCCTGCCATCAAAATGTTCCATTACACATTTCATCAAATTGCTGCATGACCCGGTCATCAAAATGATCCCTGCCCATCTCATCACAATGCACCATGCACTTGTCATTAAAATGCTCCATGACTTGCCATCACAAAGCTCCATGACACTTGGCATCACAATGCTCCATGTTCTTGTCATCACAATGCTCCATGAACCATCTCAAAACATTGCTCAAAGCACTTGTCATCACAAAGCTCCATGACACTTGCCATCACGATGTTCGACGCTCTTATCATCACAATGCTCCATGCCCTTGTCATTACAATCCTGCATGACCCATGTATCACAGTGTTCCGTACCCATGTCATCACAATGCTCCATGCCCACTCTCATCACAATAATCCATGAAACATTTCAGACCAATGTTCCATGCCCTTCTCATCACAATGATCCATTACCTCTTTCATAACAATGCACCATGACCCCTGCCAACACAATGTTCCACGGCCTAGTCATCAGAAGGTTCCATGACACTTGTCATCACAATGCTCCAAGACCCCTGTAACCACAATGCTCCATGAATTTTTCATCACCATTCTCTGTGACCCTTCTCATCACAATGTTCCATGCCTTTGTCAGAAAAATGCTCCATGACCCTGGTCATCACAATGTGCCACATACTTTTCATCACAACGGTCCACAAATTTGTCATAGCAATATTCCATAAACCTTGTAATCACAATGCTCCATGCACTTCTAATCAAAATGCTCCATTACCCATGTCATAACAATGCTCCATGACCTCTGTCATCAAAATGATACACGGTCTTGTCATCACAAGGCTCCATGACACTTGTCATCACAATGCTCCAAGACCCCTGTAATCACAATGCTCCATGCCCTTGTAATCACAAAGCTCCATGACACATGTCATCAGAAGGTTCGATGGGCTTCTCATCAAAATGCTCCATGCACTTGTCATTACAGTGCTCCAAGTCCCCTGTAATCACAATGCTCCATGCCCCTTTTCATCTCAATGCTCCATGAAACCTGTCATCAAAATGCATCATACCCTTCATCATAAAGCTTCCGGCTATTGTCAGCACAATGAAATAAAAATTCTCCATGACCTCTGTCATCACAATACTGCATGACACCTGTCATCAAAATACTCCGTGAACATTTTCAGCCCAATGCTCCATGACCCTTGTCATCACAATGATCCATGCCCTTGTCAACCCAATGCTCCATGACCCCTGTATTCACAATGCTCCTTGACGCTTGTCATCACAGTGCTCCATGACACCTGTCATCACAAGGCTCCATGCCCTTGTCATCACAATGCTCCATGACCCCTCTATTCACAATGCTCCGTGACGCTTGTCATCACAGTGCTACATGACACCTGTCATCACAATGTTAGATGCCTTTGTCAGCAAATGCTACATGACCTTGTCATTACCATGCTCTATACGTTTGTCATCACAATACTCCATTACCATTGTCATCACAATCCTCCATGAACCTTGGGATCACATTGCTTCATGCCCTTGTCATCACAAAGCTCCATGACACTTGTCATCACAATGCTCGATGCCCTTCTCATCACAATGGCCCATGCCCTTGTCATTACAATCCTCCATGACCCATGTATCACAGTGTTCCATGCCCTTATCATCACATTGCTCTATGCCCACTCTCATCACAATAATCCATGAAATATTTCAGACCAATGCTCCATGCCCTTCTCATCAGAGTGCTCCTTACCTCTGTCATAACAATGCTCCATGACACCTGCCATCACAATGTTCCACGGCCTTGTCATCAGAAGGCTCAAAGACACTTGTCATCACAATGCTCCACGACCCTTCTAATTAAAATGCTCCATGCCCTTGTCATCAAAAAGCTCCATGACGCATGTCATCAGAATGTTCCATGGCCCTTTCATCACTATGCTCCATGCCCTTGTCATCACAATGCTCCAAGACACTTGTAATCAAAATTTTCCATGCATGTTTTCATATCAAAGCACCATGAACCCTGTCATCACAATGGACCATGCCCATCATCATAATGCTTCAGGCTATTGTCATCACAATGAAATCAATATTCTCCATGACCTCTGTCCTCATAATGCTCCAATCCCTTGTGATCACAATGTTCCATAACACTTATCATCACAACACCCCATGACGCTCATCATCACAATTATCCATGGTCTTCTCATCACAATGCTCCATGACCTTTGTCATCACAATGCTCAATACACTTGTCATCACAATGATCCCTGACACTTGTCATCAGTATGCTCCATTAACCCTATCATGACACGTCTCCATGCCTTTTTCATCACAATGATCCATGCCCTTTTAATCATAATGCTCCAAGACACATGTAATCACAATGCTCCATGACCTTGTCATCACAAAGCTCAATGACGCATGTCATCAGAATGTTCCATGGCTTTCTCCTCACAATGCTCCATGCCCTTTTCATCACAATGCTCCTAGACACCTGTAATCACAATGCTCCCTGTCCCTTTTCATCAGAATGCTCCATGAGACTTGTCATCACAAGTCTCCATTGTCTTCTCATCAAAGTGCTCCAGGAACTTGTCATCAAAATGCTCCATGATCCCTGTCATCACAATACTCCATGAATATTTTCAGCCCAATGCCCTATGACCTTCTCATCAAAATGCTCCATCACCCCTGTCATCACAATACTCCATGAATATTTTCAGCCCAATGCTCCATGACATTTGTCATCACAATGATCCATGCCCTTGTCATCACAATGCTCCATGACCCCTCTATTCACAATGCTCTGTGACGCTTGTCATCACAGTGCTCCATGACACCTGTCATCACAATGCTCCATGCTTTTTTCAGCAAAATGCTACCTGACCTTTTCATTGCAATGCTCTATTCGCTTGTCATCAAAATACTCCATTACCATTGTCATCACAGTCCTCCATAAACATTGGGATCACATTGCTTCATGCCCTTGTCATCACAATGCTCCATGCTCCTTGAAATCAAAATGATCCATGACCTCTGTCATCACAATGCTCCAAACCCTTGTGATCACAATGTTCCATAACACTTGTCATCACAACGCTCCATGATGCCTGTCATCACAATACTCCATGCCCTTTTCATCACAATGCTCCATGCCATTGTCATCAAAATACTCCACAAGCTTTTCATCAGAATACTCCATGACCGTTTTCATCACAATTCTCCTTGCAGCTGTCAGCACAATGCACTCTGACCCTTGTCATCACAATGCTCCAAGCCATTATCATCACAATGCTCCATTACCTTTCTCATCAGAATCCTCCATGACCCTTGTCATCACAATACTCCAAGCCATTGTCATAACAATGCTCCATTACCTTTCTCATCAGAATCCTCCATGACCCCTGTCATCACAATGCTACATCCCCTTATCATCACAATGTGCCATAACCCCTGTCATCAAAATGCTCCATGACCGTTTTCATCCCAATGCTCCATGACCCCTGGCATCACAATGTTCTATAACACCTGTCATCAAAATGTTCCATTACACTTGTCACCAAATTGCTGCATGACTCTGTCATCAAAATGTTCCCTGCCCTTCTCATCACAATGCACCACACACTTGTCATCAAAATGCTCCGTGACCTTTGTCATCACAAAGCGCCATGACCCTTGGCATCACAATGCTCCATGTCATTGTCATCACAATGCTCCATGAACACTCTCATCACATTGCTCCAAGCCCTTGTCATCACAAAGCTCCATGACACTTGTCATCACAATGCTCGATGCCCTTCTCATCACAATGCTTCATGCCCTTGTCATTACAATCTTCCATGACCTATATATCACAGTGTTCCATGCCCTTGTCATCACAATGCTCCATGCCCACTCTAATTACAATAATCCATGAAATATTTCACACCAATGCTCAATGCCCTTCTCATCACAATGCTCCATTACCTCTGTCATAACAATGCTCCATGACCCGTGCCATCACAATATTCCACGGCCTTGTCATCACAAGGCTCCATGACCCTTGTCATCACAATGCACCAAGACCCATGTTATCACAAGGCTCTATGCCCTTGTCATCACAAAGCTCCGTGATGCATGTCATCAGAATGTTCCATGTCCTTCTCCTCACAATGCTCCATGCACTTGTCATCACAATGCTCCAAGACCCGTGTAATCACAGTGCTCCATGAGCCTTTTCATCACAATGCTCCATGAACCCTGTCATCACAATGAACCATGCCCATCATCATGATGCTTCAGGCTATTGTCATCACAATGAAATCAAAATACTCCATGACCTCTGTCATCATAATGCTCCAAACCCTTGTGATTACAATGTTCCTTAACACTTATCATCACAACACATCATGACGCTCATCATCAAAATTATCCATGGTCTTCTCATCACAATGTTCCATTACCTTTGTCATCAGAATCCTCTATGACACTTGGCATCACAATGCTCCATGCCATTGTCATCACAATGCTCCCTGACACATGTCTTCACAATACTGTATGTCCTGGTCATCACAATGCGCCATTCCAACTCTCATTGCAATAATCCATGAAACTTATTATTCCAATGCTCCATGCCCTTGTCATCACAATGCTCCAATCCCTTGTTATCACATTGTTCCATGACCCCTGTCATCACAATGCTCCGTGACTTCATTCATCACAATGCTTCATGACCTTTATTATCTCAATGGTCCATGCCCTCGTCATCAACAGTCTCTGTGACCATTTTAACCAGAATGCTCCATGAACTTTTCATCACAATGCTCTTTGACCCTTGTCATCACAATCCTCTATGCCTTTCTCAGCACAATGCTCCATGACCCTGGTCATCACAATGCTCCATGCCCTTGTCAGCACGATGCTCCATGACACATCATCAAAATGCACCATGCGCTTGTCATCACAGTGCTCCACAATCTTGTCCTCACAATGCTCCATAAAACTTGTCATCACAATGCTCCATGCACTTCTCATCAAAATGCTCTCTCACCACTGATATCACAATGTTACATCACTATTCGTCACAATACTCATTCACCCCTGTCATCACAATGTTCCATGACTCCTGTCATCACAATGCTACATGCACATATCATCACAATGTTCGATGGCCCCTGACAGCACAATGTTCCATAACCCCTGTCATCAAAATGCTCCCAAAATCTTTTCATCAAAATGCTCCATGACCCCTGGCATCACAATGTTCCATAACCACTGTCATCAAAATATTTCATGACACTTTTCATCAAATTGCTCCATGACCCTGTCGTCACAGTGCTCCCTGCCCTTGTCCTCACAATGCACAACGCCCTTGTCTTCAAAATCCTCCATGACCTTTGTCATCACAAAGATCCATGACCCTTGGCATCACAATGCTCCATGTCATTGTCATCACAATGCTCCATGAACGCATTCATCACATTGCTCAATGCCATTGTCATCACAAAGCTCCATGACACATGTCATTAGAAAGTTCCATGGACTTCTCATCACAATGCTCCATGCCCTTGTCATCACAATGCTCCAAGACACTTTTTATCACAATGCTCCATGCCCCTTTTCATCTCAAAGCTCCATGAATCCTATCATCACAATGCACCATGCCCATTATCATAATGCTTCAGGGTATTTTCATCACAATGAAATCAAAATGCTCCATGACCTCTGTCATCACAATGCTCCAAACCGTTGGGATCACAATGTTCCATAACACTTCTCATCACAACAACCCATGATGCTCATAATCACAATTATCCATGGTATTCTCATCACTATGCTACATAACCATTCTCATCACAATGCTCAATACACTTGTCATCACAATGCTCCTTGACACTTGTCGTCAGTATGCTCCTTGAACACTGTCATGACAAGGCTCCATGCCTTTTTCATGACAATGATCCATGATCTTGTCATCACAATGCTCCAAGACCCCTGTAATCACAATGCTCCATGCCGCTTGTCATTATAGCGCTCCATGACGCTCATCATCACAATTATCCATGGACTTCTCATCACAGTGCTCCACGGTCTTGCCATCACAGTGCTCCATGCCCTGTTCATCACAATGCTCTATGTTCCCTGTCATCACAATTCTCCACGATCTTGGCATCACTATGTTCCATGACACTTCCCATCACAGTGTTAAATGCTTTGTCATCACAATACTCCACAAGCTTGTCATCAGAATACTCCATGACCTTTGTCATCTCAATGATCCATGACCCCTGTCATCACAATTCTCCATGAGACGTATCATCACAATGCTCCATGCCCTTTCTCATTACAGTGCTACATGATGCTCGTCACCAGAATTATCCATGGTCTTCTCATCACAGTGCTCCACGGTCTTGCCATAACAATGCTCCATGCCCTGGTCATCACAATGCTCCATGTCCCTTGTCATCACAATGCTCCAAGCCCTTGTTGTCACAGTGCTCCATTACCTTTGTCATCACAATCCTCCATAAAACTTGGCATCACAATGCTCCATGTCATTGTCATCACAATGGAACATGAAATATGCCATCAAAATGGTCCCTGACACCTGTCTTCACAATACGCCATGACCTTGTCATCACAATGCTCCATGCCCTTGCCATCACAATATGCCATGCCCACTGTCAACACAATTATCCATGAAACTTGTCAGACCAATGCTCCATGCTCCTGTCATCACAATGCTACATGACCCCAGTCATCACAATGCTCCATGTGTCCCGTCATCACAAGGCTCAATGACCTTTGTCACCACAAATGTCAATGTCCTCATCATCACAAGGCTCTGTGAAATGTGTCACCACAATGCTCCATGAACTTTTCATCACAATGCTCAATGTCATTGTCATCACAATGCTCCATGAATGCTCTCATCACATTGCTCCATGACCTTGACATCACAAAGCTCCATGACGCATGTCATGAGAATGCTCCATGGCCTTCTCATCACAATGTTCCATGCCCTTTCCATCACAATTCTAAATATCCCCTGTCATAACAATGCTCCATGACCCCTGCCATCACGATGTTCCATGGCCTTGTCATCACAAGGCTCCATGCCCTTGTCATCACAATGCTCCAAGAACCCTGTAATCAAAATGCTCCATGCCCCTTTTCATCTCAATGCTCCATGAACTCTGTCATCACAATACACCATGCCCATCATCAAAATGCTTCATGCTATTGTCATTACAATGAAATCAAAATGCTCCATGACCTCTGTCATCACAATGCTCCAAATCCTTGTGATCAAAATGTTCCATAACACTTATCATCACAACGCCCCATGACGCTCGTCATCACAGTTATCCATGGTCTTCTCATCACAATGCTCCATGACCTTTGTCATCACAATGCTCAATACACTTGTCATCACAATGCTCCCTGACATTTGTCTTCAGTATGCTCCCTTAACCCTGTCATGACAAGGCTCCATGCCTTTTTCATCACAAAGTTCCATGCCCTTGTCATCAAAAGATCCATTATGCATGTCATCCAAACACTCCATGGCCATCTCATCCCAATGCCCCATGCCATTGTCATCACTATGCCCCAAGACCCCTGTAATCACAATGATCCATGCCCCTTTTCATCAGAATATTCCATGAGACTTGTCATCACAAGTCTCCATGGTCTTCTCATCACAATGCTCCAGTACCATGTCATCACAAGCCTCCATGGCCCCTGTCATCACAATAATCCATGAACGTTTTCAGCCCAATGCTCCTTGACCTTCTCATAACAATGCTTCATGACCCCTGTCATCACAATGCTCCATGACTCCTGTCATCACAATGATCCATGAAACCTGACAACACAATGATCCGGGACTCTTGTCATCAAAATGCTCCACGCCCTTGTCATCCCAATGCTCCATGACCCCTGTAATCACAATGCTCCGTGACACTTGTCATCACAGTGCTCCATGAAACTTGTCATCTCAATGCTCCATGCCTTTGTCAGGAATATGCTACATAATCTTGTCATCACAATGCTCCATGCGCTTGTCATCACAATCCTTCATGACACTTTGGATCATATTGCTTCATGCCCTTGTCATCTCCCTCTTGCCCTTCTGGTTTTTACAGTTTTTCAGATGTCCCTTTAGACCCGTGGGAAGTGACAATTCTTTGTAGTGTGGATTTGCATTGCCTGCTTGCTTGCTTGGCCAAAAAGGTCGTATGCGTTTTCTCCTGAATATATTCAGGGGAAAAAGCATACACCCTTTTTGGCCAAGTGCATCATTGTCGAAGTTGTGATGCTTTTCCTGTGCTTTAAAGGCGATTCTTATTTACCTCTTGAAATATGTTTTGTGCAATTCTGCCTCATTTTCAAGTCAGCTTCGTTGCCTTCCCTCAACAGATTTTTGGAAGACAGTAGTCCTTTATAACTGTAGGTTTGTGAATTGCTGTGCCCGTGAGCTCCAATTTTCAAATCCCATTTTTGGGAGCTGACCGCAAATTCACAATTTTGCTTCAGGACCTATACTTGTTCCAGGGGTGGATATACTGTTCCCTGCGGGTGGCTGAGGCTTTGGTTAATTCTTCTTCCTGACTGGAATTTAGAGTGACATGTGCCCGTCCAAATGCCTACATCTACTCTCTGATTGGTTCTCCCTCTTCCCTTTCATCCTCTGCACAATTAGCAAACTGTGCAAACCAGGAGGTTATAGGGGCTGGGTCTCCTAAGTTGGGAGATTGATAGTAAAGAAGTTGGAATGCCAAACTGGAGCACAAGGATAGGAAAAATTAGGAGACTATTAGAAATCTTTCACCATCACAGGGTGTCCATTCTCTAGGTTTCCCATACATGTTATAACTGTAGTGATATTCCCTACTACCTGGAGATTTGGTATCCATGGAATCGTGGCATGCATTACTACTTTAAAGGGTCTGCATTTTCTCTCCCAATCTCACCAGTCCTCTCACTCCCAAGTGTCCAGCCTTATGTCTCATCCAGCTGTCTTTGCAGATAGGGTCATTCCCGGTTTCATCAGAACCCCTGAAGGAATTGTGTAAGAATTTCGCTGTTTTTCTGTTTGTTTTTGAAATTCATTTTTATAGTGCGGTTGAGCTGATTTTCACTGACGTGTTTATACCAGTCTAGACACACTTGATTCCCTTATGGAGACAGATCAATACATAGGTTTTAAGATGCTCACTAGTCAGATATATTCCTCTGTGGAGAATAGGGGGTTTGAGTCCCGTTCACTGAGGAAGGGGTAGGTCTCGTCTATTCTCTATTTGGTTTATGGAATGGTACCTGTGCTAATATCAAACTCTGGTTTTATGCATCACCCCACCTCTCCTATCCCATTAAACAGGTATAAGAGTGTTTTCTAAATGTGAGACTCTGTTCTCTTTCTTAATTCAGTTCATGTGTTGTGATGTTGACATTCCCTCTGTAAGTGATATCTTATGATAAGATTCTTTTTCTGTGTGACTAATTTCACTTAGAATCATCATACCTAAATCCACTCTTTGGCCTTATGACATTGATTTCACGTCTGAGTGATATTCCGTTGTACAAAATTACCACAAGTTATTTATTCTCTTTTTCCTGGGGTATTTTAGGTGTACCGAAGTTGAGGTTCTTGTATGCAGAGCAGCCCTAAACTTTGGGGTGCCTGTGTCTTGTCGATATTTAGTCTTCCCAAGTTATATGTCCATGAGTTGAAGTCCCCTTTGCTCGGGGGCTTTGTATTTAAACGTTTTAGGAAACAACATACACTTCTTCAGAGTGGCTCTTGGATATTTATACCCCACCCATCAGCGTGACTAGGCTCCCTGTTCTCCATGGCCTCTCCAGCCTTTCTGGTTTGTTCACATTTTTTGGATGGCCTTTCTGAGCAGTGGAAATTGAGACTTCTTTGTTGTGCGGATTTGCATTTCCCGCTTGCTTGGTTGGCCAAAAACTCTGTATGTGTTTTTTTCCTGAAGATATTCACGAAAAAAAGGCATACACCCTTTTGCCCAACTGCATCATTTTAGAAATTCTGCTGCTTTTCATATGCTTTAAATGTGAGTACAATCTACCTTTTGAAATCTGTTTCCTGCAATTCTGCCTCTCATTCAGATCCTCTTCGTTGCCTTACCTGAATATATTTTTGGACGTTGGTTATCATTTATATCTTTGCAGGTCTTTGAATTGTCTGCTCCTGAGCTCCATTTTGCAACTCGCTTTTTTGTGAGCTGGCCGCCAAACCTTTGGATTGCTTCTGGCACTATTCTGGTTCTGAGGAGGCAGGCTGAGCCTTTGGTTAATTCTTCTTCTAATGGGAAATTAGAGTGACATGTGCCTGTCAAAACTCCTACAGCTAATATCTCATTGGTTCCCCCTTCCCATTTATCCTCTGCACAAATTGCAAACTGTGTGAAACAGGAGGTTAAAGGTGCTGATTCTCAAAGTGGGGAAATTTTTAGTAATGTGGCTGGAATGGCGAACCCCAGCACCAGGAGATCAAAAATGAGGTGCATTTTAGACACCTTTCCTGAGCAGACGGTGTACATTCATCTCGGTTTCCCAGGCATGTTTTCGCTATCAGAAGATTCCCTTGAACCTGCCGATTTGGGACCCATGGAATTGGTACCAGGCAGTATTACTTTAAAAGATCTGCATTTCCTCACCCAGCCTCTCTAACATCTCTTAGCCTGAATAGCTTCCAGCCTTATATATCATCCTGCTGTGGGTCTACATGTGTTCAATCCATGTTACACCGTAGCCCTTCAACAAAAGTTGTAAGAATTTTTGTCTGTCTCACCGTTTTTATAAATATTTTTAAATTTATTTTTATATTGGTTACAGCTGATTTTCAAAGCTCTGTTTTTTGCTGCTGTACATCCACTTGATTCATGTACTGTGAGACAACAGTGAATTATTTTTCAGATGCTTACGAGTCATATGTATTATTGTCCAGTGACTTGAGTGGGCTGAGTGCAGTTCTTTGAGGTACCGTGTAGGCCTTGTCAGTTATTCAATTTGGTACTTGGAATGGTATCTTTGCTAATTTCAACCTCCTGGATAATACCTCACCATTCCCCACCTTTCCCATTTAGCAGCCTTATGTCTATTTTCTACATATTTGACTATGTTTCTGTTTTGTAGTTTATTTCATGTGTAGCCATGTTTGATTCCACCTTTAAGTGACATCTTATGATATGTGTCTTTTTCTTTCTGACATATGTCACTTAGAATGATCGTATGTAACTCCTCCAGAGTTGTTCCAACTGGCCTTATTTCATTGATTTCGGGATGAGTAATATTCCACTCTACATAAGTACCCCATCTCTTTTATCCATTTTATCCTTCCAGGGACATTTAGGTTATATCCAAGTGGAGGCCCTTTTTAACAGAGAGGTGGTAAACGTTGTGGTTCCTGTTTACTGTCCATTTTTGTTTTTCCCAAGGTATACGCCCATGAGTGCAAGTGCCTTATGCTCTGTAGCTCAGTTTTTAGATGTTTTAGCAAACACAATACACTTCTGCAGAGTGGCCGTTGGCAAATTGCATTTCCACAATCAGCCTCACAGGGCTCCCTTTTCTCCTCGCCCTGTCCTGTATTTCTGGTGTTTACACTTTATGTGGATGGCCCTTCTGACTGGTGTGAAGTGATACATTTTGTAGTATTGATTTCCAGTGCCCACCTGTTTGGTTGGATAAAAAGTGTGTATGGGCTTTACTTGAATATATTCAGAAAAAATGCATACGCCCTTTTGTGCCACCTGCATCATTGGCGATGTTCAGCCCCATTTCTTGTGCTTTAATGGGGAGTCCTTTCTACCTCTTCAAATCTGTTTCCTGCCACTCTCCCTTGCTTACAAGTCCTTTTCTGTGACTTACCTTAAGACATTTTTCGACGATAGATATTTTCAACTCTGCAGTTTCATGAATTTTAGTGCCCCTGAGTTCCATTTTTCAACTTGTGTTTTTGGAAACTGGACACAAAACAGCGGGATTTCCTCTAGACTTATTTTGTTTCTGTGGGCAATTCTAGCCTTTGATGAATTTGTCTTCCAGATTAGAAATTAGAGTGGCATGTGCCTGTCCGAACACCTAAGACTTGTCTCTAAATTTTTCTCATCCTTCCGCTTCATCCTCTGGACAAATTCCAAACTGTGTGCAACAGGATGTTGACGGTGCTGATATCCCCAAGTGAGGAGATTTTTAGGAAAGATGCTCGAGGGGTGAACCCGAGCACCAGGCAATGAGGAGATGAGGTGCCTTTTCCAAACTCTTTCCGATCAAATGGTGTACCATCCTCTAGGTGTGACAGGCATGTTTTAGCTGTAGGAAGGGTCCCGTGCATGGAAGGAGAACACCAGGGATTTTTCCAAATCAGTGGCTCCCCGTACCCCAAACTGGGGAATTTTTAAGCTACAGCTACACATATGTCCATTAAGGGCCTTGGGAAATAGGCAGAGCCCAAACTTTAGATGATTGATATCTTCAGGGTCAGAAGCGTTCACCATCGGCCTTGCTTAGGTTACATTTTATCTGTCATTGATAGATGATGTCAATAAAAATATCTATTCTTTTTTCAGATTATTTCCCCTTATAGGTTATTGCAAAATATTCAGTGTAGTTCCCTGTGCTATACAGTTGTTCCTTGTTGATGATCTATTTTATACATAGCAGTGTGTATGTGTTAATCGCAAACTGTTAATTTATCCCTTGTCCTACCTTTCCCCTTTGGTAATAATAAATTATAAGATTTTATACTTCTCGGAAATGGGGGAGCTGAAAGAGAGGTATCCTTTTCAATAGAAAAGCATTCAAAACAAGATTGAAGATTCAGCCAAGAGTATATGATGTACATCCATGGAAATAAATCACTTCATTTCTCTAATGTTGACCTGACAAATAAGACAGACGTCTTCACTGAACTTGCTTATAGTAAAGTGATGGAAATATCAAAGGTAAGTCTTAGAAACATCTTATTTGACACGAGCATTATACACTGCTCTATGTTAACTACAGTTTGGCTCACACATCTGTTCATTGCAGTTAAAATGTTCTCAATTTCTGTTACTGATCCTCCAGAGTGTACCACAACAGGAGTCCCCTTGCCCAGTGTCATTGGAGCCAACAGATCAAGACTGAGTTTGGTTCAGAAGCAAAGGAAACATTATTTTGAAAACCGAATGGAGAGGTGAGAGCGTGCAGTCCCCCACGGGCTGTGGGCTGGGCTGCTGTGTAGGGATCCCGGCAGCGTCAGTGGGAGGGAGGGGATGGAGCTCTCGAGGGCTGGGTTGGCTGCAGCTCAGGCTCTATGCCATGGAGTCTGCATGGGACTCTGCTAGCTGAGGTGTCGACCCAGCCATTCTGCACTAGGAAATCGGATCTGAAGTGCCGGGTGTGGGGCCTCTGCATGCAGAACCCTAGGAGCACGTGAAATTAGACAAAGCACAAAGGAAAAACAGGTTAGACTTTATTTTATTGCCCAGGTTCTCTTTTTATCTCACAGGAATTTTTAATGAACATTGCCGGAGACGAACACCTCCTCTGCTTTTTGTTCCATTCCTCATTCTTGGGGTGTTGAGGGTGCAGACCCCTCTTTGGTAACTGCTTCATGCTGTGGTGGCAGACCTGATACCTTGGGGGAGGGGCAAAATCAATCCCCAACAGCCTCCAGGTGAGGTTGATTGTCCCAAGGCCTCCTGCCTCATTTCTCGTACGCCTGAGCACCAACATTGGATGTGTTATAGATTCTAATGACCTTTAAGTGTCCAGGAAAGAGATGCGCATAGATGTTGAGGTGGCAGGTTTCACCCCACCCCACATTTGTTCGGCGACCTAGGCTGAAGGTTTTTGCCAGCCTAGATGCTCTGACCAGTAGTCTGTGCTTTCTTTAATTAGGTCCCTGAATTAATGTACAAACAGCACCATGTGTCAGAACCCTGCCCGCGCAACTCCCAGACAGTCCAGGGTCAGTGGTGATCCAGGACCATGACGTCCACTGAGTCAACGGCCTTTAGAAGTAGCCAGCAGTCCAGCCGGTCATATTGGCCACCATCACCGCAGTGTCTGTAGGGTTTTCTATGGTGAAAGCGTGATATACGTTTCCCCCGCCAAGCTTATTAGCTCCCCTCTGGGTGCAGTAAGTCCTGCAAGCAGTAGTCTGCTCTTTAGGGGCACAGTCTTCTTGTTTTCTGAGAGAAACTCCAGGTCAACTGATGGTCACACAAGTCATCTTGGGGGCCCGTTGCCCCCGTTTGTCTCTCTGGAGGTGGAGTTGGAGGGCCTCCTCACTCGAGGTCAGTGTGTCCACAGAGCGACCCCTGCAACTTCAGGGCATGATGGGTGGTTAGGATCATGACGTGGGGTCCTTTTCCCTTAGGAGGGAGCTGGCCTTGTGGGCTGCTGATTTCTAGCTTTTTAGATACCCCAGTATCCTGGCCTGATGAGTTGGTGGGCAAAGCCCTTGGTGACCATAGTTTATCATACATGAAGGGCATTCTTGTGTTGCTCCATTTCAAGTGGTCCCAGTTTTTGCACTAAGGCTCAAAGGGCAATTAACCTTTGACCGGGTATGTAAAGGTCAAAGTGTTTAGTTAAATTAGGGAGTTCCTGATCAAGGGTCTAAATTGACTGCTCTTTCCATTCTTGAAAGGCTGCTTCTGGATTCTATACAAAAGGGTCATCATCTTTTCGTGTCAGTGTTTCATGTAGAGGCCCAGCTATCAGAGTGTAGTTAGGGATCCAGATGCAGAAAACCTTGGCCTCCCCAGGAACCCCTAAGCTGTCTTCTAGTTTTAGAAGAGGAAAGGCTGCAAATGGCTTCTTCCCTATCCTGGGATGCGTTTCTCCGAATATCTGTGAGAATGAAGCCCAGGCATGTCACCTGAGCCTGGGATATTTGAGCTTTTTCCTTGGACACCTTCTATCCTTTCTTGGCTAGGTAGTTCACAGGCGTCTTTAGTAGGCCTGGTGATCAGAATGTCATCGGCATATTGAAGAAGGGTTCCCTTTTACAGAGGTAGAACTTTTAGGTCTTTAGAGGACATTTCCCCAATGATGGTGTGGGGATTTTTGAACCATTGGGGCAGGACGGCCCAGCATTATTGCTTTTGTTACATGTTGTGTCCTGCCACTCACAAGCCAAAAATTCTTGTGACTCTGAGATGAATGGAATACAGAAGAAGGCATCATTGAAGTCTAATACAGAATGCCATGGCCTGGTGGATGGTAGAATGAGCAGAAGGGTGTAGGAAATAGGAGCTACTGGATGTATATCCTCGGTGGCTTCACTGACTGTCCTGATATCCTTTACCAGGTCTCCAGCAGCCCATGGGGATCTCGTGGTCAGGCCAATCCCAGGATATCGAGCTCACCTGGGCTGCACCCCCCACCCCACATCCCACGGGGCTCTCGTTGTCAAGTTCATCCCAGGGTATGGAGCTCACCTGTGCAGCTACCCAGCAGCCCATGGGGCTCTCATAGTCAGGCCCTTCCCAGGATACAGAACTCCCCTGGGCAGGTACCCCAGCAGGGCTGGACACACAGGAACTGTGCACATAGCCCACCTTTCAGAGAACCCCCAGCTCACCTGTCGCTCACAGCTGACACAGAACACCTCAGAGCAGGACTTGAACTAACAAACAGCAGCTCTGACAGGTCTGTGACCCTGGCTATCACTCTGTGCAGCCTCTCTCTGCCTGGTCTTCCAGACACTTCCACTGCAGCCAGGGCACCAGGCCTCTGTCTCCACCCACCATCACTCCTCTCCCTGACTCCTGGGTTCCTCTCATTAGGATAGGGTCTTCTTGAAGTTGTTTTCCACTCATGGACCAGATAAAATGATAAGAAAACAAGCCGCAGCTGCAGCCCCTTGTCTAGCCTGACTCTAAGGCCAACACCTGTTCCTTGGGCCTGGCCCGTTTAGCAAGGTTCATTTTCTGCTACTGTGAGTCCCTGAGGGGTGCGGATTGGCTGATTTGGGCAGCGTGACACTGCCTGCCAACCCTCCCCAGGTGTGCCTGTGTTGAGGTCAATATAAACACCTCTCCAGTCAGCAAGAGCCCCTGTAGCTGTGCCTGACGCCATATTCTCTGCCCCGTCAGCAGTGTCGGGGCTGGAGTGGTGGGAGGGAGTGAGGGGCCGTGGCTTTGTGGGTGGCCCAGTGTGAGTGGGGCTCTGCTGGACTTTTCGCAGGAGTTGCTAGGCTGCCACCTGCTAAAGAAGAGGATGTGTCATCCATACCTGCCACTGGATTTTCTCCTCAGGCAGAGGTGAGGAAGTAAAAAAGCAGTGTGGGCCGTGGCAGGATGGGTATCTCAGGCAGGGGAATGGAAAGCTTCCAGAAGGGCATCTGGGGCCAGGACCATCCTGACTGGCCTGCAGGCACCAAGTCGGCCTGCGTGCTGTCGCTGGTGTGGCTCCACAGCCCTTCCTCTAGGCTTGCAAGTGCTTGTACATATTCAGGTGTTTTACCTGGAAAGGATGGGAAGAGTTCAGCTGCAGCAGGACTGGGGCTCAGCTCACATTTACTCACAGACGACTCGACACAGTCCCCCAGCTTTGCAGTGAGGATGCTCCTTGTGGGGGGGAGCGCTGCTGACTGCATGGGAGACGATTTCCCACCTCTGACCAACTTAAGAATTTTTTACCACTGGAGCAAGTGCCCTGATACGATTTTCCTCTGTATAACTGGTGGGTTCTTTTTTTTTTTTTTTCTTTTTTTCTTTTTGTTTCAAGGTAGATTTTATTTATTCCTCTTTTTTTTTTTAAATTTGGAGATATAAACATGGAAATAATGCATTAATATAAAGACGTCTATGTGAAGGGAAAAACTTTTTTTCTGTTTTATTTTATTAAATGTTATTTATTTATTTTTAATTTTTTAAAATTTATTTATTTCTTTTATACAGCAGGTTCTTATTGGATATCTATTTTATACATATAAGTGTGCACATGTGAATCCCAGTCTCCCAATTCATCCCACCACCACCCTCCCATGGTGTTCCCCCCTTGGTGTCCATATGTTTGTTCTCTACATCTGTGTCTCTATCTCTGCCCTGCAAACCGGTTCATCTGTGTCATTTTTCTAGGTTCCACATATATGCATTAATATACAATATTTGTTTTTCTCTTTCTGACTTACTTCACTCTGTATGACAGTCTCTAGATCCATCAAGGTCTCTACAAATGACCCAATTTCATTCCTATGTATGGCTGAGTAACATTCCATTGTATATATGTACCATATCTTTATCCATTCGTCTGTCTGTGGGCACTTAGGTTGCTTTCATTACCTGGCTATTGTAAATAGTGCTGCAATGAACATTGTGGTGAATGTATCTTTTTGATTTATGGTTTTCTCTGGGTATATGCCCAGTAGTGGGATTGCTGGATTATATGGTAATTCTATTTTTAGTCTTTTAAGGAACCTCCATACTGTTCTCCATAGAGACTGTATCGATTTACATTCCCAACAATAGTGGAAGAAGGTTCCTTTTCTCCACACCCTCTCCAGCATTTGTTGTTTGTAGATTTTCTGATGATGTGACGTGATACCTCATTGTAGTTTCGATTTCCATTTCTCTAATAATTAGTGATGTTGAGCAGATTTTCATGTGCGTACTGGCCATCTCTATGTCTTCTTGGAAGAAATATCTATTTAGATCTTCTTCCATTTTTGTATTGGGTTGTTTGTTTTATTAATATTGAGCTGCATGAGCTGTTTATATATATTGGAGATTAATCATTTGTCCATTGATTCGTTTGCAAATATTCTCTGTCATTCTGAGGGTTGTCTTTTCATCTTGTTTGTAGTTTCCTTTGCTTTGCAAAAGCTTTTAAGTTTCATTAGGTCCCATCTGTATAGATTTCTTTTTTACTTCATTACTATAGGAGGTGGATCAAAAAAGATCTTGCTGTGATTTACGTCAGAGTATCCTTCGTAAGTTTTCCTCTCAGAGTTTTATACTGTCCGGTCTTACATTAAGGTCTCTAATCCATTTTGAATATATTTTTATGTATGGTGTTGGGGAGTGTTCTAATTTCATTCTTTTACATGTAGCTGTCCATATTTCCCAGCACCAATGATTGAAGAGACTGTCTTATCTCCATTGTATAGTCTTGCTTCCTTTGTCATAGATTAGTTGACCATAGGTGTGTAGGTTTATCCCTGGGCCTTCTTTCTTTTTTTTTTTTTTTTTCCTTTTACACGTTTATTGGAGTATAATTGATTTACAATGCAGTGTTCGTTTCTGCTGTATAACAAAGTGAATCAGCTATACATATACAAATATCACCAGATCCCCTCCCTCTTGCATCTCCCTCCCACACTCCATATCCCACCTCTTTATGTGGTCACAAAGCACTGAGCTGATCTCCCTGTTCTATGTGGCTGCTTCCCAGTAGCTATCGGTGTTACATTTGGTAATGTATTTATGTCCATGCCACTCTTTCACTTCGTCCCAGCTTACCCATTCCCCTTCCGGTGTCCTCAAGTCCTTTCTCTATGTCTGTGTCCTTAATCCTGTCCTGCCACTAGGTTCTTCAAAATCTTTTTTTTTTTCATTCGGTTCCATATATCTCTATTAACATACAGTATTTGTTTTTCCCTTTCTGACTTACTTCACTGTGTAGGACAGATTCTAAGTCCATCCACCTCAGTACAAATTACTCAGTTTTGCTTCTTTTTATGGCTGAGTAATATTCCATTGTATATATGTGCCAGATCTTCTTTTTTTTGTTTGTTTTTTTGTTTTTTGTTTTTTTTATTTTTTAATTTTATTTTAATCAATTTATTATTATTATTTTTGCTTTTGATCTGTTTATTTTAAACACTATACATTCTTATAATTTCTTTTTTTTTTTAATTTATTTTATTTTATTTTTTTGCTTTATAACAAATTTAATCAGTTATACATATACATATGTTTCCATATCCCCTCCCTTTTGCGTCTCCCTCCCACCCTCCCTATCCCACCCCTCCAGGCGGTCACAAAGTACCGAGCTGATCTCCCTGTGCTATGCGGCTGCTTCCCACTAGCTATCTACCTCACGTTTGGTAGTGTATATATGTCCATGCCGCTCTTTCACTTTGTCACAGCTTACCCTTCCCCCTCCCCATATCCTCAAGTCCATTCTCTAGTAGGTCTGTGTCTTTATTCCTGTCTTACCCCTATGTTCTTCATGACATTTTTTTTTTCTTAAATTCCATATATATGTGTTAGCATACAGTATTTGTCTTTCTCTTTCTGACTTACTTCACTCTGTATGACAGACTCTAGGTCTATCCACCTCATTACAAATAGCTCAATTTCATTTCTTTTTATGGCTGAGTAATATTCCATTGTATATATGTGCCACATCTTCTTTATCCATTCATCCGATGATGGACACTTAGGTTGTTTCCATCTCCGGGCTATTGTAAATAGGGCTGCTATGAACATTTTGGTACATGTCTTTTTTTGAATTATGGTTTTCTCAGGGTATATGCCCAGTAGTGGGATTGCTGGGTCATATGGTAGTTCTATTTGCAGTTTTTTAAGGAACCTCCATACCGTTCTCCATAGCGGCTGTACCAATTCACATTCCCACCAGCAGTGCAAGAGTGTTCCCTTTTTTCCACACCCTCTCCAGCTTTTCTTGTTTCTAGATTTTTTGATGATGGCCATTCTGACTGGTGTGAGATGATATCTCATTGTAGTTTTGATTTGCATTTCTCTAATGAGTAAAGATGTTGAGCATCCTTTCATGTGTTTGTTGGCAGTCTGTATATCTTCTGTGGAGAAATGTCTATTTAGGTCTTCTGCCCATTTTTGGATTGGGTTGTTTGTTTTTTTGTTATTGAGCTGCATGAGCTGCTTATAAATTTTGGAGATTAATCCTTTGTCAGTTGCTTCATTTGCAAATATTTTCTCCCATTCTGAGGGTTGTCTTTTGGTCTTGTTTATGGTTTCCTTTGCTGTGCAAAAGCTTTTAAGTTTCATTAGGTCCCATGTGTTTATTTTTGTCTTTATTTCCATTTCTCTAGGAGGTGGGTCAAAAAGGATCTTGCTGTGATTTATGTCATAGAGTGTTCTGCCTATGTTTTCCTCTAAGAGTTTGATAGTGTCTGGCCTTACATTTAGGTCTTTAATCCATTTTGAGCTTATTTTTGTGTGTGGTGTTAGGGAGTGATCTAATCTCATGCTTTTACATGTCCCTATTCAGTTTTCCCAGCACCACTTATTGAAGAGACTGTCCTTTCTCCACTGTACATTCCTGCCTCCTTTATCAAAGATAAGGTGACCATATGTCCGTGGGTTTAACTCTGGGCTTTCTATCCTGTTCCATTGATCTATCTTTCTGTTTTTGTGCCAGTACCATACTGTCTTGATTACTGTAGCTTTGTAGTATAGTCTGAAGTCAGGGAGCCTGATTCCTCCAGCTCCATTTTTCGTTCTCAAGATTGCTTTGGCTATTCGGGGTCTTTTGTGTTTCCATACAAATTGTGAAATTTTTTGTTCTAGTTCTGTGAAAAATGCCAGTGGTAGTTTGATAGGGATTGCATTGAACCTGTAGATTGCTTTGGGTAGTAGAGTCATTTTCACAATGTTGATTCTTCCAATCCAAGAACATGGTACATCTCTCCATCTATTTGTATCATCTTTAATTTCTTTCATCAGTGTCTTATAATTTTCTGCATACAGGTCTTTTGTCTCCTTAGGTAGGTTTATTCCTAGATATTTTATTCTTTTTGTTGCAATGGTAAATGGGAGTGTTTCCTTGATTTCACTTTCAGATTTTTCATCATCAGTATATAGGAATGCCAGAGATTTCTGTGCATTAATTTTGTATCCTGCAACTTTACCAAATTCATTGATTAACTCTAGTAGTTTTCTGGTAGCATCTTTAGGATTCTCTATGTATAGTATCATGTCATCTGCAAACAGTGACAGCTTTACTTCTTCTTTTCCAATTTGGATTCCTTTTATTTCCTTTTCTTCTCTGATTGCTGTGGCTAAAACTTCCAAAACTAGGTTGAATAAGAGTGGTGAGAGTGGGCAACCTTGTCTTGTTCCTGATCTTAGTGGAAATGGTTTCAGTTTTTCACCATTGAGGACGATGCTGGCTGTGGGTTTGTCATATATGGCCTTTATTATGTTGAGGAAAGTTCCCTCTATGCCTACTTTCTGCAGGGTTTTTATCATAAATGGGTGTTGAATTTTGTCGAAAGCTTTCTCTGCATCTATTGAGATGATCATATGGTTTTTCTCCTTCAATTTGTTAATATGGTGTATCACGTTGATTGATTTGCGTATATTGAAGAATCCTTGCATTCCTGGAATAAACCCCACTTGATCATGGTGTATGATCCTTTTAATGTGCTGTTGGATTCTGTTTGCTAGTATTTTGTTGAGGATTTTTGCATCTATGTTCATCAGTGATATTGGCCTGTAGTTTTCTTTCTTTGTGACATCCTTGCCTGGTTTTGGTATCAAGGTGATGGTGGCCTCGTAGAATGAGTTTGGGAGTGTTCCTCCCTCTGCTATATTTTGGAAGAGTTTCAGAAGGATAGGTGTTAGCTCTTCTCTAAATGCTTGATAGAATTCGCCTGTGAAGCCATCTGGTCCTGGACTTTTGTTTGTTGGAAGACTTTTTATCACAGTTTCAATTTCAGTGCTTGTGATTGGTCTGTTCATATTTTCTATTTCTTCCTGATTCAGTCTTGGCAGGTTGTGCATTTCTAAGAATTTGTCCATTTCTTCCAGGTTGTCCATTTTATTGGCATAGAGTTGCTTATAGTAATCTCTCATTATCTTTTGTATTTCTGTAGTGTCAGTTGTTACTTCTCCTTTTTCATTTCTAATTCTATTGATTTGAGTCTTCTCCCTTTTTTTCTTGATGAGTCTGGCTAATGGTTTATCAATTTTGTTTATCTTCTCAAAGAACCAGCTTTTAGTTTTATTGATCTTTGCTATCGTTTCCTTCATTTCTTTTTCATTTATTTCTGATCTGATTTTTATGATTTCTTTCCTTCTGCTAACTTTGGGATGTTTTTGTTCTTCTTTCTCTAATTGCTTTAGGTGCAAGGTTAGGTTGTTTATTCGAGATGTTTCCTGTTTCTTAAGGTGGGATTGTATTGCTATAAACTTCCCTCTTAGAACTGCTTTTGCTGCATCCCATAGGTTTTGGGTCGTCGTGTCTCCATTGTCATTTGTTTCTAGGTATTTTTTAATTTCCTCTTTGATTTCTTCAGTGATCACTTCGTTATTAAGTAGTGTATTGTTTAGCCTCCATGTGTTTGTATTTTTTACAGCTCTTTTCCTGTAATTGATATATAGTCTCATAGCATTGTGGTCGGAAAAGATACTTGATACAATTTCAATTTTCTTAAATTTACCAAGGCTTGATTTGTGACCCAAGATATGATCTATCCTGGAGAATGTTCCATGAGCACTTGAGAAAAATGTGTATTCTGTTGTTTTTGGATGGAATGTCCTATAAATATCAATTAAGTCCATCTTGTTTAATGTATCATTTAAAGCTTGTGTTTCCTTATTTATTTTCATTTTGCATGATCTGTCCATTGGTGAAAGTGGGGTGTTAAAGTCCCCTACTATGAGTGTGTTACTGTCGATTTCTCCTTTTATGGCTGTTAGTATTTGCCTTATGTATTGAGGTGCTCCTATGTTGGGTGCATAAATATTTACAATTGTTATATCTTCTTCTTGGATCGATCCCTTGATCATTATGTAGTGTCCTTCTTTGTCTCTTCTAGTAGTCCTTATTTTAAAGTCTATTTTGTCTGATATGAGAATTGCTACTCCAGCTTTCTTTTGGTTTCCATTTGCATGGAATATCTTTTTCCATCCCCTTACTTTCAGTCTGTATGTGTCTCTAGGTCTGAAGTGGGTCTCTTGTAGACAGCATATAGATGGGTCTTGTTTTTGTATCCATTCAGCCACTCTGTGTCTTTTGGTGGGAGCATTTAGTCCATTTACATTTAAGGTAATTATCGATATGTATGTTCCTATTCCCATTTTCTTAATTGTTTTGGGTTCATTATTGTAGGTCTTTTACTTCTGTTGTGTTTCTTGCCTAGAGAAGTTCCTTTAGCATTTGTTGTAAAGCTGGTTTGGTGGTGCTGAACTCTCTCAGCTTTTGCTTGTCTGTAAACGTTTTAATTTCTCCATCAAATCTGAATGAGATCCTTGCTGGGTAGAGTAATCTTGGTTGCAGGTTTTTCTCCTTCATCACTTTAAGTATGTCCTGCCACTCCCTTCTGGCTTGTAGAGTTTCTGCTGAGAGATCAGCTGTTATCCTGATGGGGATTCCCTTGTGTGTTATTTGTTGTTTTTGCCTTGCTGCTTTTAATATGATTTCTTTGTGTTTAATTTTTGACAGTTTGATTAATATGTGTCTTGGCGTATTTCTCCTTGGATTTATTCTGTATGGGACTCTCTGTGCCTCCTGGACTTGATTAACTATTTCCTTTCCCATATTAGGGAAGTTTTCAACTATAATCTCTTCAAATATTTTCTCAGTCCCTTTCTTTTTCTCTTCTTCTTCTGGAACCCCTATAATTCGAATGTTGGTGCGTTTAATGTTGTCCCAGAGGTCTCTGAGACTGTCCTCTGTTCTTTTCATTCTTTTTTCTTTATTTTGCTCTGCAGCAGTTATTTCCACTATTTTATCTTCCACCTCACTTATCCGTTCTTCTGCCTCAGTTATTCTGCTATTGATCCCATCTAGAGTATTTTTTATTTCATGTATTGTGTTTTTAATCGATGCTTGATTCATCTTTAGTTCTTCTAGGTCCTTGTTAACTGTTTCTTGCATTTTGTCTATTCTATTTCCAAGATTTTGGATCTGGGAAATAGAATCTTGGATCATCTTTACCATCATTATTCTGAATTCTTTTTCAGGTAGACTGCCTATTACCTCTTCATTTGTTAGGTCTGGTGGGTTTTTATCTTGCTCCTTCTCCTGCTGTGTGTTTTTCTGTCTTCTCATTTTGCTTATGTTACTGTGTTTGGGGTCTCCTTTTTGCAGGCTGCAGGTTCGTAGTTCCTGTTGTTTTTGGTGTCTGTCCCCAGTGGCTAAGGTTGGTTTAGTGGGTTGTGTAGGCTTCCTGGTGGAGGGGACTAGTGCCTGTGTTCTGGTGGATGAGGCTGGATCTTGTCTTTCTGGTAGGCAGGTCCACGTCTGGCGGTGTGTTTTGGGGTGTCTGTGGACTTTTTATGATTTCAGGCCACCTCTCTGCTAATGGGTGGCGTTGTGTTCCTGTCTTGCTAGTTGTTTGGCTCAGGGTGTCCAGCACTGTAGCCTGCTGGTCGTTGAGTGAAGCTGGGTGCTGGTGTTGAGATGGAGATCTCTGGAAGATTTTCGCCGTTTGATATTATGTGGAGCTGGGAGGTCTCTTGTGGACCAGTGTCCTGAAGTTGGCTCTCCCACCTCAGAGGCACAGCACTGACTCCGGGCTCCTCAATTTGGGATGATGTGTTGTCTATTCATGTATTCCGCAGATGCAGGGTACATCAAGTTGATTGTGGAGCTTTAATCCGCTGCTTCTGAGGCTGCTGGGAGAGGTTTCCCTTTCTCTTCTTTGTTCTCACAGCTCCTGGGTCTCAGCTTTGGATTTGGCCCCGCCTCTGCGTGTAGGTCGCCGGAGGGCGTCTGTTCTTCGCTCAGATAGGACAGGGTTAAAGGAGCAGCCTCTTCGGGGACTCTGGCTCACTCAGGCCGGGAGGGAGGGAGGGGCGCGGAGTGCGGGGCAAGCCTGCAGCGGCAGAGGTCGGCGTGACGTTGCACCAGCCCGAGGCGCGCCGTGCGTTCTCCCAGGGAAGCCGCCCCTGGATCCCGGGACCCCGGCAGTGGCGGGCTGCACAGGCTCCCGGAAGGGCGGTGTGGGCAGTGACCTGCGCTCGCACACAGGCTTCTTGGCGGCGGCAGCAGCAGGCCCAGCGTCCCACGCCTGTCACTGGGCTCCGCGCTTTCAGTCGCGACTCGCGCCCGTCCGTGGAGCCCCTTTAAGCAGCGCTCTTAATCCCCTCTCCTCGCGCACCAGGAAACCAAGAGGGAAGAAAAAGTCTCTTGCCTCTTCGGCAGCTCCAGAGTTTTCCCGGACTCCCTCCCGGCTAGCTGTGGCACGTTAGCCCCCTTCAGGCTGAGTTCTCGCCGCCAGCCCCAGTCCTCTCCCTGCGCTCTGACCGAAGCCCGAGCCTCAGCTTCCAGCGCTGCACGCCCCGGCGGGCGAGCAGACAAGCCTTTCGGGCTGGTGAGTGCCGCTCGGCACCGATCCTCTGTGTGCGGATCTCTCCGTTTTGCCCTACCCAGGTATGTGGGTAGTTTCTTGCCTTTTGGGAGGTCTGGGGTCTTCTGCCAGCGTTCAGTAGGTGTTCTGTAGGAGTTGTTCCACGTGTAGCTGTATTTCTGGTGTATGCGTGGGGAGGAAGGTGATCTCCGCGTCTTACTTTTCCGCCATCTTACCCGGAAGTCTTCATTCTTATAATTTCTGTCTTACTCTGACTTTTTTTTAATTTTTTGCCTTATAACAAATTTAATCAGTTATACATATACATATGTTTGCATATCCCCTCCCTTTTGCGTCTCCCTCCCACCAGATCTTCTTTATCCATTCATCTGTCGATGGACACTTAGGTTGCTTCCATGTCCTGGCTGTTGCAAATAGAGCTGCAATGAACATTTTTGTACATAACTCTTTTTGAATTATGGTTTTCACAAGGCAAATGCCCAGTAGTTGGATTGCTGTGTCATATGGTACTTCTATTGTTAGTTATTTAAAGGAACCTCCGTACTGTTCTCCCTAGTGCCCATATCAATTTACATTCCCACCCACAGTGCAAGTGTGTTCCCTTTTCTCCAATAAAGGCCTCTCCATCGTTTATTGTTTTGTAGATTTTTTTGATGATTGCCACTCTGACTGCTGTGAGGTGATACCTCAGGGTAGTTTTGATTTGCATTTCTCTAATGATTAGTGATGTTCAGCATCCTTTCATGTGTTTCTTGGTAATCTGTATATCTTCTTTGGAGAAATGTCTATTTAGGTCTTCTGCCCGTTTTTGGATTGGGTTGTTTGTTTTCGTGATATTGAGCTACATGAGGTGCTTGTAAAGTTAGGAGATTAATCCTTTGTCAATTGCTTCATTTGAAAATATTTTCTCCCATTCTGAGGGTTGTTTTTGCATCTTGTTTATGTTTTCCTGTACTGTGTAAAAGCTTTTAAGTTTCATTAGGTCCCATTTGTTGAATTCTGTTTTTATTTCCATTTCTCTAGGTGGTGGGTCAAAAAGGATCTTGCTGTGATTTATGTCATAGAGTGTTCTGCCTATGGTTTCCTCTAAGTGTTTTATAGTGTCTGGTCTTATATTTAGATCTCTAATAAATTTAGAGTCTATTTTTGTGTATGGTGTTATGGAGTGTTCTAATTTCATTCTTTTATGTGTAGGGGTCCAGTTTTCCCAGCACCAATTACTGAAGAGACTGTCTTTTCTTCATTGTATATCCTTAGCTCCTTTGTCATAGATGAGATAGCCATAGGTATGTAGGTTTATCTCTGGGCTTTCTGTCCTGTTCCATTGATCTGTGTTTATGCCAATCTACATACACTTGATTCCATTATGGAGACATATAAATACATAGGTTTCAAGGTTATTAACAGTCAGATATATTCCTCTTCAGTGAATAGGGTGTTTTGTGTCCAGTTCATTGAGAAAGGAGTAGGTCTTGTCTATTACATATTTGGTATATGGAATGGGATTTGTGCTAATTTCAAACTCTGCTTTTACACATCACCCAACATCACCTTTCCCCTTAAGGAGGCATAAGTGTGTTTTCTAAATGTGTAACTCTGTTCTCTTTTGAAATTCAGTTCATGTGTAGCCATGTTTACATTCCCTCTATAAGTGATATATTACAATATGTTTAATTTTCTTTGTGGCTCATTTCACTTAGCATCATCGTACCTAAAGCCACTCATTAAGCTGCTATTGGCCTTATGACATTGATTTTATGTCTGAGTGACATTCCATTGTATATAAGTACCACAACATCTATACCCATTTTCTTTTTTTCCTTTCCTGGGATATGTAAAGTGTACCGAAGTCGAGGTTCTTGTAAACAGAGCAACCCTAAAGTTGGGCTGGCTCTGTGTTGTGGATTTTTAGTTTTCCAAAATACACGCCCATGAGTGGAAGTGTGTTATGCTCTGTAGCTCTGTTTTAGAAAACAACATACAGTTCTCCAGAGAGGCTGTTGGCAATTTACATCCTGTCCTTTGGCGTAACCAGGCTCCCTTTTCTCCATGGCCTGTCCTGCATTTGTGGTTTTTACACTATTTGTGGATGGCCCTTTTGACTGGAGGTAAGGGACACTTCTCTGTAGTGTGGATTGGCAATGCCTGATGGCTTGCTTAGCCAAACATGGGCGTATTCATTTTTTTCCCGAATATATTCAAGAAAATACACATACTCCCTTTTCAGCCAAGGGCAACATGGTCGAAGTTCTGTCACTTTTCATGTGCTTTAATGACGACTCCAATCTACCTCTTGAAATCTGTTTCCTTCAATTCTGCCTTGCATTCAAATCATCTTCACTGTCTTACCTCAATATATATCTGGATGATAGTTGTCCTTTATAACTCTGCAAGTTTTGAATTGCTGTGCCCCTGATTTCCATTTTACAACTCGCCTATTTGTGAGCTGGCTGCAGTACCGCAGGATGTGTTTAGGCCCTCATCTGGTTCCGGGGCTTCAGGCTGAACCTTTGGTTAATTCCTCTTCCGGGTGGGAAACTAGAGTGACATATGCCCATTCAAACACCTACAACTAATCTCTCATTTATTCCCCCTCTTCCTTTTCATCCTCTGCACAATTTGCAAACTGTGCATAACGGGAGTGTAAAGGCTCTGACACTCCAAGTGGGGAGATTTTGAGTAATGCAGATGGAATGGCGAAGCCGAGTATGACAAAAGGAAAAATGAGGTACCTTTTAGAAAACTTTCCCAATTACACAGTGTACCATCAACTGGGTTTCCCATGCATGTTTTAACTGTAGGAAGATTCCCTTAAACCTGGAGAGTTGGGACCACTAGAATGGGTAGCACAGAGTATTGCTCTAAGTGGTGTTCTTTTGCTCACACAACCTCAGCAATCTTGTCAGCCCCAAGTGTCCAGTCTTATGTCTCATCCAGCTGTGGGTGTAAAGGTGGTCAATCCAGGTTGCATCACAGGCCCTGAACGTAATTTTTAAGACTTTCTCACTGTTTCGCTGTTTTGGCATTTTGCTTTTGAAATTTATTTTTATAAGTGGGTTTAACTGAATTTCAGTGCTCTGTTCATGCCGTTATACACACATATGATTCCTTTATGGAGACATGGGAATATATATGTTTTAAAATACTGAGAGTCAGACATATTCCTCTGCAATGAATAGACGTTGTTGAGTCCAGTTCATTGTGGCGGGAGTAGGTGTTGTCTATTACATACTTGGTTTATGTAACGGTATCTGTGCTAATTTAAAACTGTGCTTTTATGCATCACCCCACGTCGCCTTTCCCCTTAAGCAGGCAGAAGCTCGTTTTCTAAATGTGTGACTCCGTTGTGTTTGTAATTCAGTTCATGTGTAGCCATGTATACATTCCCGCTATGAGTGATATCTTATGATAAGATTCGTTACTCTGATATCTTTCCTAACTCAGTTAATGTGTGGGCATGTTTAAAGGACCTTCCTAAGTGATATCTTATGATAAGTTTCTTTATCTCTGTGACTTATTTCACTTAGAATCATCGTACCTGAATCCACTCATTTTGCTGCTACTGGCCTTATGAAATTGATTTCATGGCTGAGGGATATTCCATCGTACGTAAGTACTACAATTTCTTGAACCATTTTTGTCTTTCCTGGGATATTTAAGGTATACCAAAGTTGAGGTTCTTGTAAGCAGTGCAGGCCTAAATTTGGGGGTGGCTCTGTCTTATTGATTTTCAGTTTTCTCAAGGTATATTTCCTAGACTGGAAGTGCCCTTGGCTCTGTAGCTCTATTGTTTACTTGTTTTAGGGAACACAATGCACTCCTGCAGAGAGGCAGTTCGCAATTTACATCCCGCCCATCAGCATAACAAGGCTCCCTGTTCTCCAGGGCCTGTCTTGCCTTTCTGGTTTTTACACATTTTGCAGATGTCCCTTTTGACCAGTGGGAAGTGATACTTCTTTGTAGTGCAGATTTGCATTGCCCGCTTGCTTGCTTGGCCAAAATGGGCGTATGTGTTTTCTCCTGAATATATTCAGGAGAAAACCCATACGCCCTTTTTGGCCAAGTGCATCATTGTCGAAGTTGTGCCCCTCTTCCTGTGCTTTAAAGGAGATTCCAACATACCTCTTGTAATCTGTCTCCTTCTATACTACCTCACTTTCAAGTCCGCCTCATTGCCTTCCCTCAACAGATTTTTGGACGAGAGTTGTCCTTTATTACTCTGCCTGTTTGTGAATTGCTGTGCCCCTGAGCTCAATTATTGAACTAGTTCTTTGTGAGCTGAACGCAAGTCCAATATTTTGGTTCAGGACCTATACTGGTTCCCGGTGGGTGGCTGAGAATTTAGTTAATTCTTCTTCCTCCCGGGAAATAAGACTGACATGGGCCCGTCCAAATGCCTAACAGCTACTCTTTCATTGGTTCTCCCTCTTCCCTTTCATCCTCTGCCTAATTGACAACCTGTGCGAACCTGGAGGTTAAAGGTGCTCTCTCTTCAAGCTGGGCGATAGTAAAGCATTTGGAAAGTCAAAGCGTAGCAGCACGAGAGGGTCTATTCTTTGAGTATTAGAGACTTTTCGTATTCACAGTGTGTCCATTCTCTAGGTTTCCCGTATATATTATAGCTGTAGTAATATTCCCTTCAACCTGGAGAGTTGGGACCCATGGAATGGGTGCCATGCATTATTGCGTTAAAGGGTCTGCATTTGCTCACCGAAACTCACCAATCCTCTCAGTCCCATGTGTCCAGCCTTATGCCACATCCAGCTGTCGTTGTAGATAGGGTCATTCCAAGTTTCATCAGAGACCCTGAAGTAATTGTAAAGAATTTACCTTTTTTTTGTTTTTCAAATCTCTTTTTATAGTGGGTTTGAGCTGATTCTCGCTGCCATGTTTATGCCAGCCTAGACACACTTGATTCCCTTACGGAGACATATCAATACATAGGTTTTAAGATTCTTACTAGTCAGATATATTCCTCTGCAGGAAATATGGGGTTTTGAGTGCCTTTCACTTAGGAAGCTGTATGTCTTGTCTATTCCATAGTTGGTTTTTGGAACAGTACCAGTGCTTATATCAAACTCTGGTTTTATGCATCACCCCACCTCTCCTTCCCCATTAAGCAGGCATAAGAGTGTTTTCTAAATGTGACACTCTGTTCTGTTTCCTAACTCAGTTCATGTGTAGCCATGTTTACAGGACCTACATAAGTGATATCTTATGATAAGTTTCTTTTTCTGTGTGACTTATTTCACTTAGAATCATCGTACCTGAATCCACTCATTTTGTTGCTACTGGTCTTATGACATTGATTTCATGGCTGAGGGATATTCCATCGTATGTAAATACCAATATTTTTTGAACCATTTTTATCTTTCCTGGTATATTTAAGGTGTACCAACGTTGAGGTTCTTGTAAGCAGTGCAGCCCTAAATATTGGGGTGGCTCTGTCTTATTGATTTTCAGTTTTCCCAAGGTATATTCCCTAGACTAGAAGTGACCTTGGATCTGTAGCACTGTTGTTTATTTGTTTTAGGGAAAACATTGCACTCCTCCAGAGAGGCAGTTGGCAGTTTACATCCCGCCCATCAGAATAACAAGGCTCCCAGTTCTGCAGGGCCTCTCTTGCCTGTCTGGTTTTTACACATTTGTGGATGTCCCTTTTGACCGGTGGGAAGTGATACTTCTTTGTAGTGCAGATTTGCATTGCCCGCTTGCTTGCTTGGCCAAAAAGGGCGTATGCGTTTTCTACTGAATATATTCTGGAGAAAACGCATACACCCTTTTTGGCCAAGTGCATCATTGTCGAATTTGTGCCCCTCTTCCTGTGCTTTAAAGGCGATTTCAACATATTTCTTGAAATCTGTTTCCTGCAATTCTGCCTCGCTTTCAAGTCCACCTCGTTGCCTTCCCTCAACAGATTTTTGGACGATAGTTGTCCTTTATTACTCTGCCTGTTTGTGAAATGCTGTGACCTGAGCTCAATTATTTAACTCGTTTTTTGTGAGCTGAACACAAGTCCAATATTTTGGTTCAGGACTTATACTGGTTCCTGGTGGGTGGCTGAGACTTTAGTTAATTCTTCTTCCTCCCGGGAAATAAGAGTGATAAGTGCCCGTCCAAATGCCTAACAGCTACTCTTTCATTGGTTCTCCCTCTTCCCTTTCATCCTCTACGAAATTGGCAACCTGTGCGAACCAGGAGGTTAAAGAGCTGTCTCTTCAAGCTGGGAGATTGATAGTAAAGCAGTTGGAAAGTCAAAGCGTAGCACCACGAGAAGGTCTATTCATTGAGTTTTAGAGACCTTTCGTATTCGCAGTGTGTCCATTCTCTTGGTTTCCCGTACATGATATAGCTGGAGTAATATTCCCTTCAACCTGGAGAGTTGGGACCCATGGAATGTGTGCCATGCATTATTGCTTTAAAGGGTCTGCATTTGCTCACCCAATCTCACCAATCCTCTCAGTCCCATGTGTCCAGCCTTATGCCACCTCCAGCGGTCGTTGTAGATAGGGTCATTCCAGGTTTCATCAGAGACCCTGAAGTAATTGTAAAGAATTTACCTTTTTTTTGGTTTTAAAATTTCTTTTTATAGTGGGTTTGAATGATTCTCGCTGCCATGTTTATGATAGCCTAGACACACTTGATTCCCTTATGGAGACATATCAATACATAGGTTTTAAGATTCTTACTAGTCAGATATATTCCTCTGCGGGAAATATGGGGTTTTGAGTCCCTTTCACTGAGGAAGGTGTAGGTCTTGTCTATTCCATAGTTGGTTTTTGGAACGGTACCTGTGTTTATATCAAACTCTGGTTTTATGCATCACCCCACATCTACTTCCCCATTAAGCAGGCATAAGAGTGTTTTCTAAATGTGAGACTCTGTTCGCTTTCCTAACTCAGTTCATGTGTAGCCATGTTTACAGGATATTCATAAGTGATATCTTATGATAAGTTTCTTTTTCTGTGTGACTTATTTCACTTAGAATCATCGTACCTGAATCCACTCATTTTGTTGCTACTGGTCTTATGACATTGATTTCATGGCTGAGGGACATTCTATCGTATGTAAATACCAATATTTTTTGAACCA